>NW_005353465.1:516334-533912 GCF_000412655.1 Myotis brandtii
TGACTAGGGGTGGCATCGCAACCTCCCGATCCGCCCTGCTCTGTGCATGACAGGGGGCAGCGCCCCAACTCCCCAATTGGCCCTGCTCTGAGCCTGACCAGAGGCTGCACCTAGGGATTGGCCCTGCCCTCTGCCACCCGGGAGCGGGCCTAAGCCAGCAGGTAGTTATCTCCCAAGGGGTCCCAGACTGCGAGAGGGCACAGGCCGGGCTGAGGGACCCCCCTCCCCCCCGAGTGCACAAATTTTTGTGCACTGGGTCTCTAGTCTTATATAATAAAAGCCTAATATGCAAATTGTCCCCTCGGGCAGTCATTCAACCGGGTGTTCGACCACTCCCTATGACGTGTACTGACCACTAGGGGGTGGCACAGAACATGGCAGGCATCAGCGACGCTCTGTGACCTCTCACTGGCTACCTGGGGGCAGGGGTGACCGGGATGGAGGTGCAGTGAGAATGTGGGGTGTCCACTGAGCTCGCTCTCACTCCCCTGGGAAGCTCCTGTGCTCAAGTACCAGGCGCCCACAAGGAACCTGCCCCACACTTGCACGGCCTCTTCCAGGTGAGCTGGGCCGCAGCTGCAGGACCTGTGGGTTCACACAGGAGCCGGTCTGTGAGGCTGGCCAGGAGAGAGCAAGCTGCCCACCTGGCTTCCATGCAGCACTGCTGGGCGGCCCAGAGGCCCAAGCTGTGCCTCAGCCCATGGCGTCTGGCCACGCTCACCGCATCTCCACATGGAGACTGGGGCGCTGTGACTCAGGCGGAGGGGGTGTGTGTGAGGGCCTGAGGGTCCAGGTGTTGCCCAGAGATCAGCTGGGACCTGCCCTCCTATACCAGACGCTCTCGCTTCAATCGCCAGCCAGGCCTAGGGACCGCACCTGTGCACAATTTCATGCACTGGGCCTCTAGTTTAACATATTTACCTACCAGCTACCACAGTAACATAAAGTATATTTACTTATTTATTTATTTTTGTGAAATGCTGCACAAATTTGCTTGCCATCCTTGCACAGGGGCAATGCTAATCTCTGTGCCGTTCCAATTTTAGTACATGTGTTGCTGAAGCGAGCGCAATTTTATGTATTTTGGAATTTGGCACACATGAGTTTATTACTTTGGAATCTTAGGTTAGATTTTTTTTATTTTACAGGAATTCTCAAGTACCATAATTGCAGAAGGAACAGTGCCCATCATAAACTGTAGTCAAATCATTTCAGAAGTAAGACTTATTAAAATAATTTCAGGTACATTTCTGTGTGAATGATACTGAATGAGAAATACAAATTTTATATATTTTATATATTTAATGTGGTGTGATGAAATGATAAAGTACCTAGTGTGTTATGGTGGTATTAAACATGGCCTTCAACATAATATATGTCACATTAAGGACAGGTTGATACAGGGCTCTACAACAGCAGCAGAAGGGAAGGAATAGTACTAACCACCATTTATAAGCATACTAGAGGCCCAGTGCACAAAATGCATGCACTCAGGGGGGTCCCTTGGCCCGGCCTGGGCCCTCTCGCAGTCCGGGAGCCCTCGGGGGATGTCCCATGGGGAGCGGTCCTAAGCCATCAGTAGGACATCGTTAGTGCTGCCATGGAGACGGGAGAGGCTCCCGTCACTGCCACTGTACTCGCCAGCCTGGCTTCTGGCTGAGCAGTGCTCCCCTGTGGGAGTGCACTGACCACTAGGGGGCAGCGCCTGCATTGAGCATCTGCCCCCTGGTAGTCAGTGTGCATCATAGCTATGGGTCCGTCTGCCGTTCAGTTTATTTGCATATTAGCCTTTTATTATATAGGATAATATGTGCTTGACACAGTGCTAGTTAATAGCAGTCATTAAAATAGTGTTTATTGTATGCCAAGACATTGTGCTTTATATATAATTTATATACAAAACAATATTATGTGTTCCATGTTATTATCCCTATTTTACAGGAAAAGAATCTGAGGCTTAGCGAGGTTAAGGTCACAGATTTATTAAGTGTCAGGGCCAGGATTGAAAATGAGGTAGGTTTGGCTCCAAAGTTTTGTTGTCTCTCTGCCACACTGCTTTTCTGTTTATTAATAGCTGCCTTATGGGCTGGGAGTCACCTTGTGACCAAATTCTATTCTAATACACTGGTCTTCCTATTGTCTCCTGGACATGTGTTGTGCCCTTCAACTTTACTTCTGTGGGTGTTTTTTGCCTTGTCTCTTTCCTGAGAGCCTCCCTCAAATGTTATCTATCCATCAGAGCTCAGCTGTATCATATCATCTTGATCATATGTATGAGCCTTTCTGTACAACTCGACCTCAGGCTAATCCCTCCAGAACATAACTTCCTTCAGCATTAACTCCTGGTGCCATTCAGGTGGGTACCTTGTTTTGTTATTTAACTCTTATGTGAGTTATGGTAAACTAGTAGTTCAGGAGTCTGGCCTGTTGGCATTTCTCTAGCTCCTCAGTGCCAGCACCGAGAGCTCACGGGGACACCCGGTGACCGTATGCTGAACTGAGTCACCGCTCTGGTCTTCTAAGTCTCCACATCACTAACACAAAGAGTTTCAGTGTAATGATATCTAAAATGCCTCCTGGCTCTAACTCTCTCTGAAACAAGAAGAAACATCGAAGTGCTAGTAGCAAGATGAGAATGTAAGGAGAGAACCTACAGGAAGACCCTGAAGGTAGCTGAAAAGAGGGGCAGTAGATAATAAGCAATGATTTCCAAAGGCCAGTATTTTTGTGTGAGGGTGCCACAAAAGTCTGTCTGGGTTGCTGGCCTGAAGGACAGAAGCACCATGAGGTAGTCTTTGAGCTGCAAGGGCCACCCCCAGTGTGGTTGTCAGGCTTCACCCTGCATACAGCCTCCTGGTGGTGAGAGGCAGACTGCTCAGGAAAGGGGAGGGGTCTGGAGGAGCAGGGCTGGTGCCGGAGGGGCCAGGGCCCTGCAAATGGCAGGAGAGGCTCAGGGGGAAATGAGGTGTGCTTCTTCTACTAGTAAACCTCAGTGTGGATCCTGTATGAGATTGTCCAGCACAGGCTCCTGGTCCCTCAGGAGAGGGCAGAGGCTGTGTAGGAGAACAGGTTCAGGTGTGACCGATGCGCCGAAAGCTACGCTGCTGTGATAAGGTGCTATGAAGGGGTCTGAGAAGAACTGTTTCTGGTGCTGTTTTCTGTAGGTGCCAAGGCTGAACCAAGCTGGGATGTGGAAGCCTTGAAGTAAAATTCACCCAGAGAAAAGCTGAATGAAGGGATAACATTGGCTTCAGGAGGCAGGTGGCTGGTGATGGTATTCTGTTGCCCTGGGCACAGCATGGAAGATTTTCAGCTAACTTTCTGCCAAACAGCTCCTACCTCCATGATGGACACATGGGGCCAGGACAGGTGACTTACTCCTAAGGTGGCTTACCTTGATATTTCTGCATTTGACTAGCTCTGGCTGAGAGACATTCTTGTAATACTAAATCAAAAAATGAGACCAAGCTTGTGAATATTTAGCTCCCCAGTTACTTGGTGAGTATGTAGAGCAATATCCCTGGGAGAGAGAGAAGAGAGAAAAGAAGAGAACAGCATGAACGTCTAGGAAGCTGGGTAAAGGTGAGCTCAGGCTGGCAAAGCCCAGAGGGTAAAAAGGGAGAGGGGACTGCAGGGTGGTGTCCTGTTCCTGAGTAGCTCTGGAGAACAACAGGGCTACCTTGCCCTGGCTTCTCTGAATGCCCTCCTTGTTCTTTTTGTTGGGATCTGGGGTCTTGGCAATGAATCAACAACCAGGGCAGGGGAGCTGGGTTGGTCTAAGATTGAGGTAGGAGCCTTGTTAGAAGCTTCCACAGGGAATCTCTCTGGGAGCGATTCTCCTCCAAGTGGTGTCCCCGGCTCTGAAGGCCGATGGCTGAGATATCCTGGAGTCTGGTTTTTGAACCCTGAGCCTCAGACTCGATCCCATGAAGTTCAGTGGCCACACTCCTTCTGGGAAGCCTCCTCTGTTCCCAGGTTCATTTTTCTTTTCTGTGTAAAGGTTCTTTGGGGCCTTCTCAGGGAGCCCAATTCTTTTCTTTATATATATTTTATATTTTTATTGATTTCAGAGAGGAAAAGAGACATAGAAACATCAGTGATGAGAGAGAATTACTGATTGGCTGCCTCCTGCATGCCCTCTACTGAGGATTGAGCCCACACCCCCAGGCATGTGCCCCAACTGGGAATCAAACCATGACCTCCTGGTTCATAGGTTGATGCCCAACCACTGTGCGACACTGGCTGGGCTCAGGGAACCCAATCCACTGTGGTCTTGCCTCAGTGGGTGGCCTGTCTCCCCTTATTCCTGACTGTAGGATCTGTCCTCAAGGGTAGTCTTCACTCCAACAAGAGGGAGGCATGTGGCTCTGCGCACATGGGTTTTGTCGCCTTTAACTCACTACAAGCCTGCGTGCAGCATTCGGACCTCCCAGGGATGACAAAGACAACCATGATAAAAACAACCATGCTAAGCTATAGTAGGGCTCTATGTTTCAGTCACTGTTCCAAGTGCTCTATGTCTATTCTCTCTCTCTCTTTCTTTTAGCATCTGAAGGGCCTTCCTACTGCCCTTGCCCCATGATTATCTTATTCTCTTTCCTCGGTTCTTGAAGAGAAATACTGGTCAGAGACACACCCACATAGACAAAATGAAGACAAACCTCATCAAGGCCCATGTACTCCTGCCTAGGCTGAATGCAGATGTGTGGAAAAATTGAAATAGCTTTTTTCTGTTTTTATAATTTGAAATGTTTTTGTCTGACCTTGAGCCTTATTTTATCTATTCTTGGCTAGGACCTTTTTTTGGCAAGAGAAATGAGGAAGAGTTTGATCTTCTTTGTTTAAATTTTTTGTTCTTCTGTCATGGAAGTCAGGCCTGCTTCCTCCATCATAGGTGCTGCCAGTCGACATTTGACACTACAGTAATAAATATAAATGATAACACCTCTCAAACTTTCCCTACATGCCAGCCACTGTACTAAGTGCTTTATGAAGTAGGTTACCTTGATATAGATGAGGAAATTCCCATCTCCCTAAGTCAAGAGGACTTTGCATCATAGTGTGTATTTCCATTATGGGTAGGACTTTCTACAGAGCTTCATTAGCAATATTTTCTCGTGTCCCTGTGGCTTCATGAAGTCTCCAAAGCTTACTGGCTTTGGAGTCCTGCACAGGTAAACATCCTGGTAAGAGCTGTAAAGCTCTTTTGACCTCTCCAATGATGAAAAGGGGGTAGGAGAAGGACTTTAAAAGAGTGACGATCTGAAGTCTTTGAAGCTCTTTTGGAGGCCTGGTTGTGTGGGAGCATAGGAGAAATGTGATGAAATGGGTCCAGGCTCTCTCAAAGAGAAGGCTTCCTGGATGTTGCTGCTGGTGGTGTTTTCTGCTGCTGTAGGTCTAGGGTTATCCTCTGGAGCCATAGACACCATGAAGAGGGCAAACGGAATCAATGTGAGAAGGGTCCTGATCTCAGGGGCATTTCCTCTTCCTACATCCTGTCTTTGAGAGCAGGACCCTTCTTCTTCTTTTTTTTTTAATTAAAAAATTGATTTTAGGGAGAGAGAGAGAGAGAGAGGAGCGAGAGAGAGAGAGAGAAAGAGAGGAGAGAGAGAGAGAGAGAGAGAGAGAGAGAGAGAGAGAGGAGAGAGAAACATTAGTTTCCTCCCATACACAACCTGGATATGTGCCCTGACTGGGACTCGACCCTTTGCCCTTCGGTGCATGGGACGATGCTTCAACCGAGCCACACTGTTGACTCAATTGGCTGTCTTCACAGTGAGTATGGTTCATTTACTTCAGAGTGTGGAGACTTTGGGGGAACCAGTGTCAAGTAGAAAAGTCTCCTGCCTATTCTACTTCAGTCTCACACCTAGGAAAGCTAACTCATTATAGCTCCAGTTCTTAGGTTAATTTCTTTACTGGATTTTATTTCTGCTCCTTAGGGCCAGGTCGAAAGAATCCTTTACAGCTTTCTATACAAGGTAGGTCAATACTTCCCTAAATATTCTCTTTCCCTTTCCAAGCACCCACCTCCAGCAACAAAAATATCTCATAACTGCCCAACTGGCATGGCTCAGTGGTTGAGCACAGATAGACCTATGAACCACGTGCCTGGGTTGTGAGCTTAATCCCCAGTGGGGGGCAGGAGGCAGCCGATCAATGATTCTCCTCATTGATGTTTCTATCTCTATCTCTCTCTCCCTCTCCTTTCCTCTCTGAAATCAATAAAAAAATATTTTTAAAGAAATGTCTCATGACTAACCAGTCTTCTCTTCCTATTTTTCAGTTTTAAGGTAGTAATGCATCAGGTTCAGCCAGCCTTGGTGTCTGGCTTAAACCTGTTATTCATTTTGGACTTCAGCCTTGACCTTTGGGAGGCTGAATAGCCAAATGCCCATTTCTTTAAAAAAATTTTAAAAAATTGATTTTTAGAGAGAGGAAGGGAGAGGGATAGAAAGATAGAAACATCAGTGATTGGCTGCCTCCAGCATGCCCCCTTCTAGGGATGGAGCCCACAACCCAGGCATGTGCCATGACTGGGAATTGAACCGAGATCTCTTGGTTCCTGGGTCAACGCTCAACCACTGAGCCACACCAGCCAGGCTGTATGCCTATTTCAGCATTATTCCTGGCATCCCTAAATTTGGTTGTGATCAAGATCATGTGAAGAAATGGGTGACTGTCAAACCTAATCAGTTAAAGCATCAGAAATGAGAACAAGGCAGGTCATTTCAATTTATTATTAATATCTGAACAGTCACTTTCAAATAGAGGTGAGCATTCTAGATGAAACTTGGAGTGAAATTTTCCTTATGAACTTTTCAAAATGTTGAAATTCTATCACTCAGTGGAAGCATAAATATATATTATTTTAAGAAAAATGCTGTAATAAGTTAATGGTTATGAAGGCTTATACACAAAACAATTATGAATTTTCACATAGTTAAAAAATTAGGAAAATTAGTTGACAATATAAATAATAGGAGAGAGTGTGTAAGGTTCTTTAGGAAGAACCTTATGTGCCTTTTGAGCCAAAAGTATTTATAACAACTTAATATGTAGTATAAGTACTATTTCATTTAGCAAATAGTATAAGGTAGAACAATAAAAATAGATTATATGATAATTCTATCTATAATTTCATTATATAACCTTTGTAGACTTAATTGCTGTATTAGCATTTATCATGTTAAATAAAACAATCCATAAGCACTGCAATTTTTTGGAGGATTTTTTTTTATTGAGGTATAATTTACATACAGTGAGTACACATTACAAGTACAGCTCAATGAGTTTTCACAAAGTAAACATATCCAGACCAAGGAAGAACCAAGTCCAGCTTACCTTTTACTCTTTCTCAGTCAGTACTCCCCAAGGTGATTTTTACCTCTGTCACCACAGATTACTTTTTAATTATGTTTAATTTTTAGTTATTTAATACTGTTTGGGTCAGGAGTCTTTCAAGAAAAAAGTCCTATTTGGAAATTCTTCTCATTTGAGCCTTAAAGGCATAATTTTAACAAGTTAAAAATTTTGTGATGACGATGTCTTCAAAACCATAATATCCATATGGAAAATCATCAGTAAAGAATATATGAAGAGTTGTGAAAAAAGAAGAAAGTGAAGAGAAAATCAGCTACCCCCAAATATCTTGTACCTCAGTTGAAAATCTACTTAAAATGATAAATGTATAGTATAGTCTCTATAGGATGTATAGATTTTACACTTAGCCATTTGACCACAATGTATATTTCATTCAACCCTCTGTGGTATATTTAGTGCATCTCTACTTTCAAGACTTAACTTATTGGCCCCACACTCTGCTTGAGTTGTTCAATGTTTTTTTTTTTCTCCTTTCTGTTGATCATCCCTTCCCTACCTTCTCTCCTCATGGTCTCAAACCACCCAGCCCACCTAGCAGGACTCTGCCTGCAGACTCATCTTCTAGCTGACTCCTGTGTCATTTTTAAATCTCACTGCAACCTATTCGGTAGGTGATATTACTCCCATTTTGCTATGTGGAAACACAGCTGCAGAAAGGGTCGAGTTGGCTCGAGGTCTGTAGCCATGAGCGGCTGACCCCAGATTTACACCCAGTTCCATCTGGCTCCAAAGCTTCCTCTAACTCTGGTAAGAGGTAAAGGAGCACTATACTTGTTAGGAGGATTAGGTAGAGGGTAGACTCCCCAGCTGGGGAGGGAAGATCTAACAATCAGCTGGATGCTGAAGCAGGGCGGGCAGGTAAAGGCATGGTGCCATTGGTCTGACATTGAGATAAAAGGAGAGAGAAGGGGCTGCAGGCAATGTGGGAGAGACTATCAGGACCAGGCAACACAAAGCCATAGCTTCTCCAGCTCTGCTCACCGGGAGGGAGAAATGATGTCTGCAGCCCAGGGGGACAGGGAGGTGGCATTTCCATATCTCAACCTCAACAGCCTGGGCTGACTGCCAGAGTGGAGAGCCAGGGAAGCACCGAGGCAGGAGAGATGATTATCAGGAGGAAGGAAGCTCTGGCAGCTCCCACCAGCCTGTTTGTGACAAGTAGGCTCTGGGCCACGGAAGTCCCTTGAGGTCAAGGGAAATGTGACCTAGAGCAGGGGGGTGAAGCTGGGGTACTCCCTCACCTTACACCTTCAGGAGGAGGGGGTCTAGCTAGAAACAGCCCAGGGACCAGGTGGGAAAAGCAATGGGCTGGAGAAGGGGGAGGACAATTAGAGAGGCAGAAAGAATGAATTGAGATCCTGGAGTACCTCCTAAACAGTCTCTTGGCTAGAGAGGTAATGACCTTTATTGCGGTCAACACAGCAATTGGCTCTCCAGAGCTCTCAGGGTACATTTCTTCATGGGTGAACTCTTACCTAGTTCTCTTGTCGCTGCCGATGTCTCCTTTTTGTGCCCAATGGTAAAGTAGAAAGTGCACTGTACGGAGAGGAGGAGGCTTAGGTTCAAGTCCAGGTGCTGCTACTAACCAATTTCACAAGCTCTTTAATTAACCAAGCTTTCTGAAACCTCAATTTCCTCATCCCTAAAGAAAGCAAATCATCAAGTCTTTGTCACAAGGGACTCGTGTGGCTGCTCCATGAAAAACATGAAATACTATGACATTTGTCTTAGGAACCAGAACAGTTCTGTCCATAAATCCCACCCCCCTCTTGTGTCCATTTCCTCCTCTTGTCATGCTGCCACAGCGGTTCTCAACCTGTGGGTTGCGACCCCTTTGGCGGTCGAGCGACCCTTTCACAGGGGTCACCTAAGACCATCCTGCATATCAGATATTTACATTACGATTCATAACAGTAGCAACATTACAGTTATGAAGTAGCAACGAAAATAATTTTATGGTTGGGTCACAACATGAGGAACTGTATTTAAAGGGCCAGAAGGTTGAGAACCACTGTGCTGCCATGATAGACAGGGCAGAGAAATGCACAGGCACAGGCCAGGGAACCCCCACCCCTCAGCGTGCTCAGCTCCTCTCTTGGGATAAGTTTCTGGGAAAACAGCAACAAAAAGATAAAAGATCGTCTCTTCTGGAGTTTAGCCCACCAAGCTGCCCCTCAGAAAAGCCTGAGCTGGGAGAGGCCCCAAGAAACGAAAGGAAGAGAACCTTCTGGGCATAGAAGGAGCAGCACAGAGGCCTGGAGAGGAAAGGAAACCCAGAGTGAGAAAGGCTGGAAAGCTAAATGATTTGGTCCAAGTGCACAGGAACCAGGTGGACTTTTTCCGCGTCCCCTTTCTGGGGAGGGTCACAGGCTATGATGTAAGAAGCTTGCTGTGTGTTCTCTTTGTAATCGCAGTTTGGGTACTTCCCCGAGGTGAGCGCACACGTGGTCAGGGACACAGGCCCCTTGCTCTGGTGGCAGTTCTTCCGTGACCCAGAGCTCTTCTTGCAGGTTATGGTGGGGTTCTGGCAGGTGGCGGCCACACTGGAGAAGGATTCGTGCAGGAAGGTGTTGAAGCCTTTGCAGTGATTTGTGTGTTTGTTGATGTTGCTCATCGCCCCTTTGCATGCCTTGGGGCTGGGCTGCACGTGCTGAATTTCAAACCACTGAGCTGAGGTCATGTTTTTGGGCTTGGCGCTGACCGGGACCTCGGCCACCCACAGGCCCAGCAGCAGGAGCAGCACCAGGGGGCAGAATCTTGCTCTGGCTGGGGCCATGTCTCTTGGGGGGAATAGTCAGAATGGAGGGCGAGGTCCCTGGGGACAGAGAGCAGGCAGGGTTTAGTTGAGACATGAGCCTCCTTATCCCTGCTGCTTCTAGCTAATCACCATTTTCCTTTCCTTTCTCACCCTGGTTCTCATCCCTTCCTCCCCATCTTGTGCCACACCTATCGTGACCCCAGCCCCTAACCTTATGCCCCCATCTCCCTCACCTTGTACCCCTATCTTCCTTCATTATGCCCCTCTTGCTTCCCACTTTGTTCTATCTTCTCTCTCAAGTCCCGTCCTGTTTGTACCTACCCCTTTCTCTGTGCCTGACTCTCCATGACCCCATCCCCATCTCCTCTGTATCCTCATTTTGTGCCTCCACCCCCAGCATCACTTTTTCATTTTGTCCCCCCAACCCCTCTACATTGAATCCTCCTTTGTCCATCTTATTGCTCACTCGATGTACTCTCATCTTGTCAGAGCCCATCTGTCCTCTATTCCATCTCCTCACCTCTTCAGTGGCTCCTTGCGCTGCTGCTGCTGGGCCACTCCTGCTCAGTGGACCGAGGATGCACGTCTCACGGCTGGGCCTCAGCTCTCCGAGGGCCTCTGCTCAGGCCTGGCTCCTTAAAAGCGGGCCTGGGCTACATTGCGTCAGTCTGGGGGCGGGCTGGGGAGCAGTCATGTATCAGGAAATGAATCAGGTGCGCGCCTCTCCGCTTACATATCCCAAATAAGCCGATAGCTATGGAGCTAGTGTACCTGCCTAAACTTGTTGGGCAGTGAGGAATCTTGAATCTTCACACTCAAAGACTAGACGTGGCCTCTGGCCACGTGGTTTTATTGACTCTAATAAAGCACTTGACCCAGGTGTCAACCCAAAATGAATTTCAGGGAGAGCTGTCATTTATCTCCTCACTTATATACACCTCTGGTTCAGGATTCTGGGAACAACCAACCACTGTGGTGATAAGAATTGCTTTTTCTCTGACCTGAGCTACAGATAGAATAGCCTGTCATCAGGATTTGCTGCTTATTTTTCAGAGGAGATAGAGAAGACAGAGAAGTGGACAAATGATCACAGTCACCGTGGCCAGCACCATCCCAACCCAGCTATTCCACGGTGACTTATTCCTCTGGCTCTCTCGCCTCCAGGTGCTGAGCAAGGCCACCTGGATCTACCTGAAGAAGGCACCCAACACCTCTTACCCTTCACTCTTCCTCTCCCTACTTTATTAAACTTTGTAAAACTTAAACATTGTCCAAATTTGAAAGTGCTGTTGGCGGTGGTGCCTTGGGCCTTCCTTTGCCGTGTGGTAGTGACATCTGTGTAGAAAACTTGGATCAGTGCCGCTCTGGGGGCTCCAGTGAGCTTGGCATGTGGCACTCAGAAGAACTGGGACACGGAGGCAGGGAAGCATCACTCTATGGTCGGGAAGGCCTGGAAAACTGAGATGAACAGTATTTTTGTTCTCAGGATTCACCTGTAAGTAGTAGGTGATCTCAGAATACTGAGTTCATGCTCATTCATGTAGTCAAGAAATTTTTATTGAGCCCTTGCTATGTGCCAAAGTGCTTGGAATATATCAGTGAACAAAAAAGAGACAAAAATCCCTATCTTTGTGGAGCTTACATTTCATTGAGGGAAAGACAGTAGAAATATATAGCCTTTGCTCAAAGTGATAGTTGCGAAGGAAAAAAGTAGAACAGGATGGAAGTTGATAGGCAGCGATTTTTAAATAAGGTCATTGCAGTAGGTGATTCTGGGACAAAGACTTGAAGGGGAGTGAGTCTGTGCTTGCCTCGGGAAAAGGCTCCAAGTAGGGAGAACCGCACTGTAAAGGCCCCAACACAGACAGACATGCCTGGGTGCTGGAGGACAGCCAGGGGCCAGTGTGGCTGAGCAGGGACCAGAGGCCGGACCATGGCAAACCTCAGAGGACTGAGGTTCTGCTCTGTGCACACTGAGGAGCCCTGGAGGGTTCTCAGCAGAGGAGTAAAAGGCCTATCTGTTTAAAGATCCCCTGGCTGTTGTGTGGATTGCAACCATAGAGAGACTACGTAAACCATCTTGATCATAAGGTTTGAGTTCTGGTCCAGAAGTTAGGATTGGAGTCAGGAAGATTTGGGTGTTTGTTTTGAGGCGAGGGGGACGTCATTTTAGTAAATAGCTCTGTTGTGGGTCCCCACGAAGGAACTTCGGAAGAAAATGTGGTGCTAGAGATGGGAAACACCACCAGATGGCAACCGAGAGCCAGGAGCAAGTTCACGCAGGCTCTGGCTCCTCTGGCTCACCTTCAGCGAGGCCTTGGCTCTGGGTATTCACTGCTTTGTTAAGGTGCCTGAATCTCTGCAGTTTGAACTTCTGGATAAGAATTATGCCTCTGCTGCTGTAGAAATGCAAATGTGTGGAGATAATATCCATGGTTTAAAGCAGATTGTGGATAGAAAGCAGATCAGCACAGGCCAGGCCAGCCCTGGGCTGGAGGCTGGAGTTACAGGAGCGGGTGGGAATCCAAGAGCTCATTGAAATTCCTAGCCCAGACTCCTTCTCACTTCGCATCATTCTAGAGTGAGATGTTTCCCAACCACGACTTGCACTGCCATCTGCGCTTGTGTTTTCCTGTCATTAGAATGATCCTAGTTTGCTCAACTCCATTATGCTGGGTTCTCCAAAAGGCTGCCTTGGTGCTATGTGAAGGTAAAATAAACATAGCCCTACTGTCTGAGGTCAAAGGGAAAAGAGCGTCTAGGTTTAGGCTTGCATACAAAATCTGGGGAGTTGAACGTACCATCTGCACGATTCAAGCTAAAACCCCTTACTTTGCCTCAATTATTTGGATAAGGCAGGTGATTTTATTTGCCTTAACTATCCAGCTCCCAAGAGCTGCTTCACTTTGCACTTGGTAAGATAATTTTGCTCTTTTTCCTTCACTACATGTATGGGGCAAGAGGAAAAGATGGAGGAAGGGGGAGACAAGGTTAGGGAGAACAAAAGAAGTCAGGCATCAGGCTCAAGGCTGGTCAGGGAGTCTGGTAGAAGGGAGGAGAGAAAATTTAGAAAAGGGAGAGTGGAAGACAAAATGGTGGGAGAGAAGACGGGAGGGAAGAAAGCCCCTCACACAAGCAGACTTTATCCAGGGTTATGAGGTAGCTAGTTACCCCAGCCTCCTTCTCATTTGATCACCATAATCACTGCTCTTGGCCCAAGTTCTCCAGGCTACTGGTGTGTGTGTGTGTGTGTGTGTGTGTGTGTGTGTGTGTGTGTGTTTAAAGTCATTGGGGCAAGTATTGTGCAAACCCCAGCAGTGCCAGGTGGACCTCTGCCTGTCTTCCCCATAGGACAACAGCTGCTGCTTCCTCTGGCCTGCGCTGAGAGGGGGTGGGGGACTGGGAGAGGGCAGGGCTGGGTCTGGAAAGGTGCCCGCCCTTCAGAGCCCAGCCTGCCTCTCTCCCGGAGTTCCACACAGCCTCTGGATACCGATGGAAAGCCCGTGAGAGTTTCCCTCCAAGCAGGAGCAGATCAGAGTTCTGTTATCCTGGTTTTGTTGCTCCCAGAGTAAATAAAGGTAATGGGCTCATTTGTGTAGGCAGGAAAGTGAAACAAACAGCAAGTTGGGGTCAGATGTGAAACTTGCTTTGGGTCTTGGAATTCTCATGACCTTTCCTGAAACAGCTGTGGGTCTAGAGGAGGCAGTACTGACAGAAGGTTGGAATCTTTGGCTCCCAGACCAGTGTGTTTAGTCAAGCCAGGATGTAAGAGAGGGGAACCTGACCTGGGCTTGAGACCTCCCTTATGAGAGGCCATTGTCAGCTCCTCATTTACCTACAGAATAAATTGTAAATTCCTTAGCCTGATAGTCAAGGTCTGCCGCATTTGGCAAACCTGTCTTCCCAACTTTATCTCTGACTTTTCTTCCACTGAGTGCCTCAACCCTCGCCAGGCTGGTTCTCTCTCTCCCTCTTCTCTCTCTTTTTCTCCTCTCTCTCTCTCCTCTCTCTCTCTCTCTCTTTCTCTCTCTCTCTAACTATACTTTTCATAATTCTCTTTATCACCACTTAACTCTTAACAGTTCCTTGAGACCCATCCCAAGGTTTCAGGATGACCCTTACTGCCCAAAATTGCTCCCAATTCTCCCAATTTAGAGGGATCTTTCTCACCTCTAAATTCTCGTCCTAGCTGGTTTGGCTCAGTGGATAGAGTGTTGGCCTGCGGACTGGAGGGTCCCGGGTTCAATTCCAGTTAAGGGCATATGATCGGGTTTCGGGCTTGATCCCCAGTAAGGGGCGTGCAGGAGGCAGCCGATCAAAGATTCTTTCTCATCATTGATGTTTCTATCTCCCTCTCCCTTCCTCTCTGAAAGCAATAAAAATATATTTAAAAAGTAAATAAATTCTTACCTCTAAATTCCTACATTACTGTCTTTAAAATGTATCATTTTGTGCTTTGAACCATTGGTTATTTCTTCACATGAATTTATTATTTTCCTTCAATTTAGGCTGTCAATTCCCAGAAGACAAGGACCATCTGTTACACTTCTTTTAAAAAAAATTATTTTAGAGAGAGGAAGGGAAGAAGGAAGGGAAAGAGAGAGGGAGAGAGAGAGAAAGAGAGAGAGAGAGAGAGAGAGAGAGAGAGAGAGAGGAGAGATTGTTGCCTCTTGCATGCAGTCTGACCAGGGACTGAACCCACAACCCAAATATGTGCCCTGATGGTATATGGGATGATGCCCCAATCAACTGAGCCACATCAGCCAAGGCTGTTACACCTCCCATAGGATACAGTATAATGCCTTGCAGATAAGTGACCCAAACCGATTCAGCTTCTGAGTTGGAAGGCATTCACTCTGCCCCTAAATGATCCCAGTCCCAGATGGAATCATGACCAATCCTTAGTGCCAGTGAGCAGATTGAGGAACTGACAATGCAGCTCCTAGGTATTACCACCAAAATTGAGGTGAAGCTATGACAAGAAGTTGAGATGGTTGAAGCCATCCTTTCAGTTCAAGGACAACCCAGGAACTGTCTATGACACAGTTTGCTGTTTGAGTAATTTGAGTTGAGCAGGGCAAAAAGTGATGCCACTGAGATTGAGGTGAGCTCACTCTGGGAAAAGTTTTGGGCGTTCTCTTCAACCCTAGGAAATCACCCCTGAGCCTCCTACTCTAGCCAGTTGTTCTAGAAATGCTTACCCTTGGGGAGGAGTGGAGGAAGAAAATGTATAGATGACTACATGCATAGGGTCATCTTTATAAGAAAAATAATTCAAAATTGTTTCAGTGGTGAACTATCAGTACCCCTTTTGCTGGTAGAAAAACCAGTACCATTACAAGCAAAATCTAACAAACATATTTCTAAGTCCTGGATATTTACCATCCCTTTTACATATATACTAGTAAGGTATAATAAGTAAGTCTGCACTTGTTAGGAAATCTGATTCTCCAATTGGACCAAGTATCTCAATCTCAGCACTATTTACATTCTAGTTTGGATGATTCTCTATTATGGGATCTGTCTTGTGCAATGTTGGATGTTTGGTGGCATCCCTGGCTTCTACCCACTAGATGCCAGTAGCACTTCCCAGTTGTGACAACCAAAAATGTCTCCAGACATGTCCAAATTGTCCCCTGCTGAGAACTACTGAATTAGACTTATGATCTTGAGCCAGCTGCTGTCCCTCTCTAAAACGTAGTTTCTTCATCTCTAGGATAATTCTTGTGTATGTAAGGTCCAGTGTAATGGGTTAACAATTCCATCTTAGGCTTAGGGAGCAGATGAAACCTTGACAAGAATGTCAGAATGGAATGGAAAAAGCAATCCTATGGGGATCAATACTCTAGGATAGGATTTTAAAGACCAGACCACTGAATGGCAGTTTGAAAACCAAAGGCCCATTGCACAATCAGTACTTTTCCTGGCCCTGTGGCTCATGCCTTTGTAACATATGCTCATTTGTGTGTCTTTTCTATTGAGTTGTAAATTTAATCTGGAATGGAACTATCTTATTTACCTTTATATTTCCCCAAAATTTGTCATAGTGCTCTTCCGATGATATTTTAAATAATTATTTAAAAAATATTTTAGAGTAATCAACATGGGGCATGGCTAATGATAGAAAGCTTTGCAAAGATGAATTTTAAGTGTTAGATGGAGTTCTAGATTGGCAGAGTGGGGATGGGGACAGGTCACTTGGCTCTTTTGGGGAATGAAAGCTTCTGAAAGAAGCTTTGCAGATATTCAGTGAACTAGGGAAAAAGGTGAGTTGGTATGGAACCTAGGAGACCATCCCCAGTTATCCATTTAAATACTGTTTAATGGTTAGAGGCACTTGCATGCTGACCATCTCATTCTATTCTTATAGCCTCATGAGGTAAGGAAGGTATTAATACCATTTTATAGAAGAGGAAACAGAAACTCAGTAGGTTATCCAATATCAAGTTCTGAACTCTTTCCTCTACAATGTGCTATTCTATTCTAGAAGTGTGTGTGCAGAGGGGAGTGGTGGTGGGTGGGTAGTGAATGAAGAAAGAGGAAGACCAAGAGACATGAAAGTTCCCTTCCTCTTAGGGAAGTTGCAGCCTTGAGAAAACAGGAAAGAGGTGGCATGCTTTGAGGTGGGGACCACATAATATAGTCAGCTTCCTCAAAACAAAGACCTGAATCAGCTAGGCCCCAGTACCTCCATGCATTGGCTCCCACTCAGTGTTGGCTTGTAGACCAGCCTGAAGGACACAGATGAGCCACTTGCCTGTGTCGACTTTCCCCTTATTTGCTTGGCTGTGCACACTTCCCTAGAGAGGTCTTCCAAGTAGAGGCTCTTATATAGGATCTCTGGGCTGAGTCTTCCTATGCGCTAGCTCAGTGGAATTGATAGAGACAGGAGTGGGAGGAGGAGACGACATGGACAAGGACTGGGGGTGAGGGGGGCACTGTGGGAGAAGCAGGCAGGCATGGAGGTGCAGTTGGAGGCATGGCAAGGGCCAGATCATGGAAAGTCTTACATCCTATGAGGGGTAGAGCCTTATTGGAGTTGGAGTGTGTGTGGTATCCAAGAGAGGGGAGAGACCAAGCAGGGGAAGAAATAGGGGTGGAAGGGATGGGTTTAGGAAAAGTTTAGAAAAGAGTTCCAGGGCTACCTGACCGATGGACTCCTGCTTATTTTGAGTACTCAACATGTGCCAGGCACTGGACTAAAAGCTCTTGGTATACATCTTAATGAATGAATTCTAATACTGCCATAAGGAATAAAATATTATCCTGATTAACCGATGAGGAAACGGAAGTTTATGGTACTTTAGTAAACTTAGATTGACGGTGCACAGCCTGCAAACAGCAGAGCATGATTCAATTTCTGGTCTGTTTTACTTGAAAGCCTTGCTCTTTTTTTTTTTTTAAATATATTTTATTGACTTTTTACAGAGAGGAAGG
>NW_005353465.1:533972-537761 GCF_000412655.1 Myotis brandtii
TCCTGCACACCCCCCACTGGGGATGTGCCCGCAACCAAGGTACACGCCCCCGACCAGAATCGAACCTGGGACCCTTTAGTTCGCAGGCCAATGCTCTATCCACTGAGCCCAACCGGTCAGGGCGAAAGCCTTGCTCTTAACCATCATGTAGGTACTGCCTCCCACAGGTGGGGTTAGAGGGAGGAAGATAACTCAATTTTCTCGTATAGGTAACTGAGGAAGCCGAGATAGACGTTGCAGGAGGAGAAGCAAGTTGTGAAAAGGATGCGTTCAGTTTTGGACTCTAGTCTGTGCTGTCAGAAAGAGCAAGTTAGGGGGACTACGAATGAGTACATCTCTCTGCACCCCCTCCTGAACTACACTTTGGCCTTGGAGCACTCAGAGTTCTGCTGTCTGACTCCCTACTCCTGTTCTCCAGGGAGACTGTGGTAGGCTCTCCTGAGAGGAAGCCCACACCTTGGATCATATTCTGCTGGGAGATTTGGCGAAGGGCCTGTGGAAGTCAAAGACTGTGGCTGGCAGGTTTGTTGCTTCTGATGAAGGGGCAGGTGTTAATGAAAAAGGGAGTTAGGAGCCCAGCCCTTTTGCAACATGACAAACAATAGCAAGAATCTGATCCGCTGGGCTCATGTGGGCCACACCCCCTCAGTCCAAACTACACTGTCTACGCAATGGACAATCTGGAGGCTTCAGGGTCATCAAGCAAAAATTTCCAGGTGTGCCCTAACTCCAAAAGGGCCTGAGGTTACAGGTGAGAGATTAGTATGATTGTTATCGCTGTGATTGTTGTGAAGTTGGTGATGGGGACTGTGGGAGGTCCACAAAGACATCTTTGATTATCAGTGCATCATCACTCTGGTGGGAGGCTCTTGCATGTGCGTGGGCTCCTGTGAGTGGGTTGAGAGAGTGGCAGACGCTCTGTTCTCTAAGGGTCGGGAATAAGCATCACTTTGTTCCTCAGAAACAGGACAGTACTTTTCTTCTCACCTATTCGAAAAAACAGGGCCTATCAACATCAAAGAAAACCCAAGAACTTAAGCACTTCTGGCAAGGAGGTTGGAACTAAGTGTTCTTATGACACCAGCAAGGAGGAAACCAGATTGTAATATCTCTTTCTTCCCATCCATCCAACCCCCATAGCACAGGGGCTCCTCAAAGTCAGGGGACATTTCCTCCTCCCAGTCGGGGCCTTTATCTAGAAACCAACCCAGCCTCTTCTCACCTTTGGGCTGTCCTTGGCCTCAGGCATGAAGAAACCTTGCCTGTTGCCCTGCTCATCTTCCAGATCCTGTCTGTCCTCCACAGCAATCAGAGAATCATAGCTAGCCTGTTCCTTCTATTGCCTCTGCTCCCCCCCCCCCCAAGAAGGGTTCACTGGGACCAGGGATAATCAAGAAGAATTGCTCACCCAAGGACCAGGTGGACCTCTTATTCTGTAAGTGTTACAGCTCATGACTGGATGAGGCTGAGACCAAGGGAAGGGGGGAATGGCTGAAGGTGGTTGACCAGCTGGGTGATCTGGGGTGTCTCCTCTCTCATGGGCATGAGGTCTAGGGCTGGATGATCTCTGAGGTACACTCCAGCTCTTAGATTTAGGGGAAGGCACACAGGGAAGGCTGGGTACATGCTGGAGGCTCCAGGAAGGGGCAGACAGCCACTCCAGGCCCACCTCTGATTCCAACCACCTTAACTCTACCAGCAGGAAGAATGGCACCAGCTGTGGCCTGGCTCCTGTTCCTCCAGCTTGTTCAAGGACCAACTCTGGTCATGGACATCAGCATAGAGGTTGCCATCCAGAACTTTCGAACCATGCACATTGACTATCCCAAGGTTAACTACCCAGAGGGTTTCCAGGGCTACTGTAATGGTCTGATGGCCTATGTGAGGGGCAGACAACAAAGCTGGTATTGCCCAAAGAGGCATTATGTGATACATGCTCCCTGGACGGACATTGAGAAGTCCTGCAAGTACTGCGAGAGCTTCTGTGAGAATTACAATGAATACTGTACACTCTCTGAGGACTCCTTTCCCCTCACAATCTGCTCTCTGGAGACCAAACAGCCACCCACCAGCTGCCGCTACAATAGCACCCTAAACAACCAAAGGCTCTACCTGCTCTGTTCCCAAAAGTATGATGCTAAACCAATAGGTATCATTGGCCTCTACTAGGGAAGGGAGGCTTTCACTGTGAACCACCCTCTACTGCCATCATGACCAGCCGGTCCCCCTTTTCAAAACTCTGATTCCTGATACAATGCTTCCCCCTGACTTTGAAGGTAGGCAGGGTTCCCTCCAAAGAGACCAGGGAGGTAGAAAAAATGTTCAGAGCTTTAGTCACCATGCAAAAGCATACCGTCTTTTAGGCTCTTTCCAGCTTGTTTACCTCTCCTCTTCCGCATCATCCGCCCTCTCCCAGAGACAGTTTTACCCACCCAAGAAGCCTAGTGTGTCCAGTTGGCAGTGCCTGTCCATCCACTGGGCCAGATACTGAATCCTGGATGGAGGCCCAGAGCCTCAGCTCACACCATGGCAACAGGCACCAGCTCGATGTTTCGACTCCCTATCCCCACCACCCTTCTCTTTTCAGTCTTCCCCATTTCCCTATGACTCTCTCCACTCACCCACATAATGGATATCCTAGCTTTAGGGACCTCCCTGAGACCTTCAGGTGAATTTTAGCCTCATATCCCTAGAACCCCCTCGCAGTTCCCTGTCTGCTCCTCTCCATGAAATCATTTTCTTCATGTAACCTGTTCTTTCCTCTCTCCTTCTACCATGGAACCCAGTGTCTCTCCCCTACACTCCCAGCCTCCTTTAGTCACCCTGTCTTCTCCAACTTCTTTTCCACAATGCTCACCTTGGCTCACTGAAGTTTAAAGTTATTTTTTCTGGCCTATCCCCGCTCCTCCCAAGATTCTTGCATCCTGTTCCCAAAGCTCCTCCTGATGTTCTCTAGACTCTAAGATCTGCTGCTGACAAAATAGGTGAGGTGGGCCTAGATGTAGTCACAGGAGGTTTTAAAGCTACATCTGAGTTGTGTAAGCTGGAACCATTGGATGGAACCGGTTAAAGTGTACATGGGACCTCTCTGCACTACTATTGCATCTTCCTGTGAATCCATAATCATTTTAAAATAAAAAAGATAAAAAACACATCTGACTCAGTTCTGATTTCGTTCCTTTTTTCTTAGTGCATTAAAACGACCACTCTGGCCATCTTCCTGGGCTACCTTTAGCTGTCAGTAGGATCTTCTGTTCCAGGTGAACCATGATGGAGGCGTGGAGGGGTAAAACTCACTTCCAGCTGAGTAATGAAAATGGATTCTCCCTTCCCCTAGCTCTGGAACAAACTCATAATAGCAGTCAGACTAAGTAGATCCTTGGCCCACCCTAGCTGGCTTCTGTTTCTCCCCACAATGAAATGTGGATTGCAGCAGATCAGGAAGGTGGAAGGACAGAGGTCTGGTTGGTGATATCTGGGTCATTCTACATCAAATCAGGAAGTTCTATTCCCCTTTGGCAGGTAGAGGAGGTTGAATGTCAGTGGTGTGTGAATGCAAGTAGAGAATACTTTATCTCCACATCTGGTTCATCTCTTATCTCCGAATATACTCCTCAGACCTGATCTTAGAAGCAGTTATTGAGGAGAATGCTAACTCTGGCTCGGGGCATCAGGCTAAGTAGGGAAAAAGCTGGAGATTTGGAAACCCTGACTCCTTGGGCTTTCTCTTCTTGCGTGTCTGTCTGTCTGTCTGTCTCTCTCTCTCTCTCTTTCTCTCCCCCCCCCCGG
>NW_005353465.1:538031-544274 GCF_000412655.1 Myotis brandtii
CCTTCCCCCTTCCCTCGCTGAAGACAGAGTTCATTAGCTGCTGCACACACACATATTTATTGTTTCCTGAGCTCCCCAGTATTAAAGATGCTGGGTCAAGGGCTGGCAGGCTAAGATGAGGTTACTCCCTACTTACTCTCCTTCTTCTTATCATAGGTGCCAGCACCCTTGTAGGCACTCACATAGCCTGAGTTTTCGCTCCTCTCTTCCCGTCCTGCTATGCCTTTGCCCTTGCCACTCTCGTCAAAGCGCTCCTTGTGGCTGCCAGTGTACTTGCTGGTGTCTGTCAGCCGGCTCACTCCGCCCACGGTTGTTGCTTTCTGTAAGCCAGAGGATGATAAGTCTGATCCCTCTCCTTTTCCCTCCACAGTTAGACCCCTTCTCTTAAGATGGTCTTTGATTCCCCTAGGGCTCAGAGCTCTTGTTCTACCAATGGCATGGTGCTGCTTTTTCAGGGCCCCCATGTGGCTGTGGGCAAAAACGATGGCAAGAGCCATCCATTGGTGTATGGGAGTGAGTGGACTGTGTGTGGATTTTTTCTGCTTCCAAAGGAGTTATTATTATTTTAAAAAATATATTATTTAGACCCCTTCTCTTAAGATGGTCTTTGATTCCCCTAGGGCTCAGAGCTCTTGTTCTACCAATGGCATGGTGCTGCTTTTTCAGGGCCCCCATGTGGCTGTGGGCAAAAACGATGGCAAGAGCCATCCATTGGTGTATGGGAGTGAATGGACTGTGTGTGGATTTTTTCTGCTTACAAAGGAGTTATTATTATTTTAAAAAGTATATTAAATTGATTTTTTAGAGTGAGAGAAAGGTCAAGAGAGAGAGAGAAACATCGATTGTCTGCCCCCTGCATGCCCCCTACTGGGGATTGGGCCTACAATCCGGGCATGTGCCCTGACTGGGAATCAAACCATCAACCTCTTGGTTCATGGGTCGATGTTCAACTGCTGAGCCACACCAGCCAGGTGAGGAGTTATTTTTTTTAAAATTATTATTATTGTTAATTCTCACCCGAGGATATTTTTTTGTTTGTTTAGAGAGAGAGAAGGGAGAGAGAGAGAAACATTGATGTGTGAGAGAAACATCAATCGGTTGCCTCCCATATGCACCCCAATGGGGGATCGAACCTGCAACCTAGTATGTGCCCTGACCCGCAATCGAACATGCAACCATTTGGTGTATGGGACAACACTCCAACTGACTGAGCCACCTGGCAGGCCAGTGGAGTTATTTTGATGAGGCTATAGCCAGGAGACTTCAACCCCAGATCCAATATGCAAGGTTCTTCCTACTGCAAGGTCCTATTTGAAATCTAGAGTAGAAAGAGCTTTCAGGAGAGAGGGGACAAATATGGAATAGAGGGTGGTGAGAGGCAGAAAGCCAGAAACCTTATATAAGTGCAAGGAAGAAGAGTGGGGATCAGATACCAAGTCCTCTGCAGTATCCACCAGGTCCTAGTTGCCTGGCTCACATACTGGACACTTGAGAGTGAGTCTAAATTTTGCTATTAAAGTAGCTGTGGGCCTTAGCTGGTTGGGCTCAGTGGATAGAGCATTGGTTGGAGGACTGAAGAGTCTCAGGTTCAATTCCAGTCAAGGGCACATACCTCAGTTGCCAGCTCAATCCCCGGCGTGTGTGGGGGAGGCAACCAGTCGATGAGTCTCCCTCTCTCTGTCTCTCCCCCTCCCTTTCACGCTCTCTAAAAATCAATGGAAAAATATCCTCGGGTGAGGATGAACAAAAAAAATAAAATAAAATAACTGTGGACCTTGGGCAAGTCACTTCCCTTCTCTGGGCCACAGTTTCCTCACCTCTGAAATGACTGGATGATCTCTGAAGTCCATTCCAGTACCAACAGTGCCCCCAGAGGCTTTCTGCCCTGCCTCCCCTCTGTTGGCAGGCATTAGGGTCATCAGAGGGTGGGAGAGGAGACGGAGTAGCAGGGAAGCAGGGTCAAGTATTAGGGATGAAGAATATCACTCACAGTAACACCAGGGGTAGCTGGATCCTTGCCCTCCATGAGTTTATAAATGTTCTCTAGGGTTTCATCTGGGTTCTTCCCCTTAAATCGCTTCTGGCCCAGTTCCTTCATTGCTTCCTGGAACTGTGCAAATGTGATGGTTCGTGCATTCTTGTCCCTGGTCAGTAAGAAAAAAATCCAGGAACTCTGGAACATGAACTCATCACCTGCCAAGGTCCAACCCTCCCTTTACTCAGCCTTGGTCACTGAATGTCTTGAGGACAGAGAATAAATAGTGCCAAGTAACCAGTAGGTGCTCAGTAGACCCATTACAAATGTTCTATCACATAAACCCTTCCATGTCTCACTATCTTGTTTGTTCTGCTCATGACCTCTACTCCCATCTTTGGTCACTTACTTGACTTTGCTGAACACGATGTCCACATCAGTGGAAGTGACCATCTTGCCATCCATGATGCCACAGTCTTTGCACAGCTTGGAGAAGTTTTTGTTGTTAATTTCAACGCCACTGCTTGATGATTCTCCGAAGACAGCAAACCGTTTGAATGTTTTTTCTGCTTCTGATGCCATGATCAATTGGAGGTGGGAGAGGACAGTAGGGGGAGAGACTGGGGGGAGGGTGAAGGAGGAGGGAAGGGAGGACTGGGAAGTAAGAAGGATGGGGGTTAAATCTGAATCAGCAACAGGAACAAACCCCCTCCTCCTTGTTCCTCTCTCCCCTCTTCCCACCTACTATTCCCAGCACTAGGGATACTAGTATGCACCCTACATTCTGAGCAATCATTGCCACCACCCACGTCACCCCTTTTGGTACCTAAGGGTTCCCAGATGGTGTCTGACCCTTCCTAACCTTTTTATGTAAGTGTGTGCATATGTGGGAGGCAGCTGGGGGTGGGGGACTATGTAGCAGTGGGGAGACAGGGTAAGAGAGGGAGGCTTCTATGACCTCAGTGGTTTTTATGACCTCTAGCCCCAGCTACAGTCCTAGTGTTTGGGGGAGGGGTCTTTTGGTTTCCTTACCTTGCACGATGCATTGAACAAGTTGTCAAACTTCTGATCTCTCCAGAGGATCAAACTGCCCTCATTATTCCAGTCGAGCTTAACCCAACCCTTTGGTCCTGGTCAAATCGCCTTATGCTCTGCCCCTCATCAAAGGCTGAAGAGAGCCCAGGGAAGGGGTTAATAAAAACAGGTGGCTTCGGTCCAATATTACTTTTTTTCTAGTCTCCAGGCCCAGGCCAACATGGAGAATCTCATTGGCTTTAGCAGACCAAGCTCAATAGGAACTTTAAATGGTGTTCTTGTTGGGCTTACCATGGAAATTATTAGAGTGTTAAGAGATTTGGGTGAGGCAGGGTGAAATAGGTCAGAGTGAGGGTGAATCTCAGACTCTGAAAATATTTCAGGTAAGTTTCTATGTAGGTCAAGGATGTTCCTCAGGGGTTCCTCTTTGGCCTTTTCTCTAGCCAGAAGCCATATAATGGATGAACAGCAGGGATTCTAAAGTAGAACAACTAGGTTGGTGACTTCTTTCCCCTTTCTGTCTAATCAGTCACTAATTCCGATGTGTTTTTTTCCTTGTCTTACATATCCATTCCTTTCTTTCCATTCCTATTACTCCCCTACTTCTTGAAGTTCTTGTCATCTCATATCTAGTTGATTACCCTAGCTTCAAAATTTCCCTCATGCTTTCTCTTCCTGGATAAAATGCCCCTCTTTCCTACCCAAATACTCCATGATTGCTTTCCTTATATGGTGCTTCACCCTAGGAAGCAAACCCTTTTCCTCTTCTGTATTATACTAAAACAATGTTTCCTAGCCTGGTGGGCTGCAGCCTTCTGGGGTGAGAATTTCTGAATTATTGCAAGGGCCCCTGGAAACTATATGTACACAGAAGACTTATTGTCAACGGAATAAATAATATGCTTTGCACATGTAGGTATCTATAATAATAAAAGCATAATATGCAAATTGACCGAATGGCCGAATAGCGAACGACCATCCAGATGACCACACTATGACATGCACTGACACCAGGCCAACCAAGGTGGGTGCGATGCAATGGGTAGGGGGCCCTGTTGTTGCCCCATGATCACCCCGCAGAGGGAGGCCCAGGCCACCGACCTACGGCACTGTGGTGGTGGGCAGGGCCTACCTCTTTGGGGCGATTAATCACGGGGCTCCCGGACTGCAAGAGGGCACAGGCCGGGCTGATGGACCCCCCACTCCAGTACATGAATTTCATGCACCAGGCCTCTAGTCTATAATAATAAAAGGGTAACATGCTAATTAGACTGGACATCCTTCCGGACGCCATTCCAGACATCTTTCCCAACAAAGCCGGGGCCAGAGGGAAGCCAGCCCGGGTCCCAGGTGCCTGTGGGCGGCCTGACAGAAGCCAGTCTGGGTCCTGAGGCCTGTGGGTGACTGGAGGAGGGAAGCAGCCCAGGTCCTGGGTGCCTGCCGGTGGCTGGAGGAGGGAAGCCTGGGTCCCAGGTGCCGGAGGGAAGCTGGTGCTGGCAGCTGGGGGAAGGAAGGCCTATTCTTTCATGAATTTTTGTTCATTGAGCCTCTACCAGGGGTCCTCAAACTATGGCCCGCGGGCCACATGCAGCCCGCCGAAAACATTTATCCGGCCCGCCGGGTGTTTTTGCCGCCGCTGCCTGTCCTGCTTAGCAGCCTACTCGTCCCGGGCCCGCAGTGCGCATGTGTGGAATGTCTGAGGGACAGTGAACTGGCCCCCTGTTTAAAAAGTTTGAGGACCTCTGCATCTAGTCTATATAATAAAAGCCCAGTGACCCTAATGGTGCAATGACCAGAATGACTGGTCACTGTGACGCACCGGCCGCAGGGGCTGCCACCAGTGCTGCTGCCAAGCCCAAGGGCCTCGGGGCTAGTTGTGCGGGTGCTGCCAAAGCACCAGTAAAGAAGAATGTGAAGGTGGCCAGCGTGAGCGAGCAGCTTGAGATGACAGCTTTGTGGGATGAATTCAATCAGCTGGGCATTGAGATGATTGTCACCAAGGCTGGCAGTTCAGGATGCCCTTCTCCCTGCTGTGACCCTCCCCACATGGCGCCAGTCTCAGGCAGTGGGCTTTGGCCTGATCCACGTGAGCAAGTCTGAGAAGTGGGGTGGTGTAGAGAGCCCCTGGGAAGGCACATGGGCATTTCTTTAATAAATTGTCAGCTGAATCCAGGGTGGTAGGCAAAGCCACGTCCTGGAAACACATCTTGCCAAAAAAGCAGAAGTGTTCTCAGCTTGACCTTCATTTCTGCCCAGGTGCTGGGGAGTGGGTTTTATTATGTAAATCCAGCCAAGCACCAGGAATGAATACCACTCGGGCCCACCCAAAAATGCATATAATCTCCTTTGTCTAGACCTTTGGTGAAACTTCCTGGTATTTGGGGTATAAAATAAACACACTGTATCGGTGCTGGGTCCCTGTCTCTCCATCAGAAGAGGGCAGCGGTCCCACCTGGCCCCAGCTTTTTCCTTCCATCTCTATGTCTGCCTTTTTCTTTCATTTTCTCAATCCCCAGCTGCCCCTACTCAGGAACTGGACTGTTCTCTAGCCGAGCTGGACACGGGAAAGAGAGAACCCTCCATAGGGTGGGGGACATGGCCTGGACACCTGTGGATCCCTCTCTGCCAGGGCCAGCTCCTTTGCTTTCTGAGTCCCAGCTCTAGTGACAGCTGCCTGGAATGCCAGGCTGGAGGGTACTGCTCAGGAGGCCAGGAAGGCAGTGAAGAGAAAACCTATGGACCTGCCGCCCGCCCAGCAGCCCAGGACCTGGCACCACCAAAGCACACTGAACTTGGGGAGAAGGCAGCCACCTGTGAGGGGCCTTGCCACCAGCTGGCTCCTGGTGGATCCCACCTCAAAGGAAACTCGGTCTTTGGTTCCTTAGTTCAGTCTATCCCGGCTAAAGAGGAGCAGCTGGGCACATTTTAGGGGAGAATTAAGACTCTAAAACAGTGTGTTCTGTTCCATGGTGATTGCTACCCAGTTGTCTTAGGCCTAAATTCCAGTGGGGCCTGGCTCTGCCACTGGGGCTGGCGTCTTTCAATTGGCCTGTATTTATTGTAAGGGCCCAAGGAGAAGAAGGGGAACAAGTTTTTCGATGCAATGGATTTGACCAAGAGACAAAGGCAAGTGCCGGGCTGTGTCTAATGTACACACAGAGACACCAGCTCTGAGTCCGCCTGGCTAAAGGGAGCCAGAGTCTTCTGGTGGTTTCTGTTTCCTTGCTGAGGCC
>NW_005353465.1:544399-546484 GCF_000412655.1 Myotis brandtii
GAATTTGTGCCGGGCCTCTAGTCCTATATAATAAAAGGCTAATATGCAAATTGTCCCCTCGACCAGGAGATCAACTGGGAGTTCAACCAGGGGGTGGGGCTAGCCCACCAACCACCCATGGCCCCACCCCCAGTCGGCCCACCCCGATTGGTCTGCCCTGAATTCGTGCACTGGGCCTCTAGTTACTATATAAAAAGATGTGATTATTAGAATACTGTACAAACTTACCTGAAAGTATTGCTGAATTCATGGTTTCTTTCCATCAGGGGATACTACAACTGTCATGTGGGAATGGAAATCTCTGACCTCCCACTTGAGAAGGGTGAGAAACTACTGCCATAGGACTTATTGTTTAAATAATTTTATATATATTTTAAACTTTTTCTATTTAAAAAATATTGATTTCAGAGAGGAAGGTGAGAGGGTAAGGAGAGAGATAGAAACATCAATGATGAGACAGAATCACTTATTGGCTGCCTCCTGCATGCCCCCCACTGAAGGTTGAACCCACAACCCAGGCATACCGAACTGTGACCTCCTGGTTCATAGTTCGATGCTCAACCACTGAACCATGCCGGCCGGGCAAACTTTTTCTATCTTTATCTCTCAACTATTCCATTATAAGCTTCTAGAGAGGGTATGACTAGACTTCACACTTCTTTGCATTCCATCCATCCAGTGGCTTGCACATAGTAGGTACATAAAACTGTCACTTAGTTGAAGGTACAGTTTGAAGCTGCTTCTGGCCCAAGAGAAGGAAATTAGAGAGAGCTGTTATCCTTGTTGGGCCACTTCCCCCAGGGCTGGGCTGGGAACTGCCCTGACAGAGAGGAACCCTCTCTTAGGGCAGAAGCAGCCTCATTTCTGTATGCAGCAGGTTGAGACCCCTAGGCCTAGGAAGTAAACAGACCCCAGTGGAAATTTCCCACCTCAGGGTAGGCCCCACGCCCCTGGGTAGGCCCCTTATCAGGTTCCCCCTGAGTCATCCTGACCCAGGGCTGAATTTAGATGCTGGAACCTCCAGGTCCTTCCCTCCCCCAATCCAAGTAAGACTACTTTAGACACCGGAGAGAAGCCAGCAAGCGAAAGTTCTCATTCTAGACTTTCTTCCTCCTACTTCCAGGAGGGCTGGTAAGATTTATCTCCTGTCCTAGGCATCTTTATGTAGGACCCTAATTCCAGCAGGTTTCCTTGTCCAGGGGAGTGTTAAACTGGCATCCAGAGGGGAGAGGGGACTAGGCGAGGAGCCAGGGTGCCCAGCTTCTGTGCCAGTTTGTGGGAAAATAGTTCTGAAGTGAGTGGGGGAAGGGAATAAAGGAAAACCTGGTGCTTCAACCAGGGAATGTAGGGGGTTCCTTAGATTTTGGGTAGTTGAAAGCTGGATTTTATTCTGACCAGTTCTACTCTGGGTCACCTCCTCCCCCCTGGCCCCTCCTTTTTTCCAACAGACCCTGCCAAGTGGGGATGAAAGGGGCATTGATGGTCCCTGGATGGGAGGGGGGTTGTGGGTGGTAAAAGGGGTTGTGGGGGTGGTTCCCAGGCAGGAGGGGGTAGGGCAATTTGGGGGTCTTGGAGGCGGGGGCGGTCTGTGCTGGTGTTGCAGTTGGCAGCTTCAGTTCCATTGGCTATTGTTCCCAACTGGCCTAGCGCCCAGCCCCCGAAATGGCAACTCAGGAGCCGGGCTAAAGGAGAGGATGGGGTGGGCTTTCTGGGAGGAGGGGAGCTAAAAGGGGTGCAGGTGGGAAGAAATTCAATCAAGTTTCCTTTTGACAACTCCGAATTCTCTTAGCCACATAAATACCCCATTCTAGGAGGTCTTCCTTTTATGGGCACAGGGAGGGTGCATCTAGCTGTGGGGAGAGCTGGGCAAGAGAGGAGTCCAGGACAGCAAACCTACCCAAGCCCTGAGAGGGACGCTGCAGTCCCTGAGAAACCGTCGCCTAGGCACTGCGATTCAGTCGGGCCCAGCTGGTCTCACCCTTCTTCTCTGGGCTGGACTAGGAGGGGTTAGTGCCGAAGCCACAGGGTCTCTTGGGTCCCGGCCCGGGACGCGGTGTCCTCCCCAAGCCCCCACTCCACCCCCGC
>NW_005353465.1:546693-547351 GCF_000412655.1 Myotis brandtii
GCTCTCTATTTATAGCGGCCCCCCGCATTCCCTACCCCCCTTCCCCGGCTTGTTTTCCAACTTCTCAGGGAGCAGCCGGACAGCAGGCGTCAGGACGCTCAGCAGAGAGAGGAGGTACCGGGACCTTGGGCACCCCGGAGCTGGCATTCCACGCTCTTGACGCCCCCACCCTCAGTCGGTGCTGACACACCTGCCCCTCCCGGCGGGCGAGACCCCCGCCTCTTCTGCGGCGGTCCCCGCCCACCTCCTCCTTCCTCAACTAGGCTCTCCGTTCGCGGCGGGCGGAGTCGAAGTCGTGGGGTGTCAGCACCCTGAATTGTCTCCCCCTACCAGTCCCCACCGCTGAGTCTGGGGGCGAAGGGCGGAGCCACAGTGCGATAGGCAGATCCAGGTCACGGGTGAGGATGGTGTTCAGGGCGGGCGTGGGAATTCCCCGCAGGATTAAGGGATCCCCCCCGCCCCCACACCTCCTGATTGCGGGGGGCTGTGGTGGGGAGCGCGAGCTTAGCCCAGAAGCAGCCACAGTTTGCTTTCCTTAGAGTTCCCCTTGGATCCCAGCAATGCCCCTCCCGAGCTGCAAACAGCCTGGGGCGGGGTAAGGGGGGCGTGTTTACTGGGGGTCTGGGGCGGACCTGCGGGGAGCTGACGGCCCGTGGGC
>NW_005353465.1:547594-601198 GCF_000412655.1 Myotis brandtii
GCGCTCTGCGCCCGCCGCGCGCGGCTGTGTGTCCCCACGAGGAAGGGCAGCCTGGGAACTCGTAGGGCAGGTCCTGGGTGCTGGGCCCGGTCAATCCCACCCCTCCTATCCGTCCTCCCAGCTGGCTCCCGACCCTTTCGGGTCGTCGGTCGGGGGAGGCTGGGAGCAGATTGTGGGACCGCCTTCCTCGCCTTTCTCCACTCGTGGGACCCACACCGAGGCTGGATGGAGGAGAGAAGCGAAGGCACAGGGCTTTTAAAGTTCTTCTTTTAAATGGCGGGGGGAAACAGGCATGCTCTGCTGTCCTCATATCTCTCGAGAGCTGTCAAAAATCTTGGGGACCCCCTAGTTCCTACTTTTAGTTTGCAAATAGGAAATCGAGGCCAGTAGTACTGATTGGGCCAAGGTCACACGGGTAGCGGCAGAGCCGGGACTAGAATCCAGCTCTGACACAAGCCACGCGCCTTGCTCCACATCAGCACTTCCTTCTCTCCCACCCCTGGCCTGGACTGATAGCTGCGTTGCCCCGCCGGCCCTCCCGCCTGCATGGATTCTAGCTGAAACCTAGAGAAAACGTTCGCTGGACTCAGGGGTAGAAACTGGGGACGGTTCAGGGACTTGGGGAGATTGGTGACCCAGGTCATCTAAGTCTTGGCTGAGGTTTTATGTCCCATGAAGAGCCAGGGTCTGCCTGTCTCCCGTGTCGTTCACCTCATTGCCTTGTTTTCTCAGACCCCAGAGCCAGGAACAGTGAGAACCCTGACCCCTAACCCCACTGCATCCAGCCAATAGGAACTCAGTAAGTGACCCCACCCCCAGGCTGCAGGCTCTTTACTATGCCGGTCTGCGGCTGCTTTGCTCCTCACCCGCCCCTAATATTGAATGTCTGTTAATTTATTCACAGTGGGAAAGGAGAGAGAGTCTTGGGAGGAAGGGAGACATGCGGTCAGCTGGACACAGATGTCCCTTGTCCCCCTTTTCTTGTCTGCACCCCCCCCCCTTCCCCCTCTCTTGGCCATGCTACTCAGGTCATTTTTAGCCCCTTTCCTTTTGAGCTGCTGACATTGGGGCTGTAGTTGAAGGTCACAGTCAGTTGTGAACTCTCTCTACCTGTCCCTTAGTATCTGTGGAGTAGCCAGTTACTGAGCCACTAGTTTCACTCCCTACCTAATTGGGAGTATGGGGTGGCCCCTAAATATAACCTGGGAAACCTGAGCTGCCCTGCTGCCCCACAGCTGGTATTTCCATCCAGGATAGGAAAGGGGGCAGGGGGTCTCAAGGTGTGGGTGTTGAGGGGAGCAGTGGGGATGCAGTCTGAAGAGAAGAGCTGTCCCGGTTCCTCTTACACAGCTCTTCTCCCCCCTACCCCCCCACCCCCCCTGTGGCCTGGACATGGAGCTGGGGCAGGAGAGGCTCTCTGTGTCCTGGAGTCATCAGCTCCTGGGGCCCTGCACCCTGCATTGCCCTGTTCTGAGAGAGGAAGAAGGTATTAGGTATTAGAGGAGATGGGAGGGTGTGGAGGCAACCTCCCCAGTCTTGGTGTTCTCTCACCCTGCCAGGCCACCATGACGGAGCTGCAGGAGGTGCAGATCACGGAGGAGAAGCCGCTGTTACCAGGGCAGACACCCGAGATGGCCAAGGTTATTAGAGACCCTCTGACTCCAAGGCCCCAATTCCAGACCTCCAAGCATCCCTCCCATCTCCTGCCTTGCCAAATCCATAATCTCATTCTAATCCACACTCCTACTTTCTCCACCACTCCCCATGTTTCTCTCCCCATATACCACAGTTGGGAGTCCAGGCCTTTGTCATGTCACTATACTAATCTTAATCCTCTCCATGTCTTTTTGTCATCTCTTTCTGTCTTTGGTCTCTTTACCTACCTCTCTTTATCTGTGTCTGTCTCTCCATCTGTTTATCCACTCTACTTGGCTGTGTGTTTCTGTGTGGATCTGTCTGTGTGTGTCTCTCTCCAGGAGGCGGAGTTAGCTGCCAGAATCCTCCTAGACCGGGGACAGGTAACAGCTGGGGGCAGTTCCAGGGTGGGAGGAGGGGCTCTCCTCTCCCCCAGGAAAGAAAGGCCCTCCTACCTGGCTCTCCTCTCTGCTACCTTTCCTTCTAATCCAGTCCTTGCCCATCCCCATCGCTCCCCTTCCTTCCCTTATTCTTCTGTCTCAGAGTTCCTTGATGCTTCCCAGTCATTCCGTATTCTTCTCCACCCTCAAAATCATCTCCACTGTTATATTTACCTAAATTAAATCCTTTTGACCCTATTTCTAATAGTTTGTTCCATTCGCCTCTCTCTGCCCCTCTCCCATGCCAACTCCCCAACTTTTGTGGAGTTCCTTCTCCTGCCTCTTTTCCTCTCAACCTAACTCCTACCTGATGGTGATCTGTTTCCTTGCAGACTCACTCGGTGGAGACACCTTACGGCTCTGTCACTTTTACTGTCTATGGTACCCCCAAACCCAAACGCCCAGCGATACTCACCTACCATGATGTGGGACTCAACTGTAAGGACCTTCACTTCTCCTCCCACTTCTTTCTGGGAGGAGGCTGAGGAGGTGGGGAGGGTAAACCCCCAGTGGAAGGGGAAAGGTCTTCATGAGCAGGAAGGGACTATGGGGCATGTCAAGAAGTTCTCTTCTAGTCTGACTGTGGCATGAAAGAGGGTGGGTTTTGACTTGGGGACACTTTTCCCTGTCTGATTCTACTGTTGGGGTTTTGGGGATTCTCTTTAGATAAATCTTGCTTCCAGCCGCTGTTTCAATCTGGGGACATGCAGGAAATCATTCAGAACTTCGTGCGGGTTCACGTGGATGCCCCTGGGATGGAAGAGGGGGCTCCTGTGTACCCTGTGGGGTGAGAATTAATTCCCTCCCTCCTCATCAGATTGTGAGGCACAGGGCAGATGTGGGGAAGATTGGACCAGGGGAGGAGGAAAGGGAGGGCAGTGGTGATTCTGGGAGAGGACACCCTGAGATGGGGGCAGTGGGGGCAGGTTGATATTTTCCTGTTAAAACAAACATTCCTCTCTTCCCCAGATATCAGTACCCGTCTCTGGACCAGCTTGCGGACACCATCCCTTGCATCCTGCAGTACTTAAAGTGAGAAGCCTGGGGATCCCTCCAGCCAGATTTCTCTTTCCAGCACAACATGACCCTGAGAACTCCTATGTCCACCATAGGAGTCCAACCATAGTTGCTGGGCGAGTTTTGGTTTCTAGCCTAGATATATCCTTTCTCCTCCATGTTCCCAGTCTGATTGTTGAGAGGAAGAAGGGTGGGTTTGGAAAACTGACTTGAATCAGCTGAGTAGCCCTAATGGATGGAGGAAAGAAAAAGGAAGGGGCTATCTGAGGCCCTGCCTCAGGCTGAGGAGGGATCAGAAAGCTAAACAGGAAGAGGAAGGGGTGACATAATCCCTGAGGAACCAGATAGACCTGTCTCTGTTCCTCCCACTCCCCCTCCTCTATACACACACCTGGGAACTGGGAGCCCTGTGTGTAAGGGAGAAGGAGGAGAATGCCAGGTGAGGCCTCCTTGGTGTGCACTCCTGGGCTCTGTCCTTGGCCCTTCCTGGACACCAGGGCGCCAGACGGCTCTGGCTCACATCTTTGTCTCTTTAACCCCATTTTTCCTGTTGTTCACTGAAGTTGTGTCTTATTTTTATATCTTGTTTCAATTCCCTTCTTCTCATTCCTCTAGAGGAAGTAGGAATTAAAACAGAACTAGTTGAACTAGCTTCTGAAAGTTGGGAATGGACACAGAGCTACCTAGGAAAACTGTGTCTGGCTGGTTGGCAGATGGGTGTTTCTTTTCAAGACACTAGCTCTCCAAGAGGGAGCTGGGGAAAGATTTCTGGGACCTACACTGACTACCAGTGTCAGTTTTTAGTTCCTTGCCAGGTCCCTTCTCTACTTTATGCCCATGGCCTTAGGACAGAGAGTAAGGTGTTTAGAGAGCCAAAGTTTCGGACACCAAGTAGACATACATTTCCATTTCAGTTTCTCCTCAATAATTGGAGTTGGTGTTGGAGCTGGAGCCTACATCTTGTCGCGATATGCTGTAAGAACTAAAAGCCCCCAGATAAGGGAAAGGCAGGGCCAAGGCCCATGGTAGGCTGATTAAGAGAGTGTTGTTTGCTCTTGTGTATTTGGAAAGGAGGACATGGGTTTAAGGGTGGGGAGGGAGGCCCCATGGGAGCCTAAGAGTGGGTAGAACTTGGGGAGGGGATGAGACCATGCCCTGCCTCTGATTTCCCTTCCTTCTGCTGCCCTTCAGCTTAATCACCAGGATACAGTCGAGGGACTTGTCCTCATCAACATTGATCCCAATGCCAAGGGTTGGATGGACTGGGCAGCCCACAAGGTTTGGAATGGTCTGTGTGCTGAGCTAGGGTGGGGGTTCCCTTGCATGGGTCCAGTTAGGCTCTACCAGTATAACTGATTGGCCTGTGAACTTCAAGGAGGGGGACATAGAGCAGGAAAGAAGTGTGTCACTTGCCTGAGTCTCCCCATAATGGTCTGAGCTTTCTCACATGCCTTTCCTCACAGCTAACAGGCCTCACCTCTTCCATTCCGGAGATGATACTTGCACATCTTTTCAGCCAGGTAAGTGGTTGTGGAGATGGAGGAAAAAGTGGGGACTAGCAGAGAGTTGGATGCTTGGGGTGACTTCCTTAGCTGGGACAGGATCTGGGAAGGGAAGAAGGCTTGACTTTTTGCATCCGGTAACTGTTGGCTTCTCTTCCCAACCCCAATTTTTCTCCCTCTTCTTTCCTTCAGGAAGAGCTGTCTGGAAATTCTGAGTTGATACAAAAGTATAGAAATATCATTTCACATGCACCCAACCTAGAAAACATTGAACTGTACTGGAACAGCTACAACAAGTGAGTGACTGTGCGTGTGTGTGTGCGTGCACGTGCGCACGTGTGCATGTGAAAACAATTTAGAAGCAGTGACTGGGGGTGTTGAGGAGGCAGAGAGAAGAGGGAAGTCTGGAAAGTACACCATGTGCAAGGAGGGCAGGATGTGGTGTGCAAGTGGGACAGCTGCAGGACAGTCCCAGTGAGAAGAATTGTGAGGCGCTGCCACTCCCCCTTTCTCTTTACTTCCCTTGAAAGTTTTGATTCCCAGATGCTGATGATCTGTCCTTGTGTCTTTCCTCCCCCTTCGTTACCCTCTGACCAGGGACCCGGGGGCTATAGGGATTGTACTCGAGGCCAGCCTACCACCTTCCCCTTGAGTCCCCACTTTAAACACCAATATTTGACTATAGTTTTTGGGAGGAAGATAGTTTCCTTATGGGAGAGATAACTTATATCTAGATGGAGAGTATTGCCTGCCTAAAATTCCTACTCCTCTTTTTACCCCTCTCCAGCCGCCGAGACCTGAACTTTGAGCGTGGAGGTGATATCACCCTCAAGTAAGACTTTAAGTGATACAGCGTTGTCTCTCCCTGGATCTTCCCTAGGTGCTTGTATCCTTTAGAAGGGAGTTTTCTTGTTACCTCCCACCTCATCCCATTTTGCAAACCTCCACCCTCTAGGTCAAGCATGTCAAACTCGCAGCCAGAGTTTGACATGCTTGCAGTCTAGGTCTTTTTCCTTTGAATCCTCCTGGTGGGGTGGTAGGGATTAGAAGGCTGCTTCCTCTTTGGAGCCAGACATTTTCTGGCTGCTCTTTGGGAAGAGGTGGGTGAGTGAGTACCAGGGGCTCATCACCTCCTCCTGACCCTTTCCTCTAGGTGCCCTGTGATGCTGGTGGTTGGAGACCAGGCACCCCATGAAGATGCAGTGGTCAGTAGGGAATGTGGGCTTGGGTGAGGAAGGGTTGGAGTCTTAGGATGGTGGTTAGAGGGTTATCTTGCCAGGAGGCAAGCTCTGTTTGGGACAGAGAGCAACTTTGGTGCATAAGAAGTTGATTCCTTTTAAGAAGGAAATGGGTAGGGGCTGGTAGGAAAGGAACTGGGGATTGAGTCCTAGGGTCCCTTGGATGGGAGGGACCAGAGGGAGTGTGACCTCACTCATTTAGCATCCTACTTACTCCAGGTGGAATGTAATTCAAAATTGGACCCCACCCAGACTTCGTTCCTCAAGGTCAGTAACCCTACTCCATGCACAGCCTGACTCCTGGCCCCCCTGTCCAGAGCTGTATATACTGAATCCCAGAATCAGCTTCTAGGCCTCCAGGGTCCTGCCTAGAGTAAGTGGGGTGGATGAAGTAAAACAAACAACAAACAAACAGACAAAAACCCTAAGGGCCTAGAGTGGGGAAGTAGGGAAGAGAGATCTTTTCTACCTCCTGGCTAGCTCACTTTATTCATATGTGTATCACTTTTTCTGGGGGTTCTCTCCTGAATAGATGGCCGACTCCGGAGGTCAGCCCCAGCTGACTCAGGTGAGTATCCCCAGCCATTCGGGGAGGGGATATTAGTGTCACTGAACTATATATATACCCGTTGCCACACATCCCATCCCCAAATTGCCATGGCCTTGGGCTCCCGCTCAGCTCATAACCTCACATCACTGTCTCCCTCTCATCACCGTCTCCCTCTCCTCATCTTACTTCCTCAGCCAGGCAAGCTGACCGAGGCCTTCAAGTACTTCCTGCAAGGCATGGGCTACAGTGAGTATGGGGGTCAGAGGCTATCATGAGGACAAGGGATTGCTGCAAGGATGTGGGATGGCCACTGAGGGGAGGAACCATTTAGGCTAATTCCTGGACTTACCACCATCTGCCAAATCAAGCTCATTGACCCCTGGCCCCATTTGTAACTCTCACACCCAGCTCTGATTTGCCAGCCCCTCTTCCCCCCTCTTCTCTGACTGCATGCTTATCCTTTTGTCTCCACAGTGGCCTCATCCTGCATGACTCGCCTGTCCCGATCTCGCACAGCTTCCCTGACCAGTGCGGCATCCATTGATGGCAGCCGGTCCCGCGCTCGAACCTTGTCCCAGAGCAGCGAGTCTGGGACTCTCCCTTCAGGGCCCCCAGGGCACACCATGGAGGTCTCCTGTTGAATGGCCCTTATTGCCCTGGTGTGGGACCCAGCCCTTACCTCCCACAGCACTAACCTGGGAGGTGTGTAGAACACTGGGCCAGAGTGAGCAAGGGAAGATGGGCAGATCATGTGGGGAGATGACCTTGATATTTGATTGCTACCCTAACTTTGACCTCTAACCTGTGATACCCCTCAGCTCCTGGGAGAGCTGTCCTAATATCGCTTAGGGACTCAGACCCCTAAATGATCCTTCTCCCTCATTCTGTTGTTAAGGTGGAGAGGGCATGTGTCCTCCTCTCCCTAATTTAGGTGTTCATGGATGAGGGATAAGTGGTCATTGTAGATGTCCATGGTGCCTGCCCCAGACTCTCCCTACTCATCCCATTGCAAGGGTAAGGGACTTGGTGCTGGGTCTCCATTCACCAAAGTGGATATGGCTTCTCATGAACCCTTCAGATCTCTGAAGGATATGGGCCTAAATGAATGTGTCAGGGAGGCTTGCTGGTGGGTTAGTGGTCCTCAGGATGTGATAGAAATATCTGGTGTGTGAATGGAAGTTGGACTGGGAGGTGATAGGCAATGAACAAATTTGAGGGAAGGATTGGAGCTGGGCAATAGGAAGGGGCCTGGGGCCATTGGCTCCACTAACTTTGGTAGCTGTCTAGACAGTGTGTGTCTAAAGTGGGAGGGGAAGGAGGCCAAGCCGGGGCAGGGCTGCTTGTGGCTTGGCATAGGGGTGGGAAGGGCTACCTTGGGGCTCTGACCACAGTGTGTTATGTGTGGAGGGTGCTCTCCTGTCTCCCACAACTTCTGCTGTAACAATAAACTATAGAGGAATCTGAGCACTATTATTCTGTCTCAGTATGCCTGCATCATGCCCCTTTCCTCCCCCATCCCTGCCCAACTCTCACATTCTCTTCTCCAAGTGACACAAACCATGGGAGGGGGCTTGCATAGCATAGACACTTCACAAAATGTGACTTCACAGTCACCGGCCCTTATTCAATGGAATGGACAATGGTATTGTCCTTGATATTGATAATATCTTCACATTTCAGGAGGGGCTACTTAGATCTTAGAAGACTTCCTTATCAGTTATTGAGAAATGCCATGGGATTTCAGAGATGTCACCAACATCATAATCTTAAGGAAGTGCAGAAAGCCAACTGAAGTACTCAAGGACATCTTGTGACCACCTTCCTGCAGGATCTTCTGTGAGGTCACCTAGATTCCATTTTAGGCGATTCAATACGATCAGCAGACCACACCTCATGCAGGTTGCTCAGTTGATCTCAATCTTAAGATTTTTTCAGGTGAGTCACAGCAACCAGGATTTCCTCTCAGGAATTCCTCCTCCACATAAATCCAAGTTTGGGCAGTTAATTAGACTATATCTATGGTTCTTTGAAAACCTTCTCAACAATTATGAACAATAATCATCAAGAGAACTTCAGGTATTTTGTGGCTGTTGCAGGCTGATCCTTGGGCTCTAGGGGCACAAGAAGTAAAAATGAGACGGCACTTTATAGTATTATTGTCCAGAGTACTGCGGATGGAATAGTACAAGGTCATTTGCCAGATTAATTGTAGAAACCCCATGGGCAATTATTCACTTTCCTCGGTGAAACAGACCTGATGACTAATGCAGCTTGATGTCTAGCACTGACACACTGACGTGGAAGTGGGGCATGGAACATGCTCTTGATGCTTGAGCATTTCATCACTCTCATGGCACCGAACTATTTTAAATGCAGTAGGCCAGGATCAGGATGGGTGAGGGTGTTTGGTGACCACGCACAGGACAGGCAGCAGGTGCTTAAATGTCACACCGAAGAAAAGAAACTTCATAATTGGAATCACTGGCATAACTAGCTCCTAGGTAGACAAAACATGAGGAAAAGGCAAAGAGTTCCAACCAGCATCAGCCTTGACTGGCAATGGCTGCTGCTGTGCCTTATGGAAGGGAAGGTGGGTCTTAGCACATTCAACTGCACAGCAAACACTGTTATGTTAGCAGGGTAATCTTTTTTTAAAATAAAAAAATAGATTTTCATCTTGTTTTTAAAAAATGTATTATTTTAGAGAGGAAACCGATTTGTTGTTCCATTTATGCATTCGTTGGTTGATTTAAAAACTGTCTTTATTGATTTGTAGAGAGCGAGGGAGAGGGATAGAGATAGAAACCTCAATGAGGAACATCATCAATAAGCTGCTTTCTGCATGCTCCCAACTGGGGATGAGCCCACAACCCTGGCATGTGCCCTAACCAGGAATCGAACTGTGACCTCTTGATGCTCAAACACTGAGCCACACCGGCTGGGCATTAGTGGATTCTTATAAGTGCTCTGACTGTGGATCAAACCTGCAACCTCGGTGTACTGGGACAATGCTCTAAGCAACTGAGCTATCTGGCCAGGGCTAGCAGGCCTGAAAGAGGGAGAAAAATCTCATTTCTGTGTAAAATGTGTGTGTGTATGTACCTGCCATGGGGGTGGTATGTGAAGTGGGTGACGACCATGTGTGTCTCTTGCCTATAGATGTCCCTGCATAAGAAGCCCAAGTTAGGAAGAGGAAGAGCGGCTCTCTGCTGGGTGCCAGGGAGAGGGGTGTGCTGTCCTTGGCTGACCTCTCTACTTTGTTGGTCCTACACATTCCAGGCGAGCCCATGGGGACGCAGTGCCCCCCTGTGGTTATCATGGTTCCTCCTAACTTTCCCCAGTTCCCAGTTCCCTTCCTGAGTCTCCCATGGTCTTCCTGAATCTACACAGTAGTTACATAGTGCAGGCCTGATACCATGTGGTGGCTCCTGTCCATTCTTGAGATCAGAGCTCAGAGGCTCACAGGAAAGGGGGGTGACTTCATAGAAGCTGAACCACAAACTCCTTACTTTTTGTCTCTGCTTCAGCCTTAGGACTCCTGTTTCTTTCAATCTCAAGGAATGTTTCCCTGACTGTAGGGACAGAAGTCCAAGATAGCTAAGAGATGGCTCATTGGAAAGGAGAATAAAACTGAAGAATACAGTGATGAGAGCACTGCAATGTCCACTTGAAAACTGTGGAACTCATGAAGAGAATTTTAAAGGGTAATTCTCTGAAGTACAGAGTGAAACTGTAGCACGTGGGATGGATAAATATATAGCAAAAGTAGAATGCATTGTGTATTTGACATTTAACAAATCTAATAATAGCAACTTAACAAAATAGAATAAAAAAGAAATAATCAAAACTTTAAGCATCCCTGTTTGCACCCCTTTTGCTTCACCTTTGGTAGTGTCCATGGGCTCCTCCCTGAGGTCAGTGGGGGAGTCTGAAGGTATCTGACTGGTTGGCACACCCACATGTACCAACCCACTCTGATTCTGGCCTCCAGTCCTTGTATTCCAAGTTTCAGAGCCAGAATCAACAGTGTCCTGTCGTGAGTGAGGCAAGACCCTGGAAAATTGTCCTTCATGGGATAGGTGAAGTGGCATAAATGATCTCACAAGTTTGCCTACAGCTCTTTGGGTTTTGTCCTGGGTGTATCTTGTTCTCTGAGGGACCTCCCACCCTGCTCTGGTACATTTACTAAACCGGTTTCTCTTTGATGCGGTTCCCCATCTCATTGTCGTCACATATTATCACCTTACAACCGCAATATCCAAACCTAACCTTCAACCTGCAAGCAGAGGGCAGGTGGTGGGAGCTGCAAGGGGTTGCTTCAGAGAGCCATTTATTGGTGCAAAAATGGAAATCTGGTTCAGCAGGCCAGTCAGAAGTCTCTATTTTTCCTGTTTAAATATATAATAAACAATCCATGTGTGGGGTGGAGAATGAGGATGGGGATCAGGGGTTAAGACTTGAAAACTGTTCCACATAAAATTTCTTGTGACTATTCCAACTAGCTTCTACTCTTATCCTTTTCTCCATCCTACATATCTTCCCTCCTATTTTTATTGTTTAACTCATAATCTTAATTTTCTTTAGTTACAAACTGTCTCTCAAGGCTGAATCAAGGATCACTCCTGATTCTGGCTTCCAGTCACCATGCCCTAGTGAACTCAGCTCTCCCTCCTCTCCTGTGGTTCTCATGCCTGTTCTTATTGCATCTTTCCTTGTTTCAGTCTCATTTAAAAATCACATTCATCTTCTGCTCCCTTACAGCCCTCTCTGGCTCCTTGCTGGGGATCTTTTGAAAATAGTCAAGATTGTTTCTCTTCCTGATCCTGATGTTACCTTTATGGAGCCATTCCCTAGTTTCTGTCCTGGTTGGTAAGGATCTTGGGAACGGGAAATGGTCATGGGAAGGAAAGAAAGCACTGCTGGCTGAAAGTAGATGTGGCTAAAGGGGAGTCTAAGTGCTCCTGGGTTGGGAGGAGGCAAAACACATGAGTCACTCTGCTTGAATTCTCCTGACCTCTGCTCATTTACCTCAAATGCTGATTTCGTCAGTGACCCAGAAACACATGAAGAGCCCTGGAGTCTAATGTACTTCTCCTCAAGTCTCCTTTCTATAGTCTACAAATCCTCTGTACCAGAAATAGCTCTCTAATGTCCATATAATCATGTCCCTTCCAATTCATCCTCTGAATGTCCTGGTAAGATCACTTAGGTTGAAAGCAGCAGAGAAACTGATGCTGGACATTTTCTATTGGCCCCTCCAGGTTTCTTTCTGACCCATGCTTCCTCAGGCTGATCTATCAGCAATGCACCAACAGATGTTTTTATCCTTTGGCTTTTGTTTGGGCGGGGCCAGTAAAAGACAGGACAGTAGATCAAGAGTAGGAGAGTGAAGGTATTCCTCTGCTTCCTCCTATGGAGCCCCTGCAGGCTGCTGTATTCTTCTACCAAGGGCCACAGCTCTTAATGGATGGCTCTTGAGTTTCTGGTAACTGCTCCTTCTTTTCAGCCAGGGTAACAGAATTGCTATTACTCAGCCCCATGGTGGTCCATCATCACTTGTTGCTCTGTCCTAATCCTGGCCACACCTTCTACACACTTTCTTTTAAACTTGCCTCAATTATCCAATGTGCTCTCTGCTTTCTCCTGAGACCCTAACACATAAGACAGGAGGAACAGGTAAGGTAAAAATGAGGAAGGGAAGGTAAGAAGAGAATCTGAATATTGAGGTTTTCTTAGCATCACAAATACATGGGTTTGAAGCCTAGTTAGTTGGGTGATCAAGTTATTTAACTTTGGAGTGCGCTTCCCTGGACTTTCTATGGGGATAATATCTACCAGGCAGGGTTGGGAAGGGGAGATAATATATGTGGAAGCTACAGTAGAATTCCTGGCACATAGCGGATGTTCCATGTGGAAACTCTATCATCATGACAACATACTAGGCCCTGTTCTGTGTTACGTGTGAGTGCATTTAGCACTGAAGGGAAGCAGAATAGGATGGCGCTTCAGGGAAATTACTTCATCATTTTTAAAAATATATTTTATTGATTTTTTACAGAGAGTTAGGGAGAGGGATAGAGAGTTAGAAACATCGATGAGAGAGAAACATCGATTCAGCTGCCTCTTGCACGCCCCCTTCTGGGGATGTGCCGGCAACCCAGGTACATGCCCTTGACCGGAATCGAACCCGGGACCCTTGAGTCCGCAGGCCGACGCTCTATCCGTTGAGCCAAACCGGTTAGGGCAACTTCATCATTTTTATTTAGCTTTGCTTTTAGCTTGGCTTCTCACTGATCCCTGGGTGCGTGAGCTGGGCTGGTGAGGAGGTTTCTATTCTGAATTTGTGGGAAGGGGAATGGGAAGGACAGAAGACAGGAATGAAGTGAGATGAGAATGGAACTGAGGAGACCTTGCCCATGTTAAGGCCACTTGAGCTTCTACACTGAAAGCATTTGAAGGGGCAAACTGGTGAGGGTGCCTGAGCTCACAGGGCACACCTCCTCTTTCCCTGTCCCTCCACCAAGTCTGAGACATTCCTCCACCTCGTGGGTCATAGCCGTCCTGCTCCTCAATTCCAGGTAACCAGCTGTTTTATTTGTGCAGTTTTTAAGAGGAGCAGCACATTGTAGGGGTTACTCGCCTGAAAGGCAAATGGCCCGTTGGGGAGGGACCAGAGGCACAGTGGCAGGTAGGGCAGGCGGAAGGAAAGGCACCGTCTCGGCAGAGCCAAGTAATCACCCTTGGAATTTATCTGGCGTCTTTCTCTCTTTCCAAACACACTGCTTCTTAACCCCGCAGCACAAGGCAGCTGGAATGAGACAGAGGCTCAAAGAGCAATAGTGTCCCTGAAGCCACACAGGACTCAGTATGAAAAATAGAAACCAGGTGAAGTAGGCTCCATTGAGCCTGATCTGAAGAGTTTGTTGGACATGTGGGCGGCTGGGAGTGGGGTAGGTGTGGTTAGTGTAGAAAAAAATCTAGATCCCCACCGTTTCTGTTTTTAAACCTCTTCTCCTCTAAATGCTGGGAACTCTGGCTCAGGATCTCAACACCTGTGGGTAAGGTGGGAGCGGGCTGTTGGAATTTCAGCAATGCTCCCATGTCTGGGGGACATGGCTGCAAGTGATACAATGGCTAGGGGCTCTGATTCCAGAAGAAAAGACTGCATCCAACACTCACCCTCCCCACTTCCTGCTCCACTAGGCAGCAGTTGGGTAACCTGGAGAAAGAAACTATAGCATGCTTGAAGGGGGAGGGTAAAATGGACATTTATTACACACAGTAGCAAAAATGGAACAAGAGTCAAATCTGCAGTGATGGTCTTTATATCAATTCTCCAAAGTATAGGCACTCAACCTAAAATAAACGTCCCTTTCTCAGTCCTGGATGAGCAATGGGATCTCACGTAGGAGAGGCTGGGATCCAGTTCATGGGGATGATGCCCAGGGAATGGCACTTAGTCTCAGTGGAGAAATGTCTGAGGACCAAAGCCTTTTGGGAGGTGTCTCCTGGATCCATCAAAAAGTCAGGAATCTCTCAGGCCCACAAGGCAATTAAGGCCATGAAGGCAAAACCAACGGTTACACAGGCCCACTTGAGCATAGGGGCCTCAGGAGCAGCTAGCTCCCTGGGCAAAATTTCTAGGAAGGTGACATACAGGAAGGTACCAGCTGCAACACCCTCTAACACAGCCTGGGCTAAGCCTTGCCCTCCTTCTGAGTCCCCTCCAGCCACAGCCAGCCCTATGGCTACACCCAGGGGGGACATGAGAGCAAATGACAGTATGTAGAACACGGCCCATCGTGGTGCAGTGCCTACCTGCACCAGTCGCAGTCCTACACCAAACACTATGAGCCCCTTGTGAGCCAGGACAGCAAGACAGAGCTGCACGGTGGCTACTACTGTTGTCTGCAGCCCCACAGCCAGACCTTCAAACACCGAGTGGAAGGAGAGAGAGAGCAAAAGGATGAGGGCTCGAAAGGGACTCTGTGAGGGTGAGGGTAGAGATCCATGGCTGTGGAGTCCAAGGACATGAGCCCCACCCACTTCCTCCTCCTGCACTTTTGATCCTCTGTGGGCTCCAGGACAGCACTGCAATGCCAGCGACTCCAAAAAGAAGACGAGGAAGAAGCCCAGGGAGATGATGAGCTCTCCATAGGGATAGTCTGTCTGGGAACAGAGAGAGGGGCTGTGGGACAGGAAAGGAAGTGCAGTGGATGGAGGTGCGGAGGTGGGATGGGAGACTGGAGAGAATGGGTAATGTGGGACTAAAACATTAAAAAGGGTAGGCGAATGAAGCCTGGAGGAGATACGGACATGCAACAAGAATACCAGAGGGACCAAGGTCGCAGTGTCAGTAGGGTTGAAATGTGGGAAAACGATGGGGAGCATGTCTAAGGGTCTAGGGAAAGAAGGAAAGAGTAAAGCCAGAGCTTTGTCTGGGGTTCCATAAACCCCAAAGTATGGGGTTGGCTCCTCCTTTCCCTACAGTGTCTGAGCTGAGGAGCAGAGGGATTCCTGGTATTCCTCACGTCCTCTCCTCAAAAGGATCTGGGTATGAAGAGTCTCTGGTTCGCCTCACCCTCCAGGTTGGGTGTGAGAGATACTTACAGAAGCTGAATTAGCATCTCCAGAAGAATTTCCTCCACTCTCTGTCCTGTTCTAGAGAGGAAAAAGCAGAAATTAGATGAGGGGTGGAGCAGCTCAGCTTCCTGTCCTGTCCCTTCAGCTCCACTGCTTTCCTTACAGTCTAATCTGACCTGTCGTCATGATTCCACACAACACAGAGCTGTCATTGTCTCTATCGTTCCATGTCCTTGGCTCCATCACTTTCCCCCCTTCCTCCCCTTGGTTCTGTTCATCATCTGGCTTCTCAGCCCTACACCTCAGCTGCTCACCTGCATCATGACCTTCCGGATCTCCGACTCAATTCCCTCCAGGGCTTCAGCAGTCATGTGCATGAATCCTGCTCCCAGGAAAATACCGGCAGAAATGCAGCCCAGGAGGCTGAGGACCTGGCGGTGACGACCTAATGAAAAGCAGGAGTTACAACCAGTTGGCAATGAGGAGATGGACAAAGGTGACTAACGAGCAACAAGGAGCACTCAACATCCAAGCATGGGGATGGCAAGAGAATCAGAGCAAGTGTCAGGGTAGGGTGATAGGGTTGAAGTCAGGTTATGGGGGCAAAGATACAGAAGGGCTATACCTCTGGCTGCTTCAATCTGGAACCATTTGAAGCAGATGGGAATAAGGCCACAGACCAGCGTGACAACCAGCATGGCAAAGAGGCAGCCAATTTTTACTTCTAGCACTGGCTCCATCCTTGGGGTACAGGATAAGCAGACCTCAGAATGACAAACGGAGTTACAAGCTTTGGAGCAGGAGTGGTGCCTTAGGTGGTCAAAGCTGTAGTGTCCACCCCTGAGTTTCAGGAAGCTGTTGGATTCTCTGGTTTGTGCTGCCTGATTGCACAGCCTTGCATAGCCGACTGGGGCCCAGCCCTAGTTTCCCGCCCTCTCCCTACATGGAGGCCCCTCCCCTGGCTCACACCAAAACCAGAAACTCCAGACTCCCTGCCAGGCACAGCCCTGTGCTGTCTTCTCTTCAGTTCCATGACTAATCCAAGGGCTGTGGACTGACTTAGTTCATGCCTGGGGCTGGTCTAATCTAAAATGGCACAGTCTGTGGTGCTACTTCCCAGCTATTTTGTGTTGGAGACAATCTGGTCCTGGCTCACTCAGGACATTTGATCGAAGCCTTCCATACCCTCCCCACCCCAATGCAAGTCTTATAGGCTGCTATGCTGATACCTGAACCTTACCCTTTCAGAGGGGATTTGGGGCCACCGGGGTTAAGAAGGAGGTGGGGCTAAGGAGTGGTGCTGCTGCCACTGTGGGAATTAGTGGATGAGGGGACTCCCCTTGCCTGTAACCCCAGAAAAATAGCTCCAGGTATGGAAATGTCTATGGGAGTTGAGATTTCTAGTATTACAACACTGAAACTGTTACCACTTCTGACTGTGCCTACTTCCTGATATACGTTGTGGGAGAGGGACTGAGAGTTTTATTACACAGAAAGTTGCTCTAGCTCTGAAACAGCAAGGCCTAGGGGAACACAGAAATGAACCAAGTAAATGAAGGACCCTGCCTGGATATGCTGGGGTTGAGATGGATGATTTGATCCTGAAAGAATCAATTCTTGAAGGACACTCATGATGCAAACTCTGGGGAGCTGATGAACCCTGAGAGAGCTAAAAGGAAAGGAAGGAGGGAGAAAAACAGAGGCCAGGCAGCTGCTGGTCACCTATCCAGGTGGCCCGTCTAACTACCCTGAGACCTGTTGAGCCAGTTCTCAGAGCGCTGGGGGCAGCGTTCCCCACTACCCATTACTTCCCTGGGAAGTCCCGGTCTCTGGGAGAAGCAGCAGTATTCTTACAGGAGGGGCTGAGCTTGAGGTTTCTGTGGGGAGACAGGCATTGAATCTCTGAGGACTCACTTCGTTACAGGATAGGCAGTGATGACTAACATTTATACCTTTTAAGAATCACAAGACCCAGTCCCATTCTTTGAAAACTTTTAATTATTAAAACTTCAAACAAATGCAGATATATAGGGGTACCAGCACTCCCATCCTGGATACCAGGTAGCTTTAGCCTTGGCAGGCACGATGCAAGAAACTCTTGTTACACATCCTTGTTAACTCTCAGGGGGATCTTCAACAGGGGACGGAAGAAGCTCAGACGGCGTGGTCACAGGTAAAAGATCTCCCCAGGAGCTGACACGGGCACAGCGATACAAATCCCTATGAAAAAGAGAGGTCAATGTGGGGGGTGGGTTCTTGCCCCCTCCCACTAATTGTGGTCACAGCCTCCGTACCTGCCATGGCGGCGGGCTGTGAGCACAGCATGCTGCATATGCCCATCTGGACAGCACAGGTGACAGTGCACATGGCGTGGCCGTTTAAGGACAGGCTGAGTGATCCGGGGCCAGCGATTAGCTTCCTCTGGAGACCCCCGGGCAAGGATTACCATCGAGAACTTTTCCTCCTTTGGCTTCTTGCTCTGAGGTAAGGATAGAGGGACTGTTTTGGGGGAAAAGATATGGGGAAAATGTTGACCCCCATTCCTGTAGCCCTTTACATATTCTAGGTCATGCACATTCAGGCCCTACAAACGCTCTCAGAATTTTCCAACTCCTCCCACCTGGTTCTTTTTCATCATGCTTTCCCAAGCTACCTCCTCCCTGCTGCCATATTCCCAGGTACATACCCAGCTGAAGGGGATGGGATGGTAAGCCTGGGAAAAGCTACAGGCCAGGGGCTTAGAGGCTGTCAACTGGGGACAAGGAAGTTCATGGGGACACTGTAAACACACATGAAAAATATGAGGTAAGATGAAAGAACCACAGATCATAAAACTGGGAAACTAAGGGTGCTAGGGTCAGGAAGGGCTAGGGGTAAGGGAGCACAGGAGTAGGGTGTAGGGAGAGCAGGGGATCCACTAAGAAGAAATCGGATCAGGACACAAAGCAGTGGAGGGAGGCTTAGCTTTGCTCTCTCACTTGCCCTGGACACAGCTGCGCTCAGCTCTTTGCATGCTGGGAAAGGTAGAAGCAATACTCACTGGGGCAAAGACAAAACCAGGTCGAGGGTCCAGAGGTGACTTCTCCTTTCCCTGAAATCAAAGGAAATTAAAAAATTAAGCTGGACCTGCAGGGTCTATTCTCATAAGTCAATCTCTGCTCTCAGTCAATTGAGGACTTCTTTAACATCCGATTCTGGTAATTACTAACTATGTTCTTTGAGTTAAGCTGGCTACTTCTCTAATACTCCAAACAAAGAACTTTCTCTTTGCAGCAGGAGAAAGGCAGGAACTTGGCACATAGAATGGTGCTCTTCTTGTCAGCAACCTCCACTCTCAAAAAAATCCCATTCCAGGACAATTAAATTCATGATTTTACACTGGCTCATACAGTCCTAGAGATAAGGTTTTTGGCTCAGCCATGTCCTAGGTCAGGGGTCAGCAAACTTTTTTAAAGGCCCAGAGGGTAGGCAAAATCTGTTTCTGTCCCAACCATTCATCTCTGCCATTTGTAGTGTGAAAGCAGCCATACACAACAGACACTCAAATAAGCCTGGCTCATACAAATCCTGGCAGGCAGGATTTGATCCACAGGCCCTACTTTGCTAACCACCACCCTACATCATAATGACTTTACACGCCTACTCGCCCGAGAGTCACTTACTTTGTACGACAGTCTTTTCAGTTTTCAAGGGAGTACTGGTAATTGGTGACAGATAGGTAGGGGTTGGGGGAAGAGAAGGAGAAAGAACCTTACCTTAAGGACCAGGTCCCTGGCTTCCATGAGAAGGCAGTGCCCAGCTTTTGTTCCATTCTCCACCAATATCTGTTCACAAAGGGGAAAATGAGCAGAAGCCCCGAATTACATGAAAACACAAATGTCAGTAGCTCTGTAAGAGCATTCACAGATGGAACAGCAGTCCTAAAGGAAGGGGCATCACATATAAGATTGGGATGGTGACCCTAAAAGAGGGACAAAGGAATCTATGCAGGAGAAAAAATGGTCAAGGATGCAGACAAGCTCCAATGTAGAGAAGGAAAGGAATGAAACCCATGAAGCTGCTTTAAAACTTGAAGGGAAAAGTGGATTTTTCCTCACCAGAAAATCACTCGTCTTGCGCCACAAGGTTTGGACTATCTCAGCGCGGTCAGCCTTGCTGGGCAGTTCACTTAGGGAAAAGGCTGATACCCCCACATTGAACTGTACCTGAGGACCAAGACAAAGAACAGGGCAGACCTGCCATCTCCCCCTTCCTTGAGCACAATAAAGTTCTATCTCCCTAAATGTATTCTGTTGTCTTTTATCTTCTAACACTCAATGCTGGATTGCAATGCTGAGGCCATGCAGTTTTCCATCTGCCAAATTCCACATTTAGCATACTCTACATAGTGCCACTTGCCTTAGGTGATACAGGTAGAAACTGTCTGAAAAAGACACCTGGAATATACAACTTCCCATTTTCTGAACCACCTGTAAAGACAAGCAGAGGTGTGGCAACTATGAGTGTATAGCACTGATTTTTAACTGGTGTGCAGCAAGAATGTTTAAAACATGTAATACCTGACTGTTTAGTGAGGGGCACTGATCTCTTTTCCCTTAGACTGTCAAATAAAAAAATGACAGCCAAAACAATAGCCATGATGTGAATGAATCAAAATGATACCTATTTTTTGTCAGACGACAGCCAAAACAATAGCCATGGTGTGAATGATCAAAATGATACCTATTTTTTGTCAGATGGGCAAAAAATATATTTTTTGGCGTGCTGCTGAATTCTAATAACTAACTTATGTGTGCCATGAGATGAAAAAAGTTGAAAATTGCCAGTGTATAAATATAAATTGAAGTGATATCCTGGTAAGAAATATGGCCCTGAGAATAAAGAAAAATGCTAGGTGAGAGTGAGATGCATAGGGTAAGCAAATATTAAAAAGGTCAGGGAGAATATTGGGAAACCTGTCTGTTAATCTTTCCCAACCCATTCACAGTCCAGTAAAGACTCCTCCCTACGCCCACACTTGACCATAAAATTGGAAGGAGACCAAATTCATCTTTAACTTTTAGCTCTCTCCCTTACTCCAGAATAAAATACTCTCTCCAGTATTCCTTTGCTTTCTTAACTCCTTCAACTTTGGAAAAGTCCTTCCTTATAGCTTGTCCTCACCTTTCAGTAACTTTTCTGCCAAATCCAACATGGCAGCTGAACTGTCCACACACATATATTCACGTAGGCTCTGACCCCAAATACTATGAGCAGCCCTAAGATGACAAAATATAAATCACCAGTTCTCATGACAAAGAATCATTCCTACAAGAGAACCCTCTATCCTGAACCCCACCCCTGGGGAAACAGAATGCTATGTTAAAATGTTGGAAAAACTAACTTTGTTATTTTCTTATTTACAGTTCCTTAAAAAACCAAACAAACACAGACTCAAGAAAATTACTGTAGGCAAAATAATTTTGATGATATGTAAAACTTATGCCCTACACTAAATTCCTTTATCTTTGTAAATGTGGGTCTTTTATCACTTAACATTTAAGTTCTGACTCTAATCCATCTATCTTCTCATGCCTTGCCCATTCTGAGGGAAGAAACATTTGAATTCCCAACTTTCCTATTCTTCCTCTGGTTCCCCAGTCTCTTGATATTGGTGTTGTGTAAGCATGGCTCTCTAGAGCTAGAATGGATAGAGACAGAGAAAGATACTCACCAGGTGACAGAACCAGTACCTGACCCAAAGTCCATCAGGGTTTTTGGTTGGAACTCTGGAAGTTGAGTCTGGATCTAAAGAAATATACAACACCCCACAGTAGGGTAAGTAGACGCTTTTTAGGGCCTTGGCGAAATGAATTAGGAGACCAAGACAGAGGGTATGAGAGGGTGACTGTATTTTGAGATTTAATATAAATACTTTACATAACAGGAAGCTCCTAAAACAGTGAATCTAAACCTTTCTGGGTCACAATATCCTTTCAGAGGATAAGAAGAGCCTCTTAAAAAATGTACATGAAACGTCTCAAGAATCCTACCCCAGAAGACTACTTTATGAATAAGGGAACTGATGGTAAAAGGGTTCAGGTTGGAAGTTGCAGGATCTTCACCTCATGGAATGCCCTGGAGACTGCGGCAAAGCCACCATCCAGTCTTGCGGCCATATACACCAAGCTCAGTCCCTCATTGTAGCTGCCAGAAAAAATCAGAGTCATTTCCACTGGGCAGTAACCTCTATCCCATAGGTACCTCTAGATTTTTAGGAAATGAAATTTTTGGAATGGGCTCTTCCAGGTCAACAATTTCACTTTGCAACACAGAAGAGTCCAGGGGAGCCTGACAAACCAGATTGCTTTTTGAAACATAAAACTATGTAATTGTGCTCGTCCAACTCTCCTTCAAAAGTCAAACTCTCTTCCTTCTGCAGCCCCTCCAGTCCCCCTTACCTCAGTTCTTGCCAATGGTAGGTAGTTTTACGCAGGGCATGCAGCACTGCTCCACGAAGTTTCTCCTCTGTCTGAAATGAGTCTGGGGTGAGAACAAGGAAGAATAGGGCTCAAATCTAGTATCTGAATATAATGCCTACCCAATCCTCCCCAACTCCCACCTGGGAAAAGCCTTAAAGCTTAAAAGAGAAGCCAAACCTAGAGAAAAATTTCAGGTAAGAATAACAACGATCTCCATCTATAGCACCAGTGTATCAGATAGTATTTGTCTCTAATAGCAGGTTATTTAAATTGATCCATCCCATCCCACAGGTTTTGTTCTATATTGAAGGGAAATGTGGTAAAGATGTAAAGGAGCCCTGGACGGGTGGCTCAGTTGGTTGGAGTATCATCTTGTACATCTTGTACACCAGTGGTTCTCAACCTGGGGGTCGAACGACCCTTTCACAGGGGTCGCCTAAGACCATCGGAAAAATCATATATAATTACATATTGTTTTTGTGATTAATCACTATGCTTTAATTATGTTCAATTTGTAACAATGAAAATACATCCTGCATCTCAGATATTTACATTATGATTCATAACAGTAGCAAAATTACAGTTATGAAGTAGCAACGGAAATAATTTTATGGTTGGGGGTCACCACAACATGAGGAACTGTATTAAAGGGTCGTGGCATTAGGAAGGTTGAGAACCACTGCTGTACACCAAAAAGGTTGTGGGTACAATCCCGAGTCAGGTGTGTATGGGAGGGAATCGACTGATGTTTCTCTCTCTCCTTCTCTCTCTGAAATCAATACATATCTTCTGGTGAGGATAAGAAAAAGTTATAGGATAAGGACAATATTTTGTGGATTTCCTCATGTCCCTAAAACTTAAGATTGCGATGTCTCCACAGTTCCTACAGGGAGGAGCGGGACTTGGAAATCTTAAGTCTCATAATTGTGTGTTCAGTTCAGTACTACTTTATTTATTGAGTGCCTATCATGAGCCAGGTACTGTGGGAAGTACAGGGAATACAAGATGTATAAAAGACAGGTCTGTAATATGAAGGAACTCACAATCATGAAAATGACAATGCATTATATTTATTCTTCTATCCCTGAAGATTTCAGCACTAGATAAGGAGTCATCCAGGGGCTTTATTTCAGAATAAAAACTTAGTCCTAATCCAGTGGATTTGGAGGGGAAAAAAAAACAAAGCACTCTTTGACCTTCACCAAAGCCCCAAGGGCACAGTCCTAATCCAGTGGATTTGGAGGGAAAAAAACACAAAGCACTCTTTGACCTTCACCAAAGCCCCAAGGGCAATCTCTGAAATAATCTATCTTCTCTTAGTAAGGCATCATTGTAATAACTGTCCTGTCCAGAAAGTCAAACAAGAAACTGCAATACCTATTTGAGAGACTAAAATTATTTCTTGGTCTTCATGTCTCACTATTTCGATTTGAACTACTCTTTGATGATTCTTAAACCCTACCAGAGTTTTCCAGGAATCTTTTCTCAAGATGTTCTGCCCGTCTTTGCAGCTCCCCTGGCTCTACAGGTAAATGCCGGCTCCAGAGATAATTGGTCAATGCTTGCACCTGCTTCTCCACATTGGGCACCGCACTGTCTGTGGTGCAAGGAGGAAAAGCAGCATCAGGTGTACGAAGGCCCAGTCTCCGCTTCTTCTCGCGCTCCCCTCGCCCACCGCCACTCACCGAGCAGCATTAACTGCGCGGCGTCAGCCAGCGCTCGAGGCAGCCGCACACACGGCAGCTTCAGGATGCCCGGGTGCCGGCGATGGGGCCTCTTCCCCAGAAAACCGGACTTGTTATCCACCTGGGATACACCGGGCACAAGGGCGGCGAGAGCCTGCAGGCCGGGAAAGAAAAGCAGCTTGCGGGGCAGCGGGGAAGGCCGCGGGCGCTCGCTCAGGGAGGGGCCGCTCGGGGCCGGGCTGTTCCCCAGACCCAGAGCCTCGCCGAGAGCAGGGACAGCGGGCACTCACCCGGGCCTGTGGAGCTACTCCCACGCCGCGGCGCCATCTGCCTAGTGTCAACAGATAACTCGGGCTTCTTACAGTCGCCATGACTCCGGATGCGACCCGGAAACGGAAATGTGGTTGCCTGTGACCTTGAGTCTTGCCGCCGCGAACGTACCAGCGGAACGTCGGCACGGGAGGCATCAGCCAATGAGGAGAGCGAGTGGTTGCTAATAGCCAATAAACCGCTTGGCGGGACTTGGGTGGGACTTGGGCCTCGGTTTCTAGGTAACCAGCGTGACGCGGCGTGGTCTGGTTGGGACTGGTCTCCGGGTTCAGAAATCCCCGGGGCGGGCCGGTCCCCGGGGTCTGCAGGGACGCGTGGCAGACAGGCAGGCTGTTTTCTCCCTGAGTTAACTGCCGGCCTTCCTTGATTTTTTTTTTTTCCCTCTGGAGAACTCTGAAGTCATGGTCCTCTTACCCTCCTTACCTCCGGGAGAATGCAGTAACGGTAAAATGAGATAGAAGCCAGATTTAGGCGACCAAAGAGAACAACAATGGATAGTTAATAAATTTGTGGGTTTGTTTTTTTTTTTACGTTAGTTTCTCTTCATATTAAACCAGGCCCCTTAGGTAAATAGCTAACACAGAGATCATTATATGCCAGATACGGTGGCAAGCACTTTCACGTAATATTACCTCATTTAGTCCCCACAATCCTATGAGATAGATTCAGTTTTTAACCCCATTTGTAGCTGAGGAAAGCTGAGGCTTCAGGGGGTTAAATTCCACACCCGTGATCACTCAGCCTGTTTGGGGACAAGGACATTTAAACCTAGGCAGTCTAAGTCTGAGCTTCACTTCTAAACAGATGTCCCACCACCTTGTTGGTATTTGGAATGCAAGTTAGCAAATTAACTAAGAACAATATGGTAAATGTTCTGAACTGTTAAATTAGCATGCATATGTATATCTTTTCTAAAAATATATTTTTATTGATTTCAGAGAGGGAGGGAGAGGGAGAGAGAGATAGAAGCATCAATGATGGGAAACAATCATTGATCCACTGCCTTCTGCACCCCCCCCCCCCCCCCCCACTGGGGATTGAGCCTGCAACCCAGACATATGCCCTGAGGGGGAATCCTAGTCCATTGGTCAATGCTCAACCACTGAGCCATGCCAGCAACTATGGTATATCTTAATCCGGTGACCAGATGGGTAAAAGTATTGCCTTTGCTCTGTGGATCCTGAGAAAGGAGGTACATATTTAGGAAGGGCTCCCAGTGGCTAACTGGGCTCAAATTTTTTTTTAAAAAAGAGCCTAGCAGCCATTACTATTCAGGGGCCTCTCCTGCAAACTGCACTTCATGGAGAAGCCTGCACCGAGTGTCTGCCTGCATTGTGTTCTTGCCATCTGAGCCAGCCCTTAAAAAGGAGCTCCTGACAAAATAAACGGATGAACAAAATAGATTCAGAGACACAGAATCATGGAACAGACTGATGAATTTCAGAGGGAACTTATTAACTGGGGAACTTATATGCATAGTCCATGGACACAGAAAATAGTGTGGTGAAGGCTTGGAAGGGGCTGGTATGGGGAGGAGGGAGTCAATGGGGAAAACAACAATAACAACAACAACAACAGCAACAACAAAACAGGAGATATCTGCAATACTTTCAACAATAAAGATAAATTTAAAAAAAGGAGTTCCTGGACTCCTATTTCAACCAATAGGACTGAGGCTTTCCCCATCCAATTGGACCTGCACAGCTATATCAGTATCATCTTCTTCACCAACTAATCAAAGTGGCTCCATTCTGACCAATCAGGACAGTGCCTTTTGGACCAATCAAACTGTGAGGATTTGGAGTCCTCCTTTGCATGAGGAGGAACTAATCAAGAATCAGAGGTTGGATATTCCTGTCTATATCAGTCAGCTCCACTCTTCCCTTCCAATGGGGCCTGCAATAACATTTTTGTACTGGAGGGCCCTACTTAATGAGGCAGCTAGACTGTCATCTCTGAAATCTGACAGGGTATGAAAAATAAACTATTTTAATAGAATAGGTAAAGAAAACTTCTGGAACAGTATATCCATTTTGTGTTATGCTTACCTTGAGAAAAGTTTTAGAAAAATAAAGTTTTAAGTAGAGGAAGTCAAGCAAGCACATCATAAGTCGGGTTGTTATTGCTTCATCCTGCACTTTCAGTTTTTCATCTGTAAAATACCAAAAGCCAGTTAGGCTGGCCCAGATATCCTTCAGTGGGTTGATAAATAAGGGTCTTTGGTTAGAGGAGCATGCATCTTTGTTTTGCTATATGTTGGTAACATTCTGAATTGAAACACAGAACAATAATTTTTTTTTAAATTGCCCACTAGAGGCAACTAGCCTGAGAGCTTGGCCACCTTGTGCCCTGGCCATCCTTGGAAGGTGGATGGCATCAGAAACAACAAACAAGAATTTTAATGAGAACAAGTCCCCACCATGGTTATCACATGCACTTCAAACAGTTCATCAGGAAAGACCACCACCACTGAGGGAAAAATTCCAAATACAGTTATCATCTCTCAGGGAAAATATCTAAAATACTCAGCAATAAGAGAAAGGTTAAATAAGTGATGGCGCATCTCTAGGATGGAAAACTGTGTTGCCATTATATTACATTCTGAGAGAAAGTTTATGGGAATGGGAAAACATTCCCTTTATATTGTCAAGCAATATAACCAGAAAAAGTACTCATAGGATATTTGTAAATATGAAGAGATTTTATCTTTGGTTGCTGAGATTATAGTTTTTGTGTGTGTGAGTTTCCTGGTTTTCTAACATTTTCATATTGAACATGTGTTACTTCTCTTATAAGAAAAAAATAAAAATGTTATTTAATATATTGACTCTAAATTAGACTTTCTGAGGTCCTTCCCAGACCACAAAACCCTTCTCCTTGGTGCACACTTGCCTAGAGTTCTTCCTCCAGGTAGATGATACTCATAGAGGAATGTTTGGGACACTAGGGTTTGCTCAGAGAATTCTTGAATGCTTTATATGGGGTCATTCTATTTCTTTCCCCCAAGAAACTATCAACAAAAATGCTTCACCCTCTGTAATACTGAAAATTTCTCTGTGTCATTCAGAAGGCTGGTTGGTAACGCATACCATCCAGGGAACCTCTACTTTTGCTACAAGAATATTTTTCTCCAAGATGAATCATAGTTGACTGTAGAGAGCGGCTCTAGGGTCAAGCCTCAGGCTGACCTGTGGCAGGGCCAGAGACAAGTCCCAGCCTGGGGGGCAGAGCCCTCTTAGCATAATTAAGCCTGACCTTGTATCCCTCCCTAATTCCTTCCTAAGTGGCTAATGGGCTGTGGGAGGTGCAGCAAGTGTTGCCAAAACAAGAACATTTGTATACATGTTAATCTATCCTTGTTTTAATCAGATTATAAAATAAAGCATTGGCTTGCAGGCTGGGTCTTTTGTGTCCTCATCCAGGCATGGGAGATCCACAGAGCCCCAGCTGTATTCTCTTGTCTGTCTTTTCTTCAATCCTTCACCGCCCCTCCTCAGGTTCACCCTTGGCCATGCTGGAGTGGCACATGTGGCGCCTAACGTGGGACCTGAGTACGGGTGAACTACAATTGCGAGGTGAAAGGACGCTCCAATGAAGCATGTGCAGAAAGCAAAAAGTAAGGAAAGGAGCGAAGTTTAGTAGCAGCTTGGTGTAAAACATGGGAAATTAAGATTGTCCAAATCTGAGGACTATAAAGAAAATCCAGACCTTCCAGAAGGAAATCCGGCAGCACTAGCCTTGCATTGACAACATGTTCGCATCGAAGGCATCTTTGCGAGGAGCCAGAGCATCGTCACCGACAGCAGCAGCCTGAATTCCGAGACCATCCCACAGAGGCTCGCTGACCTGCAGCAGCTGTGGGGCCTCCTCATCAAGGAGATGGAGAAGTGGCACTGGCGGCTGGAGGAGATACAGGGGACTCAGAGCAGCTCCTTGTCCCTTTGTTCAAAAGACGGAGAGTTGTCCCAATGATAGTGATGCAGAAAAAGACAACGAAGGCTATGCAGGGGACTGAGGTGCTGACTAGCTTTGGCCGAGCTGCCAAATCTGAGGACTCTGAGTAAATAACTTTCATTTTGTAGCTGAAAATGTTAACATTCTGTTGTTTGATTTCTCTTTTATTGCTGTGTTGCTTTAGCATTGTTTTGTTATTGTTTTAATAGCCAGAGTTATGTTCAAGTTTAGTTTTATTGTAATAGCTTAAAAACAAGAAAAGGGGGAGATGTAGGGAGCAGCTCTAGGGTCAAGGCTCGGGCTGACCTGTGGCAGGGCCAGAAACAAGTCCCAGTCTGGAGGGCAGAGCTCTCCTAGCATAATTAAGCCTGACCCTGTATCCCTCCCTAATTCCTTCCTAAGTAGCTAATGGGCTGTGGGAGGTGCAGCAAGTGTTGCCAAAACAAGAACATTTGTATACATGTTAATCTACCCTTGTTTTAATCAGACTATAAAATAAAGCATCGGCTTGCAGGCTGGGTATTTTGTGTTCTCATCCAGGCATGGGAGATCCACTGAGCCCCAGCTGTATTCTCTTGTCTGTCTTTTCTTCAATCTTTCACCGCCCCTCCTCAGGTTCACCCTTGGCCATGCTGGCTCAGCACAGTTGACTTCTCCCATGTCTCCTGTTATTCTTTCTCATGAAGGCAAAGCTTGGTGTCAAAAAGAAAATATGAGCTTAGTATGAGGAGAGATAGAATATTAGTAAAAGCCCTGATTTTTAAACTGTGGCAAAACATGAGGAAAAGGCAAAGAGCACCAACCAGCATTAACCTTGACTGGCAATGGTTGTTGCTGTGCGTTATGGAAGGGAAGGCTGATTTTCTCAGCACATTCACTTGTACAGATAACACTGTTATGTTAGCATGGTAATCTTCAGAAGAGGGAACCCCCCCCCCCCCCCCCCCCCCCCCCCTAAGGGAGAGAGGTTTGCTGTCCTTGATTGACCTCTCTACTTTGTCCTGGACATTCTAGGTGAGTTCATGGAGATGCAGTGGCCCCTGGGTTGGCATGATTCTTCCTAACTTTCTCCAGTCCCCAGTTCCATTCCTAAGTCACTCCTGGCTTCTAGTCACTATGCCCCAGCTAACTCATCTCTCTCTTCTGTCCTATGGTTCTCATGCCTGTTCTTATTCCATCCTTCTTTGTTTCAGTCTTATTTGAAAATCACATTCATCTTCTACTCCCTTATAGCCCTCTCTGGCTCCATGTTGGGATTTTATATCTTTTGAAAATAGTCAAGATTGTTCTTCCTGATCCTGATGTTCCCATTATGGAGCCATTCTCTAGCTCTATTCCAGCTCTTGATATAGTATTGTTTGAACTAAAGATGGTTTCTGTCCTGGTTGGTAAGGATATTGGGCACGGGACATGGTCATAGGAAGGAAAGAAAGCACTGCTGGCTGAAAGTAGATGTGGCTAAAGGGGAGTCTAAGTGCTCCTGGGTTGGGAGGAGGCAAACACATGAGTCACTCTGCTTGAATTCTCCTGACATCAGCTCATTTACCTCAAATGCTGATTTGATCAGTGACCCAGAAACACATGAAGAGCCCTGGAGTCTAATGTACTTCTCCTCAAGTCTCCTTTCTATAGTCTACAAATCCTCTGTACCAGAAATAGCTCTCTAATGTCCATATAATCATGTCCCTTCCAATTCATCCTTCTGAATGTCCTGGCAAGATCACTTAAGTTGAAAGCAGCAGAGAATTGATGGTATGCTGGGTGTTTTTTTATTTGAAAGATGGAAGGCAGACAGATTGTCTTTTTAAAGGCATGGCTGAAAAAAATTTTGGGGCGGCATTAATTTCAACAAAACCATATTGTTACAGTCTGCATTTTCACGTAATTTATATGTTTTTTCTGATAGCAATGAGTATCAAATTAGCCAATATTTCTTGAATTATTATGGTTATTAGGTTTTCTAAAAAATTAATTTTAATTTGCAGATATATTGCTGTTAAGGACATAGCAACTGTATTGTCAATACAATTCTTAAAGTAATACTTAGATTTCAAAATGAATTGTGAGTTTTACATATCATGTTCTAACATTGTAATTGGGTTGCATATATTAAGTTAAAATGATTACAGAAAATATTATGCAACATTTTAATTTTATCATATAAAGTGCTTTAACTTATGTTGCAATTTTACCACTTCTTTAATATATATATAATTGCTTTCAGAGAGGAAGGGAGAGGAAGAGAGAGATAGAAAGAGAGAGAATCATTGATTGGCTGCCTTCTGCACACCCCACACTGGGGATGGAGCCCACAACCTGGGCATGTGCCCTGATCGGGAATCAAAGCATGTTCTCCTGGTTCATAGGTTGACACTCAACCTCTGAGCCATGCTGGCTGGGCCAATTTTACCACTTCTTAAAGCAATATCTAGATGCATAGAGTATTATACAGAATTATCAAATTTCACACATAGATGAGAGAGACCCATCACTCATCTGCCTCCTCCACGTCCATTACTGGGGATCAAGCCTGAAACCTGTGCAAGTGCCCTGAATGGAAATCGAACCAGCAGCCTCTGGGTGCATGGGACTGTGCTCAACCAGCTAAGCCACACCGGCCAGGAAGAACTTTCAGTGTTGGTGGTCTGCCTTTTAGAAGCTTGGGTTTGTTACTCTGTAACTCAGTACTTGGATGGAGATGGAGGCTAACATATACAGATATATCATAGAATTTATTTGCTCTTTTACAACATTAATATGATTATACACTTCAGAATGTGCAAGTGTCATTTAGAATATAAATAGACCTACAACTTTTCAATTCCTTGCCTTGCCTGTTTTTCTATATCCCCTGTTAAAACACGAGAAAGCACCTGCAAGCACTCTAGCAAAAAGCCTACAGAAGTAGACCTCTCTTAAGTCCTGCCTGCCTCAGTATCTACTCTGCTACTACCCTAGTTTAAGTCCTGATTTCTCACCTATTCCTCTGCTACTCGCCTTTACTGCCTTCAGAGTCCCACACTGTAGACTATTTTCCACAATGCATCAAGAGAGATCTTTCTAAAACACAAAACCCTTCTCTGGTCTTCCACCATGTTCATAATAAAGACAAAATTTCTGTGTGGCAAGATAGACAGAGGCAGAGAGAAAGGCCAGATCGTTTATGGACTCACCCAGTCTTCCATCAATCACTCAAGTGCCATCTGTACTCTGGCCCCCTTCAGTTAATAATATTTTTCTAATATTTTTCCAATACTGTCCCATCCTCTAGTTCATCCTCTTTTTTTTCACCCTCCCCATCCACCTGGCTAATTCCCACTCATCCTTGAAGGATGGACACAAGTTTTGTCTTCTTCAGAAAACATTTCTCTGCTAGACTCCCCAAAGTGAGTTAAGAACCTTGATCATGTCCTCTCATGGCAAAAATGCTAACACAACTCTTATCACAACTGTCACCATTTGCTCACTTGTCTGTTTCACCACCGAAGTTGAGCTCACAGAAAATACGTCATCTTATTCACCTTTTTAAAAAAACTTTATTGTTGAGAGTATTACAGATATCTCCCTTTCCTCCCTCATTGCCCGCCTCTACCCAGTTTCTGCCCAACTCCAGGCCTTCATTACCCTATTGTTTGTGTCCATAGATAATGCATATCCTAATATATAAAGAGCCAGGGTCCATCACAACCTAAACATCCAGATGGATGACCCAACACCAGGCTAGGATCCCGGCTGGTGCGGCGGGAGTCAGTCCTGGGTCCCGGCTGCCCATGGCCGGAGTCAGTGGCATGGCGGCGGGCGGGAGCTGTGGGAACAGAGCCATGCTGCCATCGGACTGGCCTCTGGGTCCCTCCCCCCACCTGCAGGCTCCGGGGAACCAGAGCCATGCTGCGATGGGACTGGACCCTACTCAAGGAGTCCTGGATTGTGAGAGCATGCAGGCTGGGCTGAGAGATACCCCCGCCCGAGTGCATGAATTTTCATGCACCGGGCCTCTAGTCTATAAATATAAAAGCCTAAGTGACCATTACGACAGAATGACTGGAACGACCAGAATGACCGGTCACTATGACACACACTGACCACCAGGGGGCAGATGCTCAATGCAGAAGCTGCCCCCTGGTGGTCCCACAGCAGGAGTGCCACTCAGCTGGCCAACCAGTCCTGGCATCCACCAGTTCAGCTGCAGCCACTCCCTCAGTAGTCCTGCAGGTCCAATCTCCAGAGAACAGTTCAGGCACCAACGGACCAGCACTGCCAGCACGATCCTGACAGCACCGCTGGCCTCCTGGAAGTTGCCCTCGGGCACCGCAGCCACTTTTCCTCCCTAGACGCTCCATAAGGAAGAAAGGATATAAAAGCAGCTGCCAGGTGGCTCTTGACAATGGTGTGGACATCAGCGGGACAGATCTGGATCCCGGGGTGGCAAGGGCATCCCACTGCCTGCCCGGAGGGCCAATCACATCCTGCCCACCCCCTCAGGATCCCACCCACTCACGAATTCATGCACCAGGCCTCCAGTATGCATATAAGATCTTTGGTTAATCTCTTCCCACCCCCCTCAAACCCGTCCTTCCCTCTGAGATTTGTCAGTCTGTTCCATGCCTTTAATTCCATTTTATTTATCACTTTATTCTGTTCATTAGATTTCTTGTTCATTTATTTTGATTTTTAGATTTAATTATTGATAGAAATGTATTTATTGCCATTTTATTGTTCAGATTTTTAATCTTTTTTCCCCCCTTGTTCTTCCTCTTCTTAAAGAATACCCTTCAGCATTTCATGCAGTACTGGTTTGGTGGTGATGAACTCCTTTAGCTTGTTCTTATCTGTGAAGCTCTTTATCTGACCTTCAATTCTGAATGATAGCTTTGCTCGGTAGGTAATCTTGGTTGTAGGTTCTTGGTATTCATCACTTTGAATATTTATTGCCACTTCCTTCTGGCCTGCATAGTTTCTGTTGAGAAATCAGCTTACAGTCATATGGGCACTCCCTTGTAGGTAACTAACTGCTTGTTGCTTTTAAGATTCTCTCTTTGTCTTTTGCTCTTGGCATTTTAATTATGATGTGTCTTGGTGTGGGCCTCTTTGGGTTCCTCTTATTTGGGACTCTCTGTGCTTCCTGGATTGTAAGTCTATTTCTTTTACCAGGTAGGGAAAATTTTCTGTCATTATTTCTTCAAATAGATTTTCAATATCTTGTTCTGTCTCTTTCCTTCTGGAAAGCCCATAATGCAAATGTTGGTATGCTTGAAGTTGTCCCAGAGGCTCCTGATACTATCTTCATATTTTTGGATTCTTTTACTTTTTGCTCTTCTGATTGGGTTTTTTTGCTTCCTCATATTTCAAATCATTGATTTGGTTCTTGGAATCCTCTACTCTTGAATCCCCATAAATTATTCTTTATTTCAGTTAGTGTATGCTTAATTTCTGACTGGTCCTTTTGCATGTCTTTGACATTCTCATTAATGTTCTTGAAAGTCTCACTAAGTCTCTTGATGCTCTCATTAATTCCCTTGAAGCTTCCATTACGTCCCTTGAAGCTCTCACTAAAATCCTTGAGTAACCTTATAACCATTGTTTTGAACTCTGTATCCAGTAGGTTTGCTTGCTTCCACTTCTTTAATTTGTAACATGTTTCTTTGTTTCTGCATTTTGGCTGCTTCCCTGTGTTTGTTTCCATGTATTAGGTAGAGCTTCTATGTCTCCTGGAATTGATAGAGTGACCTTGTGTAGTAGGTATCCTGTAGGGCCCAGTGGCTCAGCCTTTCCAGTCACCTGAGCTGGGCACTCTAGGTGCACTGTACCCTGTGTGGGCTGTGTGCATAGTCTTGTTGTAGTTGAGCCTTGATTGCTGTTGGTGTCACAGGAAGGAATTGACCTCCAGGCCAATTGGCTGTGAGAATCAAGCTGCAACTACAGTGGAAGAGCTGCTGTGCAAGGGACAACCCTATGGAGCAGGACTTGCTTTAGTGGCTTTGGTGCTCAATGAGTCTTCCCTTGAGTGTGTCACTTGTGGATGTGTAGAGTTGTGATCTGGTATGGTCTGCAACTATCTACCGAGTACACTGGTTCTGGGGCCTCCAGGAAGGTACAAAGACAGCCACTGCCTGGGGCTACTTGACAGGAGCTACAGAGAGACCTGCAGATGGCTGCTATTTGTATTGAGATAGGAAGTACCCAGATGAGGCCCAGCTGTGAGGCAAGGAAGGCTGGTGCTAGTGTCAGGTCTTAGGCCACTTATTGATAGATTTAGGGCATGTTGACACCAGCTGCTGCTTTTCTGAGAGACTTTAGCAAAGTCTGAAGCCTGAGGTGGACAGGCCATTCATATGGAAAAATTGCTGCAAATGGCTTGGGTGGGGCTGCAAATTGGGTGGGGCAGGGTCTTGGAATCACCAGGGCAGAGTGAACAGTGTGGGCCATGATGATGGAAACTCTGGCATGGCTGCCAGTCAGCCCTGAGACAGGAGAGGTCCCAGCACAGGAACAATGACCCCTGCAAACACCCTTGTTTGGGAGAAAGCCACCCCTGAGTTCCTGCCCTGATGTCAGACAGTCCAGTCCCCCCCGTATGTCCCTGGACTCCCCCAAAGTCACCACCTGGCACTGGAGCTGAGAGGAAGTGAGACCATGTAAATTTGTGCTCGGACCCTTTAAGAGGAACACCTGGGTCTCCAGCAGCCTCTGTGTCACTCAGCCACAATCTCCTGTGGTTTTTACAGCTCAAAGTTATGGAGACTTCTCTTCCTGGCTCTGGAACCCTGGGTGGGGGGTCTGGTGTGGGGCTGGGACCCCCTGCTTCTCATGGAAGGCCTTAGAGATAGACCCCCTGATTAAAAATGCTACAAGTAGGTGTCGGACCAGTTTGTTCTGTGCCTCTGCCCCTCTTACTAGTCTCAATGCACTTTCTTCTTTATTGCTCTAGTTGTAGTGTTACAGAGTAGAAAAAATTTTTAGGCCTGCTTAATTACCTAGCCACCTCAGCAGCTTGACAGCCTGTGCAAAGTTTCTAGGAACTGAGCTCACACACCTGAGCAACGGCCTACAAAGAACAGACAGATCAAAATTAAGAATAGTCCTGACCTTTAAGTTACCGAGAAATGAATAACAGGAGGATGATGAATAGCTTGGCTAAAACTACGCAATTAGATTTTGTGACTTGGCTTTGCTTGCTATGGGAACCTGAACACGGATGTAGTTGTCCCCTTTAAATATTGGACTCTGCAGATGGTCGGGGCCGCTTCTCTCTTGGGCTTCCCGAGTGGAGGAGCGGACACTGGCCAGTCAATAAAGGCTCTCTAAATTTTAATCAGTCTGGAATTCTGGTCATTCTGTCACTTGCGCTCCACAACAGTAGGACTTCCATTCAGCCAGATTCCAGGTGGTTCTGAATGATGGCTGTTCTGTATTTTAGTTGTAATTTTGATGTGGTTGTGGGAGGTGGCAAGCTCGGTGTTTACCTATGCCACCATCCTGGTTCTTCTTATTCACCTTGTGTCCCAGTTCTGGGCCTGAAATGCGTTACTCACCATGACTTTTGAGGGCAATGGAAGAATGAGGGGATGAATAAAGGGCTAGATTGCTGTCTGTGGAAACAAAAGTTACAATCAAATGGTCTAATTGAGGAGAGTTCAACAAAGGAACCACTTATAAAGGTGTACACAAGATAAGGGAAATCCAGAAGAAAAGAGGTAGTGGCCCTGCCCACCCTGTCAGCCCAGCTCCCTTTCAGGTTGCCAGGGCCAGGGCACTGGGCTCCAGAAGGTTACCTCATTGCTATGGGTGGTCACGATGGGGAAGTCAGATTTTCTTACTCCTAAAGCTATTGCCAACGGGATGAAATCCAAGGGGCTTCAGAAGCTGATACTGCCAGATGTGCTAGAAGCACTGCCAGGATGAGAATGGCTTTAAGTGTCACTGTATGTCTGAATCTCCTCAGAGACAACTGTTGCTGGCTTCAGAAAATCCTCAGTAGTTTACCTATTATTTTTTAGAGGAATTCCGAAATGACTTTCTAGAACTTCTCAGGCGATGCTTTGGCACAAAGAGAGTTCACAACAATGTGGTTGTGATGAGTATATCAGTGGCTGAGAGCACATCCACATGAATGCCACTCAGTGGGAGACTCTGACGGATTTCACAAGTGGCTGGGCGGAGAAGGCTTGTGCAAAGTGGATGAGATGCCCAAAGGCTGGTGTATTCAGTACATCAACAGGGATCCAGAAACCATCTGCTGGCAACTGGAGCTAGAGAGAAAGAAAAAGCAGGGCCTTGATGATGAAGAAAAAATTGCCAAATTTATTGAACAACAGGTGAGAAGAGATCTGGAAGGGGAAGCAAAGGAGGCCCCTATTTTGGCAGAATTAAGCAGAGAAAACGATGATGAGAAAGTGACATTTAATTGGAATAAAAGAGCACGGAGTTCAACAGCAACATCTCCCAAGTCAAGTTCTTTGGGACCAAGTGCATTGAAGGTGATAGGGATGGCAGCGTCAGTGAAGTGGAATCTTCCCATAACTCAGCGCAACCAAAAGAAAAGAAGAAAAGGAGATGGAAGAGGGAAAGAAAAGAGCTGCCCGAACAGATTACTGGCTGCAGCCTGAAATCATCGTGAAAATTATAAACAAAAATCTGGGAGAGACATGTAATAACAGAAAGGGCACTGTTAGGGAAGTAACTGACAAATAGACAGCGGTTGTAGAGATGATTGACTCTGGAGACAAGCTGAAATTTGACTAGACTCATTTAGAAACAGTAATTCCAGCACCAGGAAAAAGAATTCTCGTTTTAAACGGAGGCTACAGAGGAAATGAAGGTACCTTAGAATTCATCAATGAGAAGACCTTTTCAGCTACTATAGTCATCAAAACTGGCCCTTTCAAAAGACGCAGAGTGGAGGAAATTCCCTACGAAGACATTTCTAAACTTGTTTGACTTTTAATATTTGTTAACATATTAAAATCTTAAAGCATCACGTGGGTGTTTGTTCCCCAAGGCATTCTGAGATCTACTGTGTGAGGGTGTTTCCTTTGTATATAGCAAATGGACTGATTTAAATATTACTGTATAGTTGTTCGCTCAACTTGTAGAAAAGTCTAGCTGTGTCTCATGACGTAGCAAAACTAGGTAAATTTGTCTTTCTCATAACAAGACTACTACCATTCCAGACATCAATGCTGCATTCAAAATGAGAAGACACATAGCTAGTTGGTGAGGAAAGAGGACTTTCTTTTCTAAAGCGTTGCCTTTTTATCCGGTTAGCTTCCCAGAAGGCCCCTCGGTCAGAACCGAGTCACGTGGTCATTCCAATTGTCAGGGAGAATAGAAAAGCCCTGCCCCAACTTCGTTCAGCTTCAGTCTCCTGGCAGCTGGTAGAGGGCTAACATTCCTGGGTGCAACTCCAGAAGAGAAGGATTTGCTGAAGAAATCCCAACCCGCAGAGATGAACCCTTTAACTAAAGTGAAGCTGATCAATGAGCTGAATGCATGTGAGGTCCAACTCGGTGTGGCCCATGAGGTGTCCTGGCACTCCCAGTACAAAGACAGTCCCTGGATCTCCCTTGGAGGTCTTCCTTATGAACTGACCCAAGGGGACATCACCTGTATGTTCTCACAATATGGGGGATTGTTAGCTATGTAAATTTGTTTTTCTCACTTTTGTTTTCTTTATACTGTTTCTTTGATTTTTTAAAAAATTTTCATTAAAAGAATGCTATTGTAAAAAAAGTTTCACATATGTTATCCAAATCTACATATATACAGATTTAAGTGTAAAGCGATTGTTGAGTATTGCAAAATGTGCATCAGCTGCCATGTACAACTTTGGGAATATTGTGCTAATTTGTGAGTACCTTTGGAACTGTGCATTGGAATGTGAGGGGAAATAAGAAAATAGATGCTTGGCACCATGATAATATAAAATACATTGCAGTCATGCAATCTGAAAGAAAGAATTTGATAAGTTAGTGTTCTCTTTTATCAATATGTTTCTGCTGTCCAGATCCTTCCAATATATGGAAGCAGTGTCTGTCTGCTATCCTGGCAGTGGCACCATCTATAAGAAGTCTTGTCACCTAGATGTAGTTTCCTTTTAAAGATCTGGGCAAGATATATGGAGATGTTTTCCTTGAATTACCCTTGAATTAGAGCCATGTCAGTCATGAAAGCTGAGGATTATGGGCTACTCTGGATTCCAAGTAATAGAGGGATCTCTGTATTCTTTTTAAAATATGTTTTTATTTATTTCAGAGAGGCAGGGAGCGGGGAGAGAGATAGAAACATCAATGATGAGAGAGAATCATTGATTGGCTGCCTCCTGCATGCCCCGCACTGGGGATCAAGGCTGCAATCCGGGCATGTACCCTGATCAGGAATCGAACCTTGACCTTTTGGTTCATAGGTTGACGCTCAACCACTGAGTCACAACGGCCAGGCTCTCTGTATTCTTTAATATATTTATTATTTTATATATCTATGTTTGTTACATTGGGGTTTTCTTAAATGTGAGGCCCAGGGAAGGGGCCCCTCTTCCTGGGTCTAAGGGCAGTTCTGGCTGTATCTTCAGCACTTAGACAAAGTCAGGTAGTCATAGTAGATTCCTGAGAAGTATCTGATGAAATATATTCTGTGTGAATGGGATGATTGTCTGAAAGAGATATGGCTCACCATATAGTTGGTGAATTTTAAGAAGAGGTTCATTAGAGTACAGATAGTGGGGAAAAAGCTTTCAAGGCAGAAGTTTAGAATTGTTGACCATGAAGAGATCAACATTTAGAAATGTTCTCCAAACAAAACAGAGATAAAATCTTAAATTTGCCTTTGTATGGATGTAAGGAGGGTAATTTCTACTTAAACCATGAAGGCTGGGTCCTGAGTTCAGATTGTAAGAACACTGTTTCTTCAGAGAGCAAGGGATAAATAGCTCTGTTCTGAATGGGGATTGATAGATTGATTGTGAACTTTGAAATTAACTAGAATAGGCTTTGAAGCCTGAATGTTGGAAGAAACTGTGCCAAACCAAATTGTGTGGCATGAGATAGTATTTATACATTTTCCCAAATGTTATGTAGAGGTACTGTGGGAAGTCATTGTCACTGTGGTAAAATAATACACGTTCTTTACATAACTGTCCATCAGAGGAACGGGGAGGCCCAGACCAGGGAGGTGTAGGGGTAGAATAGGATAGCAGGCCACCCTTCTTAGAGAAAAATACTTTGTCTTTCGAATTTATATCAGAGCAACTTAACCAACGGACTGCAAAGCTGGCTAAGAAGTTCTCTGTGTGGAAGTGTCCTTGAGCTATGCTTTGTCAAGACCACTTGCCTCCTACTCCTGCTTTCCTTTTCTATCTAGAGCAGTGGTTCTCAACCTGTGGGTCGAGACCCCTTTGGGGGTCGAACGACCCTTTCACAGGGGTCACCTAAGACCATCGGAAAACACATATATAATTACATATTGTTTTTGTGATTAATCACTATGCTTTAATTATGTTCAATTTGTAACAATGAAAATACATCCTGCATCTCAGATATTTACATTATGATTCATAACAGTAGCAAAATTACAGTTATGAAGTAGCAACGAAAATAATTTTATGGTTGGGGGGTCACCACAACATGAGGAACTGTATTAAAGGGTCGCGGCATTAGGAAGGTTGAGAACCACTGATCTAGAGGCTTAAGGGGAGAAGTTCTAGAAAGCAGACTTGGCAAATTTCAAGAGATAAGAGAGAAAGATAATTTTTATAGACTTGCACTTTTCCAGAAATTTTAGGTATCTGCTGAAAACTGTCTGACATTTCTTATCTGTATCTCCTGTCAAAGAAAATAACATCTGTAATGTGGAGAATCTTAACTGCCTTAGGCCTTGTAACAAACTTAGGTTGTAAACTACCTTCTGGGCTACATTGATATGGATCTACAGAATGTAGGGGAAAAGTCCTCCATTTAACTACTTGCTTAGGGGAAGAAAGAAATTTGTGGCTCTTTATCTGGGGGGGACAAAGAAATTTGGCTGTAGCTTTGGCAAGCTGTCAGAAAATGATTATTGGCATATAAAGAGAAATTCATGATAGAGGATTTTTAGGGGAGCTCAGAGATGCAATATGTCTCCAGCAGTAAAGACGTCTGGGAAATGTTGGACTCATGGTTTAACTTTCTGTGACTGTTTAACTGTCTGTAGCCTCATGTTGGGCTGAATACCCAGAAAGCCACAATGCCACCCAAAGATAAATGTCAGGTCCAGGAAGGAGGTTAATGAATGTAGAGTGTGATAACTGCCTGATGTTATCTGTTAGCTTAGAAATGCATTATTCTCTCCGTTTATCTCCATGACTACCACCATATAGTTTTACTATTAAAACCCTATAAAAAAGAGACCCTGTCTGGGGTGGGTGTGGATTTATTCCCGGCTGGCCACCACTGGCAGCAAGCAGCTGCTTTGCCTGTGTATGTAAGTTTCTCTTATTAATGCTCTTATGAATTTGAATAAGGCTGTGTGTCAGCTCTTCAGAATCAATCCTGAATTTAGATTGGGGCTTTCCCTCAACAGGATTATAATTAGTGAGATGAACTGTGGGAAATTATTTAACATCACTAGTAAAGAAATACATGTTAAAATATTAGGACACAGTTTCTCTTAATAAAATAGCAGTGAGACCTATATTCTATGCATAGCAGATTGCATTGTAAATAGATGCAAACTTTTGGAGGGCAGTTTGCAATATGTCAAGAACCAAAAAGATGTTTGTGTCTTTTGATCCAGTGATCCCCCCTTCTTTTTTTGGGGGGGTTATTCTAGAAACATTTAGAGAGTTCCTTCCATATGATAGATAGCACTCTAGAGACTGATGTTAGAGATTGTGACCCTCAGAAACCGACAGTCAGCTGGGGGAAAACACACCTATAACTAGATAATAATAATACAAACAATGAGAAGAGAAGGGAAGATGGGGGGTTAACTGCAGGTCTAGGGAGTGTGTGGCAGGGGATGGGGAAGCTTTCTTCCAGGAAATGACAACAAATTGAATCTGGAAGGATGAAGACCAAGAGGGGACAGATGTTCCAGGCAGAGCCAGAACAAGACCAGGAGGTGACTGTCCATGGTTCACCATGGCTAGATAACAGGCCTGTAAGGAATTTCTGTAACTTATCCAAACATTCTCCAGGATGACTCCAGAGCAATATTTCACACATTTAATTCTTTCCCTTGACTCTGGTTTTTATTTTCTGTCTAGAGGTACAAAGTCATCTCCTCCCTTTCCTGGGATAGACATTGGTAAATCATACCACCTTGGTCACAAACTCCCCTGTGGTAGCAGCAGGCAAGCATATGCTGTGTTCTCTGGGTCCCTTTACCTCCACGCAGGAATTCATGACCCTGAGTCCCTGGTAAGAAGCAGAGATGAGTTCTCGGGTGGGAGAGATTGGCAACTGAAGTCTGTCAATGGAGTACCTGCATGATTCTTCTATTTCCTTGGCATTTCATCTGGCAAGGGGCCCTGGAGTTACCTTGGCAGAGGGGAGAATTAGGCCATAGTATAGGCGGAAGTGATGGGACATACTCTAGTAGTCTCCAGAGAGGAATGGACTTATTCCTGCTCACCAGCATTGTCAAGAGTGAGGTGGGAGGATCTTTTTTTTTTTTTTTTAAATATTTTTATTGATTTTGGAGAGGAAGGGAGAGGGAGAGAGAAACAGAAACATCAATGATGAGAGAGAATCATAGATCGGCTGCCTCCTGTACACCCCCCACTGGGGATCGAGCACGCAACCCCGAGCATGTGCCCTTGACTGGGAATCGAACCGTGACTTCTTGGTTGACAGGTCGACGCTCAATTACTGAGCCACTGCAGCTGGGCAGAGGTGGGCGGATCTTTTAGAAGAGCCAGAGAAGCCGTAGCCAGTTTGGCTCAGTGGATAGAGCGTCAGCCTGCGGACTTAAGGGTCCCAGGTTTGATTCCGGTCAAGGGCATGTACCTTGGTTGCAGGCACATCCCCAGTAGGGGGTGTGCAGGAGGCAGCTGATCCATGTTTCTCTCTCATCGATGTTTCTAACTCTCTATCCCTCTTCCTTCCTCTCTGTAAAAAATCAATAAAATATATTTAAAAAAAATAGAAGAACCAGAGAAGGTCAGCAGACATGATTAATAGCTTAGGGATTATAACCTACAGGAAAAGTTAAAAGAAAGGCCTTGGGAAAGGAAGTTTTGCATCACTAAGAAGACTCAACATATAGTTGGTTTTTACATTCCAACTCTTCTCAAAATGGAACAATCTCAATTGGTTACAATTGAATTGACTGCATTAGTCCCAAAGGCATTCAGATAAGCAGCGCATGTGAGAAAGCACTCTCTAGTATTGAGCCATGTAGACACTTGAGCAAGGATCTGGGAGGCTCCGGAGAACTCTACAAGTAAGAGAAGCCCTGTCATCACCCTGCCACGCTGCAAAGGGCTGGATGGGCGAGAACCTAGTTTAGGAGTTTTCCTTTCACCAGGGCAGCCCCGTCTCATTCCATAAAGATTTACTTAGCATGTGCTATGGACCCTGCATCATAAGTGAATATGTATCTTTTTACTTCAAATTTCCAGATGAGGGACAATGATTCCTGTTTATGGGCTTGTGGCAAATCAGAAAGAGGTCAGAATCACAGGGAAGCCCTGAACCCAGGAGGAAGGAAGCTAGGCAGAGCCGAATGGTCAGGCTGAAAGAAAAACAGACAATGGAGAGCCCTAGGGGTGACTCAGGCTGTAGTGCAGAAAGCTAGTGAGGGCATTTGGAGAGCTGATCCAGAGTGTGGACTGTGACAAAAAATCTTGAGACCAAAGCTGTAGCGCTGGTAGTGGAAGGAGAAGACTACTAGAGGGTGAGGGTTTTTCTTTATAGAACCTGGGAGGGCATGAGAGAGGCCGTCTAAGCAGCATCTGTTCTTTTCCTCAGATCTCAGCTCTTGTTTCTCCCCCCGCCCCCGCCCACCCACCCACCCAATCAAGGGTCCCTCAGGCCCTCTTCCCTTCCTTCCAGCCAACTTTCAGAAACCTCTTCCTCACTGGGAAACCATGAATACTATTTTCCTCAGGTTCTTTGATATCCTGGCTTCAAGTTAGAGAACCCCAGGACTACTTAGGGGAAACAGGGCTTGTGGGGAGCAGTCAGGTGGAGGCTGGTGTAGGACTTATGCTTTCTGTTTAGACTTTGTTCTTCCTTAGCCTCTTCTCATCTGGATAAAGGGGGACAATCAGACCCCTTCCTCATATGACCTGTAGCAAAAAAGAGGTTCAGGGCGCGGAGGCAGTTATTTGGGGATTCCAGGAGTTGGGGCTGTTTTACATTTCTTTCTTTCCATCTTCCAGGCCATGCATGGGTCTGATTTCCCCAAGGACCACTGGGCGCCTGCTGTGGAGTCTCCCCACACATTGCTTGACGTCCTATTCAGTACTGATAGCCTCTATTTATAAGATCAAAGCCGGGCCAGTACTGATAGCCTCTACTAATGGGGTAGTAGCCTACTCAGCTCCACCACATCCATTTTCTCCCTATAGCTGGGCACTATAATAATGTACCTTAGGAGTAGGGACACTTCACACCTCTCCTGGGGCAGAATCCCAGACTCTAACTCTGTGGGATCCTCAGCCCAGGGCCTAGTAAAGGGGCCTCATGCCTGGGATCAAGACCGTGAATGTAAGGATTCTCATTGGAGGGCCAGAGGAAGCTGTGGTAACTCTTTTGTGGTACTGGGGAGAGGAGTGGGAAGGCAGGGGGTTAGGGCCCAAATGAGGTCAAGTGAGTGCAAGAGAAAGAGGAGGCTGGTGATGCTTTCTTAGTTTGTAGTGAAGCAGGTTTCTAACTGTGGGGGACTTTATTTTTATGGGTAATTTGAAGGGCTTGCCAACATTCCAGGCTGCTTCTTACCTAGCTGCCTGACTTTGGGCAGGTCACTGAAATTTTCTGAAGGTCAATTATCTCTTTATAAAATACTTGCCTTAACTCACAAGGCTGTGGTGGGAATCAGATGAAAAAAACAACTTTTGCAATCCCTAAAGCACTTTACAAATGTAAGCTATGGCAATTGCTGTACTGAGGAGCAACTAGGTGAGCATCATAGATTTTTGGGGATAAGAAGAGGTGGCCGACTGGGGAAGGGCCACTCTGTCTCCTCCTCGTAATTGCCCTTCCTGCCAGATGAGTGCATCGCCCCTGCCACATCCCAAGCTGATTTGCCCGTTTTCCAGCTTTTTTATTCCCCTTTTCACCTGGAGAATCTTCGCTGGATGCACAGTGTGGGATGGAAGTGGGGGTAGCATCTACTTCAGGGGAGCGGGGGGCTTGGTCCCACCCTCGGGTGATGCTCCCTGAGTTATGGAGCCAATTTGTTCAGGAGCCGCTGTAATAAAACTCCCAAAGGCGTGGGTCCTGATCCTGGCTGTCAGCGACTTGGCGGCTCCAACCCTCTCTTCTCCTGCAGAGGCGCCGCCGCCGCACTGGACGGCAGAGGGCGCTATGCTGCTTGCTCTGGTGATCTTTCCCTCTTGGTTCTACTTAGTAAGGCTGGCCCGGCTTTGATCTTATAAAAACCGTTTTGAGCCCAGAGGAGAACGAACAAGAAATAGATACGTAAGATTTAAATATCTCATAACAGATCAGCTTCCACGCACAAGATTTTTACCCTTCCACAGTGAAATGGCCCCACAAGCTCAGTCTCAATCTCCCTGTGGCCTTTGGGATAGTCACACTCTTTTCCAGTTTGTTCCAATCTTTTACTGCTTCAGTAAACCTCAATTTTGTGAACTTCCATTTACAGGACTTCAGATTTAACGGACAATATTTCCAGGCTGTATGCAATTATGTAAAAATTAGCACCCTGTTAATTTTAAAATGATTTTAACCAAGACTTGCTCATAATTAAATTAACAGGTTATGTTTGTTATTAATTCACTGCTATTTTATTTATTTATTTTTTAGATTAGAATAAAAATTTGTTCTGGTAAAGAATTATATATTTTTTATTTGCAAAAGCTGAAAACGCTCCTATGAGTGAGCAGCCCAGAACCTGGATTCCACGGGATCGACCACATGAAGCAAGAGTCTGTCACTTCTTCTTGCCAGGCTTGGGGGCCTTTTCGAGGCCTTGGATGTGTTTCCGAGGAAGCTGATATTCTTCAAGCAACAGCCGGCCGAGGTGGTGGACCTGGTTTCCCTGGATCTGGACCTGCAGGCTGTCCTTGGCCCCAGGGGCAGGAGTGACAGTGGTGCTAGCCTGGCATCGCTGCTGCAGGGTGGCAGCCACTGTGCATGGGTCCAGACCATAGGCCTCCAAATTCCGGACCACAGTCACCTTTTTATTGGAAGCTCTCTGTGCTAGGGTGATGTCAATGGGGCAGATTTTGCCTTTCTTCACAATGGGCTCTTGTCTGGGAAAGGTCACTTGATAGGCAGGCTGCAGTTTTCCCAAACATCTGGTCAGAAGACTGTCCCATGGAAGCTTCATGACTATGTGCTGTTCACTTTTTTCTAAGATGCAGTCACACAGGATGGGATCCAAGTGTACGAGATTTTTGTTGTCTGCATCAACCAGGTCATTTTTCTTGGCGTAGTTAATGATGATCATCCGGACCTCACTGCCCTCGAGAATGCTCCCCTTCTTATGGCCAGACTCCTGGAAGAGCAGGCTCATGCTGGCTGGGACACAGTAGAGGGGTTTTATATCTGGAGGGTGATAGGGCTGTTCCCTGCTACCCTCCTGGATAGTCTGGGAGGTCGGGGAGGGCTCAGGTATGACGAAAGATGTGATCCTGGGGTGTTTCCAGTCCACAGCCACAATGCTCTCCACCCCTTTGCTCAGCTCCTTGACCTGTATAATCTGCTCCTGCTGCATTTGCTGCAGGAACTTAGAGAGTTTTTTGTAGCTTGACTTCTTTATGTCCAGTTGCCATCCTTCAGGGCAGCAGGAGAACACATGGCTACCGAGGAACGCGCTGGTGAGTAGAGGGAGGTCGGTCTTTTTGACTCGGCACTTCAAAGCATGCAAGAAGCATTGCTGTAGCAGTTCATCCATTTGCTCTTGAAGGGTCTTGCTGTCTGCGGGGTCTGGGTTCAGGCCCCTGACGCCAGGGTCTTCTGAGGCTTCTGGTAGGGTCTTCTCCCTACACATCTGCTGATCTTCCCCATTCTCCTCCTCCTTTCTCTCCAGGGTAAGGCTCCTCATGTCATCCTGCAGGGTGGGGCCTGCCTGGACAGACCCCTTCTCTTCACTGACATCTGAGGGATCCAGGGTCAGTGGGGCAATGAAAGGTGGAGAGGATTTGTCTCCAGATCGCCACAAGTGGTCCTTGTAGGTGTGGAGCACAGAGAAGCCCCTTCCCTTCAGGCCTGAAGTCAGCATCTCAGATGTGGACATGGCAGCCACTCCGATGGCCACAGGGGCCCTGTTTCCCACCAAGACAATGGCACAGAGGTCACCCTTCTGTACCTGAGGCAGACCAGCAGGGGGCACCACTATTCCCGGCAGCATCAAATCTGCTCCCCCCACCAGTTTTTCGAGCACCAGAGGCCATGTTGTGAATGCTGGTAGAAGATCAGGATATGACCACAGGGTATACACTGTCGGGTACAGATTTTTCTCCAGTTCAAATAGGACGGGGTTACCACCACTCACGTACACAGTCACGGCATCCCCTCTGTGAGCATACAGCTTCACGATGCTGAGCTCTTCCTTCCCAGGCACCAACGCTGAGGCCTGGTCGGTCCCCAGGGCGGAGAAAGCAGCTGCCACGTCAGCTCGAAGCTTTCTCCTGTCTGATCCCTTGATGGCCGTGTTGGACTTGACCCGAAAGGCCTTAGAAAACATGTTTGCTGGAGTGGCCTGAGGAAGGGAAGAGCACAGAAGCCAGAGGCTGTCAGGAAAACGAGAGCACGGTGTCTCCCCACCCCGCAGCCCTGGGCGCAGCCATGCTGGGGCCTGGCTGGGATATGGGCCCGTGTGAAAACCGTGGCGGCGAAGCTTCGCGGCCAACCCTGGTGGCCAAATTCACTGTTACTTTAAACAAATTTTAGCTACTAAGCCATATGTGGGGGAAAACACTAGCAATGTTACTGACATCAATAAATAGTTCATATCTATTTATAGGGGTGCCAGAAGAAGAGAGAGAGCAAGATATTGAAAACCTATTTGAAGAAATAATGACAGAAAACTTCCCTACCTTGTTGGAGTCCAGCCCCAGCAGGTCCAGGGGTTCCCAAAGGTGTGGATGGAGTCGGAAAAGAAGCAATGGCACGGAGACAGCATTCAGTTGATCAGCAGCCAAGCCAGGTTCTCTAGCCAAGTTCTGTGTTTATTGTCTTGTTACATCTGTATTTATACCAGTAGATTTTAATCCTATCAATTCTATTCCTAAGGTTAGGGCGTTTCTTATCTCCATTCCAAGGTTACTCTATTGTTCTATTAAGCTATAAGGAAGTAACTGAAGGAGATTATCCTAAGTAAAGATTATGTAGCTTAAGCTTGATTGTTCGTAGTTAAAGTGATTAATTACCCGCCTGGCACTTAGTTAAGGGGTTTTATTCCCTCTCTAACTCCAGGGAAAAATCCCAACCTGGGGAAACAACCTTTATTGGAGAGGTGTCTTTGGTTAAAACACATAGCGCTAAGAAGGGGAGCAAACATATTAAGAACAGTATGCCATATACGCCAGGTCCCTTGAAACATATGCTGTGCAGATGTTTCTTCCCTGCAGCGACTGTATCAAGCAGCAAGGATGGATCGGCTTCTGGCATATTATTCATTCAACATGTATTCAGCATACATTTTTCAGGTTAATATGGTAACCCATGGGTTTCAATGAACACAAAACATTTTCTTCTTTATCATTTGTATTTTCAATTGTCTACCATTCAAACAATGCTGAGATAAATGTTCTTACATATTGTTATGTCATATATAGTTCTGTTATACTTTTGGGACAAATTCTGGAAAGTGAAAAGGCTGAATCATGGAGTATAAAAACTTAAAATGCTTATAGACGTGTCCAAATTACACCCTAGAAAGGTTGTAATAAACTCCTATTAACAGTTGTGTTTTCTCTGTGATGGCTTGTTTATATCCTTTGTTCATTTTTCTATTGAATTATATTTCTCTTATTGATTATTAGAAACTCTTTATATACTAATGATATTAATATCTTGCTTGCTAAATATTGCAAATATTTTCTCCCAAAGTTGTCTTTTATCTATGTAGATACATATATTAACCTATTCATTTATACCAGTGTTTCTCAAACTATGGTTGGTGGAATGCCTGCAAGAGAATTATGTGGAATGCTTCTTTAAAAATTGAGATTCTGGGGCTCAAGCACTGTATGAAAATCTCTGGGAGGGCAGAGGGGGGTGGGAACCAGGTGGAGGGGAGCTATGGGGGGAAAAAAGAGGAACAGCTGTAATCTGAACAATAAAGATTTATTTAAAAAATTACAGTAATACACATAGAAAACTTTTTTGTGAAATTAATTTAAATTACACAGATGTGTCTACATAACTAAAAACAGGTAAACTAATTTGTCAATATTTTAACATACACATTTGGAAAATCTGCTTTATTATATAGTGGACTTACGGCTTTAATGGAATCCCCCTTACCTGAATTAGTCTGTTATATTGAGGTTTTACTGTATAAACAAGCTAGAATGTATATCCTAGACCAAAATAACAACAATAAACCCTAGTTATTTGGCTGGTGACAAGCTCACTCCCATTCACTGCCAGCATTCCTAGGACCTGGCACACTGAAGCTCCTGCATGTGGGGTGGGGAGAACTGTGGGTTGGCAACACCCAACCTTCCAGATGCACATGTGTGTCACTTGCTCATGGAAACCTGGAAGAGCATTATTTTTTCAGAACATAACATGACCGGTAGAATATTTTCCTTGTAACATTTCCAGTACCCCCTCTGCACATAGAAGTCAGCATTACTGTTTCAAGGTTCTGGTCCTTTACTACTGGAGAGAGTGAAAATTAGTACCTGTTTATATGTGTTAGATAAACTTAGATACAAGTAAGGACAACTAGTTTAGTTTAGAAAATATAGAAAAATTTAGAACAAATTGCAAGCTCTCACTTTCAAGCAACTGCTATGGAGTAAGCACTTTAGTGAAATTGACTCATTTAACCCTCACAACAACCCACAAGGTAGATACTAGTATTTTCATTTTAAAGATAGCAGAGGCCCACATAGTTAACAGATAGTAGTGGCAGAACTAAGAGTGTCTCACTTAAAAGTCAAAGTGTTCCTATTTATTCCCAACTGCGTCTTAGAGGGAGCTGGGATGCACAGTATGTTTGGGGTAAATCCTTTTCTTCTTGCCTCGGTTTCTTCATCTCTAAAATAGGAACAATCATCCAGGATAACCAATCTGTACTATCAGGTTTATTTTCTAGGTATAATGTTATTCCCATAATGAAATATGTACTATGGAATGTGAAAAATGGAAGGGGGTATCCATTCTGGTGATTTTCATCTGTTCTATTTCCCAGGACCCCTGTCATGATGACTGCATGTGAGACACATGTTTTTAGAACATACTGAATAAACAAATATGTTGACTTTTGGCCATTTTAATTGATCACTTTGCTTTGTCATCTTGCTATGAGGAATTTCTTTTGTTATTAAGCAAGTTTTTTTTTTCATATCTCTCAACTGAAACATTCTTATAGGTGATGAGGATGTAAAAATGAATTAAGTATATTGCAGCCCCTCTGTAAGCTTATAGTCTCAATAGGTAGAGACAGCTGTACTCAAGTGTTTATAATATGAAGCAAAACCCATATACTGCAGTCAAGACCAAGCCCTGCTCTGATTAGCTTTTTCAGTGGGTTTCTAAATTTGTTGTTTCTTTTAAAAATAATTTTTTGGAGTTGGTGATAACCTTTCCTAACAGAGAGTTTCACTATAGAAAATTTGGATTCCTGGCTTTCCTTAAAATAGCCCCAAATGGAGCCACATTAAGCCACCATTATCTCAATGTAACCAGCAGCTGAAGTTGAGCAGCAGCTGCATTTCTTTTTTATTTATTTAATTTTTATTATTATTTTTTATTGCTTAAAGTATTACAAAGAGTATTACATATGTCTCCTTCCCCCGCCCCCCTTGACATCCCTCCGGCCTCCCCTGCCCCCCAGTGGCTTGTGTCCCTGCAGCTGCATTTCTTATGGGAGCAATAGTTCAGGAGGTTTTCACTGACTCTACTCCTCCCTCCTGACTTCCAGTCTGTCTGTTTATTCAGTGATGATACTTGCCTGACTCCTGTAGACATTTGTGTTATGACCCATCAAGCTTGTTAAGGTTCTGCGAGAGATCTAAACAATACTCTACCCAATCCCTGACCATCCTCCTTCTTTAAATTGTGTTCAGAGCATATCCCCAAACACACTTTTTAAGTAGTTTCTACCATAGGTTCCATCTTCAAATTTTAAACTGCCCTCCATTCCCTCCAAATTAAATCCAAATGATCTAATTGATAGGAAAGATCTTGGGCTGAGGATCTGTTTATTTGAAACAGGAATCAATACAAACTCATGTTAATGAAGTTACCCTGAATTGTCAGCATGATTTTGTCTTTAATATCAAAGGACTGCTACATATGAACTCTTATTTCGTTAGTTTAATCACCACATCAGTGTCATAGCAGCTGCTGAATCATCAGCTAATTTTATTATGCTAGTATTTGTAATCAAGAGACATTCTATGATATAGTCCCAGGAAAAAGTCTTCTGCATTGTGGCAAGAACAACTGTTGAGAATGTTGGCCACAGGGTTGCTCAAAGCCATCTTGATATCCAGCATTTGCAATTCCCCAGGGCACTCTTGTAATGTCTGCCTGCTCAGTGATAATACCTGCTAATAAAGCGATATCAACCATCAATAGCTTCCTTCACATGGATTTCCTAATGCTCTAGCTATCTATGGGAATGACAACACACATTGCTTGTTGGTATCACTTAAAGGACTGTTGTAATAACATGGTGCAGGTTATTTTACTTGCGATCAATGGAGGGAGCTAAGTAACCTGAGCTCAAATGACAATTGATGTACTGGTCTCTCCCTGATCTCTTAGGTCTGCTTTATTCTTGTATGGGGCCTCCTACATATCTCCTCTGTAGGCCATTGAACAAAAGCAGATCTTGACCCCTTTGATCAACTTTCTGGAACGAAATAGGAAAGTATAGAAAAGGCTGCAGTAATACACTTGAGGGAATCACTTTCTGAGGGACACTCTGAATGTATCACCTTGCCATTGGCACAGATATGGAAGGTGGATTGGGTCAGTAGGTCAGTAGTTAGGTCTCACCGAGGAGGGCTATTGCAGGGAGGCCTTGCAGAGACTTCCTAGGGATCTCTCTTGTCAGTTTTTTATCATTCAAGAGGGAATGGAAAGGAACTAACTTCACTGTGTTACAAACAGGGCCTTGTTGTTTGTGTTAGTCATTTTGGTCTCGAAAAAATTCTAGGATCCTGACATATCGTTGTGTATCATAATTGCCCATGAGCTTCCAGTCTTGTGATTAGAGCTTTGGAGGACACAAAATTGTCTTTATTCCTAATTTTCATTTCCAGTGCTTAGAGGAGGGCCAGGCATATCATAAAACTTAGAATGTGTATGCGGAATGAATGAATAGTTGAACATTGTTAGAACCCCTTAAGAATAAATGAAGATTTATGAAATCAAATATTCACAGCTAGGATGTGAGGATTTGGCTAAAATGCATTCTGAGCTTTTCCTATTTAATCACGTAATGGCACAGAAAAAGAGTAATTTTACACAAATTTTCATTCTTCTTCTAGACCAGTTATTTTCAGTGACTTTGTGGCTTTGAAATTTCTAGAGGTATTTTTGGTAACTATACTGATTGGAGAGGGGGTTAGTATTGGCATTTAATGGGTAAGCTCCAGTTGTGCTCAATGTACAGCAACACTGTAGAAAAGTCCTGAAAAATAAAGAATTAGTGCACTTCCTACAACTTATGATTCCCCTCTTGGATGTGGATGAGAAAATAGCTTATAATTATCTGAGTCTCTAACCAATTCCTTTATATTTTTCAGAATTTTAAAACAAAAAATTTGCTGAGATTATAACTACCATGTACTATATATTGAGGAAATTTTTACTTCTTTCTAGGTCTTTGCAAGCTCTTTGACAGATTGGGGCTGGACAGTGAGCTACAGGTGCCAAGGAGGGTTTCATCTTCCTTTTCACGGAATCTCGCTTACGTGGACTTGAGATGGATCAGTCATTGGTCCCTATTTCTCAGGGACTCTTGCTAAAACTGAGGCAGAAGCAATGAGCGTTTTAAAAATAAAAAAAATGTTTCAATTATAGTTGACATACAGTATTATATTAGTTTCAGGTGTACAATATAGCAGAATCAGCTTTTTAACATACTCTACTCATGGAATCAGAGCAAACATAATTAAATGGTCACAGAATTCTTTCATTAACCCTATGAAAAATATGAAAAACTGTCTTGGCAAGCAATTAGAAACACTTCCACAATGATGAGACTAGAGAGCTTGCTTGGTTTAACCCCTCTTTTGAACAGAATTGGATAATTATGACCAAATATTTGGCCTTGGACATCATTATTTCTACTGTTCTTGGGTCTTTTATTCTTCTCTTAAAGCATTTTTCCAGGTAGAATTTTTAATGTTAAAGCTCAAGATAAAGCTGTTTGTAAATTTATGAAATGTGTACAACTGGTGCTGTGAGATGACTGATGTTAGGGAGTACACAGATTGATATTAAAAGTGTTATTTCAATGTTAATGAGTAATCAGTGTAACAAATCTGTGGTTTCATGTGTATTATTGCTTAGAACAAAGCTGTGTGAAACAGTGAGTTGATAAAAAGGAAATAATAATACAGATGGAATGGAGCTATGGTGCAGGTTGCCTCATGTCTGGGAAGCCCTAAACAGTCAGGCTTACCTGGGTCTACGCCCTAATTGTCAGGTTTCTCAATTTGAGCCATTCCACTTATTTCCCAACAATAGTCATTACTGTGATACCTTTAGACGTTGGGGTTTTCCCTTTGATGACTTTCTGAGGAATCTTTGGCTTCTTAACTGTTAAGGTATGTTCTTCCAAAGCTAGAATGTTTTCTTGCAAGGGGAATCATCCCTTACTCCCTCTCAGTCTCCCACATGCCTCACATACTTCCTTTAGGAGGGATGAGCTTGACTGTTAAAGTGCATGGGCTTTAAAAAAAAGACAGATCAGGTTTTGACTCACAGTTCTGCTAGTCAACAACCATATGACTTCAGACAAGGAACTTGCCTTTTCTTTTCTACCAGAAAAACAGTAAAATTCTTTACATTACATAGACAAGATGGTGGGTTACTCTGGATCCTGAGCACCGGTGACCAAACTAAAAAGTGTAGAGTGTTATCAACTGGACAGAAATATTGTGAAGCTTAATCCAAATGTCTTGTATGAAATAGCTGTACCAAAGAGGTGGTAGTTTCCTTGTTCATTCCCAACACTCCTTGCATTTATTTTCATAGGCATAAAAATTGTGAATGATGCTGAGGTATTTTAGTCTGTACAGCACCTGTCAAAGCTTCCTTTTAGATTTAATGAGTTTTAGGCCTTTTGTTTTTCTATTAGACCAGAGGTTGGTGAATCTTATTGGGGACTAGTGGCCCGGTGTATGAATATGTGCACATTGAAAGGAAATTAATTAGAAGAAATATTTTAATATCGCTATTTGCCCTTTCTCTATAATAGAAATGTCAACCAAATTCACAATCGACAATGACAGATCAAAACACACACGTGCAATTGGTGCCAGCGAGAGCTTTATAGGTATTGCGCATGCACAAGTCAACTTAGCCTTTTGTAGATATAGAATAAACTTGCTTAATTAGACCTGCTTTCTGATTTAGCTAAACTTTTTCCAGCCCAGTGAAGCACCCTGACTTCTCTTTCAGGTAATTGTCAGCAACACATTAGTAAATATCAACATGAAGCAGATTATTATTGTAGATCACACAGGGAGAACAAAGGGTAAAATATTTAACTGCAACAGTGTTTGACTATATTCTGCACAGTGAGAAAACCTGAAGTCATTTTCAAGTTCCACTACTTCTTACTTCTTTTCAGTCGGGTCAAGTTTCTAAGCTTTCTAAATCTCCTTTTTCCGGCTAATGAAAAGAAAATAGGA
>NW_005353465.1:602903-607599 GCF_000412655.1 Myotis brandtii
GGGGCAACCAAGCCTCATGTTCGCTTCAGCTGCGTGGCTGCCGGGCGCCATCTTGGTTGGCAGTTAACTTGCATATCTCACTGATTAGCCAATGGGAAGGGTAGCGGATGTACGGCTAATTACCATGTTTCTCTTTTATTGGACTAGAGGCTCGGTGCATGAAATTTGTACATGGGTAGGGTCCGTAGGCCTGGCCGGCGATCAGGGCTAATTAGGGCCTTTTTCCCCCTGGCTGTGGGCTGCTGGCTGGGGCCTTCCTTTGTTCCGAGCCACCCCCTGGTGGTCAGCACACATCATAGTGAGCGGTCGAACTCCCGGTTGGTTGAACTCCCGAGGGGACAATTTGCATATTAGCCTTTTATTATATAGGATAGTCAAAGACAGGAACTACTTCATTAATGTTGCTGACGGACTGATACTCCCTAGTGCATGAGCTGATTAGTCAATCTTTACACCTAGACTGTCTCAGAGGCATAATATCATCCATAGTCTTCTATGCTGATCTTCTCTCTCACACAATTAAAAAACAGCTCTGAGGAATAGGAATTTGCATGTTGCTTGCAATATAATAGTTACATGTTTTTCTTGATAGTCTTAAAGTAACAACAGTAAGTATACACTGAGTGGCCAGACTTTTATGACTGGCCAGGTTATTATGACCACCCCATCAGTACAATGAAGTGAATTAGTTATGCAAATAATAATAATAATAAAACCTTGAGAGTATTTGCTTAGGAAGTTTTCAATATTCAATATTCTTTTTAAAAAATAAATTTTATTGACTTTTTACAGAAAGGAGGGAGAGGGATAGAGAGTTAGAAACATTGATGAGAGGGAAACATCGATCGGCTGCCTCCTGCACACCCCCTATGGGGATGTGCCCGCAGCCAAGGTACATGCCCTTGACCGGAATCGAACCTGGGACCCTTCAGTCTGCAGGCTGATGCTCTATACACTGAGCCAAATCGGTTAGGGCTCAATATTCAATATTTTTGGAAGTGTCAATGAAGTACTGATGGGGTAGTCATAATAATCTGGCCGATCATAATAATCTGGCCTCTCAGTGTATACACTATATTAGATTTCATCAGAGAAGCTATATCTATCTAAATATCTACCTATCAATACATTTATTATAAGGAATTGGTTCATGCAATTATGGAGGTGGGCAACTCCTGAGATCCATGGTAAACTGGAGACTCAGGAGAGCTCACAGTGCCAGTCTGAAGGCCAGCAGTCTTGAGACCCCTGAAGAGCTGATGTTTGAGTCAGAAGGTAGGGAAAAGCCAGTGTCTAGCTTGAAGGCCATTAGGCAGGAGAATTCTCTCTTATTTGGGGGAATGGTCATCTTTTTTGTTCTATTCAGGCTTCAACTGATTGGATGAGGCCCACCCACATTAGGGAGAGTAATTTGCTTTACTTAGTTTACTGATTTAAATACTAATCACACCCAAAAATACTCTCACAGAAACATGACTAAATATCTGGGCACCTCATGGCCTAATCAAGTTGACACATAAAGTTAACCATCACATATACATATATATATAAGTATAAAAGAAAATAATTTTTTTTTTGGTAATAAGAATTTAGGTATAATATTTAAAAAATCAGATTTACATAGCAGAAAAATTAAAAAATGTGGATTGCATTTTCTGTAGACATTCCTTCACACACACACACACACACACACACACACACACACACTTACTCCTTAATCAGGAATTCAGAAAACTACAAAGAGTTTGAGCTGGAAAGAATTTGTGAGGTGCTGGAACTGAATGTGTAAGAGGAAGGAGGATATGTCAAAGTGAGTTCCTCAGGTGAGTAGTTTGAGGAATGAGAAGAGATGGAGAAAGAGAATGTGAGGTACTGAGGGTCTGATGTCCAGGTAAATCAGATGAAGTGAGACACAGATGCCTTTCTTTGTCTCTTCATTCCCTCCTCCAGGACAGAAAACATGACTTAGATGTGGACCCTCTTCTTTCTCACTTCTCCTAGACAAGACTGTCTTCCTCTACATCAAGAACTTTGTAAATCTCCCTAATCAACAGCCCAGACTCTTCCGCTCCATCAGTAGGGATTAGAGACACTCTTTGCATATGAAGTAAGATCACCCCACCCTGAAGGGCCGATTCTCCTTGCTCAGCAGCATTCGGCACAGGTGATCACCCTCTCCTCCTTGACGAGGCTGACCTGGGAATTAGGCTTCTTGTGACAGGAAAAGGATGAAAGGCATCCTGAGATCAGTCCTGGTACTCTCAAGGCAGACAGTCATGTCAAGCTGCACATTGATGCGCCTCTTCCATAACCTCAGCTTTTGTTCTCAGCCTCCTCACAAGTTCCTCCTCTTCTCCTGGTATCTGAATTTTGGAGAGCCCCATGAGTCAGTGATTTGTTTGTTTCTCTTCATGATCTTATACAGTCTCAAGGCTCTAAATGCCACTGATTCTCCAGTTCCCATATTTACATTTTTAGCTTAGCTCTCACTCCTAAACTTGAGACTTGTATAGTCAACTGTCCACTTGAAATCTTCACTGGATGTGTAATAGACACCTCAAACTTAATGTGTCCCACATGGAAATAATTATCTTCTCCCCTACTCATCCCCTAAAACTGCTCCTCCATTAACATTCACCACCTCAGTTGAAGGTAACATTATCCTTTTTGTTCTGAGGTCAACAATGTTGGCGTTCTTGGTTCCTTTCATCCCACTTTCAATATGTCAGTAAAGTCAGCTGTTCTTACGTTCAAACACATCCAGCATCTAGTTGTTTCTCACTGCCTCCATTGCTACCTCGTAGTTTGAGAGAGCAATCCTTCCTACTAGGATTACTATATAAGTCTTTGACCTGGACTCCCTACTTCTTCCCTTGACTGCATACATAGCAGCCTGAGTAATCCTTTCAAAATGTTTCTCAGATCATGTAATTCATTTCACCCCGAGTAAAGGCTAAAATCCTTACGAAAGTTCTTACACACTTAAATGATCTGTCTTCCCACAGCTTTACCTTTTGGAACAAATCTGCTATTTATTCTCCCTCTCACTAGAGGCTTTTCTAGTATCTAGCTAGCGGGTCTAGCCTCTTTGCTGTTCCTGAAAGATACAGACACATTATTGCTTTAGGACATTTCCTCCTAGACATATGCAAGGCTAACTACCATACCACATTCACACCTTATCAAGGAGGCTTCCTTTAACTATCCTATTGTCAATGTAAGAAACATTCAAGCCTGTGAAAAATTTTTGTCAGTTTATTTGAGCCAAACTGTCAACAATTGCCGGGAAGCAAACTCTCAATGTATTGAGATAATGCTCCAGAGAACGGCAGCTTTGCACCTTATTTTATATATTACAAGCAAAAGAGGAGACATATCTGCGTTACATGAAATCCAAAGGTGACAGATTAAGGAGGTGGGAGAAAGCAAAGCAGGGAAACCTCTGGGATTGGATAAAAAATAAAATGAGAGACACATATATCTTCTACATAGGTGGGTATAGGATAGTTAACAGTCAACAATTAACTCGGTAACAATGAGGGGATTTGTGGTGTTCGCAGAGTGGTGCTTTGAGGGGTCCAGAAAAAGGAAAATTACTTTGACAGTCCAATGATATGTTACCGTAGAGGCAAAAAGATAATAGACAGGCTTAGTTAAGATAAAGATTGTCCTTTGTCAGGGAAGATGCCAGCCTACGACATGACTACCTACCGTAAACTGCTTTTAGTTAAAAAGTTTTAATTTCAGACCATCCTTTGTGGTTACTTAAGGTCTCTGAGTTTGCAAGGCTGCCATGCAGGCCTTCCCTGAGCTAGTCAGGTTAGCATGTGGTCGCCTTTTGTCCACACTATTAAAAAATGCTACCCCTAGTTTCACCCCATCCCCCTTCCTGCTACATTTTCCCCATAGAGCTTATCACCTTAAAGGTCTATATAATTTACATATTTATTATGTCTATTGTCTGTCTTTAAAAATTATTTGTTGGTTTGTTTTATTCTCTGAGGACTTCCACATACCTCTAACAGTCCCTGGCACATAGATACTCAAGAAATGTTCGCTGAGTAAGTCTCCCCAAACCAATTGCCACTACACAAGATCCTGACATGTCAAGGTCACTGATTGATTTGGGCTCCAGGCCAGCCCTTACCAGCTGTTTGTGCCACTGACATCTCCACCTTGGTTTCCAAGAGGCCTACTGGAAGGCTAGTATAGACATCTCCTCCCCCTGTATTGAACACCTCTTTATCTGTGAGGAATTTCAGTTCATTCTTCTAATGCTACCTCTCCGGAATCCGCACTCCTGGCTGACCCCACGTAGCTGCCTCTCAGCCTCTGGAGAGGGTCCTTGGTGGCAAAGTGGAGCGGGAGTTGGCCCCCTAACCACCCTCAATGACCGCATGGTGTAAGTGCTCCTTCCTGCCAGCAGAGGGCAGGAGCTGCTGCGAAATCCAGGGCGGAGATCAGGCCGCGCCTCAGCCTGGCTAGTTTTCTCCTCGGGTTCTCAGCTCTCCCCGAAACTCCTGCCTTCTTTCTGGGCGGGAAGGAGGGAGGAGGAAGGCCCAGCAGTGGCTCTCAACCTTCCTAATGCCGCGACCCTTTAATACAGTTCCTCATGTTGTGGTGACCCCCAACCATAAAACTATTTTCGTTGCTACTTCATAACTGTAATTTTGCTACTGTTATGAATCCTAGTGTA
>NW_005353465.1:607739-611335 GCF_000412655.1 Myotis brandtii
ACCCCTGTGAAAGGGTCGTTCGACCCCCAAAGGGGTTGCGCAACCCACATTGAGAACCACTGGCCCCATAGAGTTGGTGCCGGCGTGTGCGGTGCTGATGGGCTGGGGGTGGGGAGGTGGGGAAAGGGGGGAGCATTTATTCGGGAGAGACGTGCTCCTACCTGCAACGTTACTTTCCGGGCTCACGGTCCCACGTGCTCACGTGTGGCTCTAAGGAAACTCCGGGGACGCCCCCCTGGGCACCGAGTGACCGGCCCACAGTGGCCTCTTCATTTCCACGGGGGCGGGTCCCGGGCTCCTGGAGAGGGGTCTGGAGGGCCTCCCGCTTCCTTCATAGCCACAATGCCCAGGCTAGAGGGCACAGCCCAGACCGAGGAGCTGCGGGGAGGGGGTGCGCGATTCCCCGGCGCGCTCCTCTTGTTCTCTGCGCCTTCGCCCGCGCTCCTGGCCGGCAGAGGGCGCTGCGCGGCCGGGACCATAGAGATAGTCTCCAACTTTCAAAAGCCTCTTTTTTTTTCTCACTTTTTTTTTATTAAGTTATTACATATGTGTTCTTATCCTCGCGTTACCCCCTATCCCGCCCATTCATGCCCTCACACCCCTGTTGTCTGTGTCCATTGGTTAGGCCTATATGCTTGCATGTAAGTCCTCAAATGCCTCTTTTAATGACGGAGAAAAACCGCGGGGAAATAAACAGATGGGCTTTAAATAATGGGCGCCTGCTGAGTCCCATTAACTCTCCTTACGAAGGAGGAAGGAGGAGGTGCTGCAGCACTGCTTCTTGGCTGCGGAGTGAGGGGCGGGGGCTTCGAGGTCAACCCAACGCCGCATCTCTATGGTGGTTCTGTTTCATTTCAGACCTCAGTTGTTTGAACTTTCTATCCCCAGGGACCCTTCCTTACTCAGCTGAGTAAGGGCTTCCGTGAGGTAGTCTCACTTGTTCCTTTATAAGAAAATACAAACGCGTTGTACCTGCAGATGGCAGACGAAAATTCGAACATTAAGAGAGCAAGTCTAGTAAAAAGGATGTCTTTCTCTGGTCCTCATCATGTAGGCCCTACTTTCTTTTCCAGATGCAATCATTATTCAGCTCTTTTTCTATCCTTTTATAGTTTTTATGTATATATGTATGTTACATACGTAAGGTTACTGACATGTATATAGATGCATGTGTTTATTTCCTCCCTCCCCCCCAAATAGTAACATTTTATACAGTGCTCTACACCATTACTTCTTTGCCTGTAACAATGTACTCTGAACATATTCCAAGCCAGTAGCAAGAGTACCTCATTTCTATTTAATAGCTGCTTAGTATTCCGCTGTAAGGATATACCATCATATTTTAACCAGTCCCATATTCAGGATATTCTGTTTGTTTCCAAATTTTTTAAAATATACATATTCATTTCAGAGAGGAAATAAGAGGGAGAGAGAGATAGAAACATCAATGACGAGAGGGAATCATTGATCCGCTGCCTCCTGCAGGATCAGGAATTGAGCCCTCAACCTGGGCAAATGCCGTGACCAGGAATCGAACCATGTCCTCCTGGTTCATAGGTCAATGCTCAACCACTGAGCCACCACGGCTCAGCTCCCAATTTTTACTAGTACAAACAAGCTGGAATTAATGTACTGGATCAAAGCGGCAACATCAAGCCCCATGTATTTATCTAAAGTGTATGTGCCTTTGATAAGTCACTCCATGTACTCTCAGTCTTCCAGGACCTGATGTTCTAAAGCTCTTGCGTGAGTGTGGGGTAGGGGAAACTGTGGGTTGACAGCAGAGAACTCTTCCAGATGCACCTGGTGTCACTGGACCTAATGAAGCCTGGGGAACGTGAACATGTTTGGGTTCTCAGTTATTTATTTATTTTGATAATGAGAACCCAAAAAGTCAGTATGAGTTGGATCAAGCTTTGACATTTTAATACTGAAGAGCGTTAAAATAAGAACTTTTAAAAATATGCGATAGACAAACGAAGATGCCAGAATGGACAACTAACTTATTTTTATATTCACATTGAGCATATTCTAGAGCAACTTGAAAGTCTGTAAAACAACTTCTTTATTTAAATGGACTCATATGAGTCTTACAGTAGTCTATAAGGCTGGTATTTTACAGATTACACTGAGGCCCTGATAGTGATGTCATAGCAGGCAGTAGCAGAACGTTGAGTGTCTCCCTCGAAGCTGGAGTGCTCTTCTTTACTGTGGCTGCTTCTCAGAGGAAGGCAGGATGCACAGTAGGTTTAGGGAAGTTCTATCCATCCAGGTTGCCTCTGATTCTCGTCTTGAAGACGTGCATATCATCCAGGCTGAAATGCCTGCTTTATCAGGGTTTCCCCCCCTAGGTAATAATGTTTCCTGAATAAAATGTACTTTTAGAATGTGAGAGATGAACAAAATCTGCATTGTAATGGCTCTCTCTACCTTTTATATCCACAAGGATCCTTGTCATTCTCCCTCATGTGGAAACTTTATAAACACACTGAATAAAATCTATTTTTAGAATGTGAGAGATGAACTAAATCTGTATTGTAATGGCTCTCTCTACCTTTTTTTTTAAAAATATATTTTATTGATTTTTTACAGAGAGGAGGGGAGAGGGATAGAGAGTTAGAAACATTGATCAGCTGCCTCCTGCACGCCCCCCACTGGGGATGTGCCCGAAACCAAGGTACATGCCCCTGACCGGAACCGAACCTGGGACCCTTGAGTCCGCAGGGCGACGCTCCATCCGCTGAGCCAAACTGGTCAGGGCTCTCTCTACCTTTTATATCCACAAGGGTCCTTGTCATTCTCCCTCATGTGGAAACTTTATAAACACAAGTAATGAAATTATTTTTTGTCATTTAATGTATCTACCTATACATACATAGATATAAAGAGATAGATAATCATTACATGATACTTCTGAGTACCTGAGTTAAGTGGTTTTACCACAGCACAGACACTTGATGTTCATTGGTCTCCCTTATTTACCCTTAATATGTGTTTCTAAAGGGGTGCTTGCAATATTATGTAGTATACTACTTGTTCTCTAGTAAAGCAGTTGTCAAAGTGTGTTCCAATGACCATGATGGTCCCCCAAACCCTTTTGGTATGTCTGTGAAGTCCTAATCTATACAACTGTATATCCGTTAAAGACTAGATTTTCTTTATGTAATTCAAAAAATAACATTATTCAATAGATTGACTGGAAAAACAGATATGACAATCCAGCTATCTATTTTTAAGCCAAGCTTTAAAGAAATTAAAAAAATGTATAACAATGCCTTTCTTCATATTAACTTTTGTTTTGGAAAATTGGATTAGTTTCCATAAAGTATGATTTCCATGTCTATATATGATGAGTTCATTATTATTATTTTAAAATGAATTAATGAATAAATATTAAAAGCTTTCTTAGTGTTAAATTTGTAACATCTACACTAATAAAAAAGAAACATGCAAATTGGTGTCACTCCGCTACCCTTCCCATTGGCTAATCAGGGCGATATGCAAATTAACTGCCAGCCAAGATGGCAGCCAGCAGCCAGGCAGCTGAGAACTAACAGGAGGCTTGCTTGCTTCAGTGACGGAGGACTCCAACGTTC
>NW_005353465.1:611786-614220 GCF_000412655.1 Myotis brandtii
ATGTTAGGTGAGAAATCATCAGAAACATAGAGGCGTGTGGGGATAGAGGATGTGGGCACAGACTAATGTGAGAGAATGAGAAAGAGAAGAGGCATCCACACTGATACGCAGAGAAGCATCCGAAGACCCCCATGGGCCCTGGAGGCGGTCTGTCCGTTGCCTGCCATCCGTATCCAGGGGTGGGCAAACTTTTTGACTTGAGGGCCACAATGGGTTCTTAAACTGGACCGGAGGGCCGGAACAAAAGCATGGATGGAGTGTTTGTGTGAACTAATATAAATTCAAAGTAAACATCATTACATAAAAGGGTACGGTCTTTTTTTTTTTTTAGTTTTATTCATTTCAAACGAGCCGGATCAGGCCCGCGGGCCGTAGTTTGCCCACGGCTGCCTTAATATGTGTTTCTAAAGGGGTGCTTGCAATATTATGTAGTATACTACTTGTTCTCTAGTAAAGCAGTTGTCAAAGTGTGTTCCAATGACCATGATGGTCCCCCAAACCCTTTTGGTATGTCTGTGAAGTCCTAATCTATACAACTGTATATCCGTTAAAGACTAGATTTTCTTTATGTAATTCAAAAAATAACATTATTCAATAGATTGACTGGATAAACAGATATGACAATCCAGCTATCTATCTTTAAGCCAAGCTTTAAAGAAATTTAAAAAAATGTATAACAATGCCTTTCTTCATATTAATTTTTGTTTTGGAAAATTGGATTAGTTTCCATAAAGTATGGTTTCCATGTCTATATATGATGAGTTCATTTTTATTATTTTAAAATGAATTAATGAATAAATATTAAAAGTTTTCTTAGAGTTAAATTTGTAACATCCTATATAATAAAAGGCTAATATGCAAATTGACTGAACGGCGGAATGACTGGTTGCTATGACGCACACTGACCACCAGGGGGCAGACGCTTAACCCAGGAGCTGCCCCCTGGTGGTCAGTGCAGGTCCACAGCCATTCGGCTGACGGGGGGGGGGGGGGGGGGGGGCTCCGACCCCCCACCCATCCCCAGTGCACGAATTTCGTGCACCGGGCCTCTAGTCCTATATAATAAAAAGCTAATATGCAAATTGACTGAACGGCGGAATGACTGGTTGCTATGACGCACACTGACCACCAGGGGGCAGATGCTTAACCCAGGAGCTGCCCCCTGGTGGTCAGTGCACTCCCACAGGGGGAGCACTGCTCAACCAGAAGCCCTGAGCCGGGCTCAGGCTGGTGAGTGGTGGTGGTGGGAGCCTCTCCTGCGTTTGTGGCAGTTGGACATCCCCCGAGGGTGCCTGGACTGTGAGAGGGCATGGGTCAGGCTGAGGGATCCCCCTGAGTGCACAAATTTCATGCACCAGGCCTCTAGTGATAAATATAAATAGATATAACCCAGAAAACTTCTTTGGAATCCTTACTAATTTTTAAGAGTGTAAAGGAGAATGAAGGGCAGAAAAGTTTGACTTGTGCTGCTCTAGAACACTGGGCAGAGTTTGGAGTGTGTGGAGGAGGTGAGGTAGTCTCTCTAAACTGCCCTGTTGTGAGAGGGATTATGGATAAGACATTGTTGACAGTTGCTAGTAGCTGAGTGTGGCTCCTTGCCGACAATCAGCAAGAGAATGGGCTCTCAATCATACAGCTGCAAGGAAATATATCCTGCCAACAATGTAAATAAACTTGGGAATACTAGTAGATTCTCCCTTAATTCAGCCTCTAGACGAGAATATAGGCAGGCCAACACCTTGGCTGCATCCGTATGAGGCCCCGAGCAGAGGACCCAGATAAGCTGTGCCTGGATTCCTGGCCCACAAACACTGTGAGATAATAATTGTATGTTGTTTTTAAGCTGATAATTTTATGGTAATTTATTATGCAAAAATAAAAAATTAATACAATCTTTATCTCTTCATTTATTCCAAAAATTTTATTGAGCATCTACAGGCGCCAGTTATGTTCTAGGCACATGTGACAAAGCAATGAGGCTGAGCCATTTTAACCACATAGAGAGTTTCAGTCAAAATCTTCAACCATGCCTTGACTGGTTTGGCTCAGTGGATAGAGCGTCGGCCTGCAGACTGAAGGGTCCTGGGTTCGATTCCGGTCAAGGGCATGTACCTTGGTTGTGGGCACATCCCCAGTAGGGAGTGTGCAGGAGGCAGCTGATCGATGTTTCTAACTCTCTATCCCTTTCCCTTACTCTCTGTAAAAAATCAATAAAATGTATTTAAAAAAAAAAATCTTCGACCATTTCTCCCTTCATTTAAGACGAAAATGGATAAGCCTGAGGACGTTCCTCACACCGGTTGCTGTCGATGGTGGTCTGGAGCTCCCCGGGAGAGTCTCGCACTTGTAGCGGTATAGATACTTCATGTACCTGGGGTGGGTGGGATATGTGCAATGGGGAAGCTAGGCCCTACTGATCAAGACCTACACCCAG
>NW_005353465.1:614326-625760 GCF_000412655.1 Myotis brandtii
CCACCCCACCCGCCCCCCTCGGCCTGGTGCTCACGCCTGGCTTTCCTGGTTGCGGAGAGTGAAGGCGTCAGAGGTGGTGGTGGTGGGCAGGCTGGGTCCGCGCGTGACTTCCCACCACACCTTGCGGTTGATGGCTTCTACCAGGCCGCCTTTGGCCGTCACCAGGTGGAACAGCGCGTACAGGTCCAGCACCTGCTTCGCCTTGATGGGCACGTGGTTCACTGGCGTCCCTGGTGGGGGATGAGCAGAGAGTCAGGCCAGGAAGATAAGACCCTGCCTAGGGGCATCCTGGGGGACTGAAGGAGTAAGCTGCTTGGATGAGGTCGGGGTACAGGGCGGGACATGGAGAAAGGAAAGGAAGGAGGAGAGGTGGGAGGGTGGTGGTAAAAACAAAAACAAAAACCCGAAAATGCCTCAACAGGTAGGTCAGTTGTGTGCACTCAGGTACCGATTGGGTCAAGGTATCACAGGCCTATCCTAAGTTATAGGTACTGGATTAGAAATCTTTGTAGCTGGAATTATCTTGGGCTCCAAGGTAAATGGTACCTCCACTTCCTCTCACCTTGGAGTAGCCCCAATAACAAGACTTTACCAATTCCACCACAGGCTTCTGAAGTCAGGGTCAGAAAAATGTAGGCCTCAAATGTCAGGCTGGGACAGGTTATGTCAGAACCACCTGAAGAAAGATCTGGAAGTGCTGAATCCCGAGCTCTACATCCATTCCGTGTCAGTATATCTGGAGCGGAGCCCAAGAATCCGTAGTATGAAAAGCTTCCCAGGTGATTGTAATAGAAAATATTTAGTCATAGTTTTGCACAGGCGGCATTCCACAAGCATGTGGGCAGAAAGGGCTCCTCATGGGTTTGTTTATAACGTTTGATCAGGTAACTTGTTGTGAAAGAAGGTTGGCTATTGGTCCTAAGGGACTGTTTTGAAATATTCCAATGAGACAGACTGAGTGACCTGAGTGTGGGCTCTATGTTTCACCACTCACCCATGGCTTCTTTGGAAGATAATGTTTACCCGCTTGCTTTTCTACTAGGCCAGAGGCAGTTTAAAGAAAGAAGAAAAGGGCTTCCTGTTCCAGGGGTATCTGATACATTTGCACTTGATGAGTGACTGATTTCTCCAGGTTTCCCACAAGTCCACTAACCCAGATGGTCTCACCATCTCTTCTCGGTATTCCTGAAATAACACCTTAAGCTTTTGTGCTATTTTGTTTTGTCTCACCCAATGCAAAGTTAGTTCTGAGGGTGAGACCAAAATAGCCTCCTTACTGAAAATACATTTAAATTTTACTGTGGAGTTTTTTAAACTTTTTATTTCTTTCTTTATTTTTATTATTATTTTTTACTGTGGAGTCTTAAAGTAATAAAATGTGCATATGAAATTGTTTTATTATCAAATTCACAGATCTTATAAGAAAAAGCCAATTTAAATAATTGAACAATTTACAAATATGTACTTAAAATACTACACAATTACACATCTGCAATAACATAGGCAACTAAACACAGAAAATTATTCCTCCCTTACAGACTCAAAGAACTTCAAAGTATCTAGGCTGGAAGACCATTAATACAAGCCCATTATTTGTAGAGGAAGAACAGCATGTTGGAATGATCTTCCAAAATTCTGTAGCCAGGTAGTGAAAAATCCGGACTAAATCTTACAGCTCCTTGTTCTGAGAATTCTATTCCTTTAGTTGAGGTCATGTCATAGCCCAATACCACAATCATAAATGTAGACATACACTATGAAATAATGTCATAAAAGGATTCCTTGTAGGCAATTTGTCCAAGGAAATCATGTGTGTTTATTCTGGCTCAGACTTGTATGGCGTCTTTCCACAATGTCTGTGCTCCAGGACAAGAGAGGGAGATAAGAGACTTACTTAGGTTTTGTTTCTGCTGTGGGTATCCATAACTAAGGGAACGGACCCTTCAAACATGACCTGTTTGGGATTCTCAGTCATTGTTAGATCCCCTGAAGCAGTAGGAGCCTCCTCACTTTATCTCTGCATTCCCAAAGCCTCACTGCTCTGAGGTTGTCATAGGAGCTTGATGTTTACTGAAGTGATGGTGTCTGGTCTGTAGCTGTCTTTTTGAGTCTCAGTATACACTCCCTCCTTCCATTTGGTCCACCAGTGAGACGATGAGAAACCAGATCAAGGCACAGAGGTGAGAAACTTAGACAGGCATTCAATGTAGGACCTTGTGCGCCAGGAAATATGTATAACGATGGACTGTTCTCATGGAGGAATTTAAAATATTTTTCTGAGTCAAAGTTATAAAAAGTGACTTAAGATTTTACTCTAAATATTCATACTTTTAACTGTGGAGCTTTAAGTAATGATATAAACATAAGTATAGAGAACACACCTACACAGAATAAAATATATGTATTAGTCAATCCACCTCTTCCTTCCAGCTAGAGAAAGGGAGAAAGTTCTATATCAAGGAATGTAAAGAAGTTTATGGTAGAGTTGAGAAGCACTTACGGAGAACAAGAGGATCAGACAGGAGAACAGTCACTAAAGTAGAGTGTGGACCTTCTTTCTTTAGGGATATTTGGCCTTTTTCCCTCTTAAATTTCCACCATTCTTTAAAAAATATATTTTTATTGATTATATATTGATTTCAGAGAGGAAGGGAGAGGGAGAGAGAGAGATAGAAACATCAATGAGAAAGAATCATTGATTGGCTGCCTCCTGACTGCCCCATACTAGTGATTAAGCCTGAAACCTGGGCATGTGTCCTGGCTGGGAATCAAACTGTAACCTCCTGGTTTGTAGGTTGATGCTCAACCACTGAGTTACACAGGCGGGGCCTCCCCCATTCTTTAGAGGATGTTGGGACTCTTGACCTGTTAGGACCTTTCATAACCATTTTTCAATTGTTCTTTGTCAAATGCAATATGATCAAAATGGAATGCACAGGTATAGACAGAAAATTAATATATTTTAGGAATGTATATGATGTTATAAGGATTAAGTGAGGGTCAGGATCCTTTAGAGAAATCAGAAAGAGATAGAATTTAGATCTGAATCCATCAGAGTTACATCCCAGGGAAGGGGTGAGGAAATACATACAGGGTGTCACCCCAAAATGTATGCACACTTTGAATAATTATTAATTCCAATAGGTTAAATCTGAATAGAAAGAACCATCAATTGCACTATCAAAAATGTATGAGTATACATTCATTTTTAGCACAGCAGCCAAATTAATCTCAGGTTATTTCAGTCTATTATTTAAACATTTCATTTGATTCTCAATTAAAAAACCCTCTTTACCCAGGTCTCCTCAGCCCTGAAGGGTCTGAATCTCATAAAATCCATCATTAATGTTCATGGTCATTAATGCTCTAGACTAGACTTTTATTTTTCCAACATGCTAAATCTGTGTCTATCTTAGGAATTTTGAATGTGCTCTTTTCTCTGCTGGGGTGATTTTCCTCCTGGTCACTGCATGACCAACTGCTTCTCATCTTGCTCAGATTTTGTTGCCTTTTACAGGCCTTGCCTGCCTACTCCCTGCTGTCACTTCCATGACACATCCAAACTGTTTCCATCACATTGCTCTGTCTTATTTTTTTCCCTGACACTTATCAGGAGGAAAAGTAACCTTATATGTTTACCACTTAGTCCCAGGATAATGTGGCACCATGAGAGAGAAACCTGTCTTTGTTTGCTTTGCATGATTAGTACCTATAATAGTGTCTGGAACACAAAACATATTCAACAGATATATCCTGATGAAAGAAGAAATGACTGGGAGAAGGAATGAATACAGAGTGGAGGGAGGTTGGGGCAGGTGGGTAATTGATCACCCCTCTTCTGAGGTGTGGAAGATGCTGGTCCTAGACTGGGAAAGTCATATGAACTGGTGACTGAAGAGACCATGTCCTTCACAGGATAGTGATTCCATCTTTGCTGTGTTCAGTCTCCTCCTTCTGCTGTTCTGTGTCTCTATGAAGAATGAATACAGTTATGCCATGACTTACTTTACCTAAAGTCAATAGATTCTGTTGAGCATGGCAACTTCCCAATCCCAGGGCCCCTGTGTAATACCTTCAGTCAACAACACACATGGAAGTGCAAAACCACCAAGGCTTCTCTGGGAAAATGCTCAAATGCAGCTGCTGACTGTAGTACCAATAAGAGCAAGATGTAAGTCGTTGTGGAGTAGTGCTTGGAATGGGAACCATCTCTGAGGGCCTTGAAAAGGGAGTTTAGGACTCCCAGTGCCAAGAACAGAAGTGCAGATTTGATGAAATGTCACCTCGGCTCTAGCCTAAGTCAGACACTCCAAAAAGACACCCCCATCCCCCATCATACAATCACATGAATGCTGCTGCTGACCACAGTTCTTAAGGAATTTCCCTTACTGCTCCTCATTCATTCCTGAGTGCAGCCCGGTTTTGGAAGTGGGGAAGGGAATCTCATTACGCAGCCCTTCTCTCTGTGGCTCTTCAAGCCCCAAATCCTGGAGCCTGTGCACTTTCCTGACTTGAGTGTGAATGAGCCACTGATTCCCCCATGGGGGCAGCAGTGGAGGCTAAAATGGGAAAGAGCATCCTCACCCTGAGACATCCCAATTGTGTGCTCCCTCCCTGCCCTTCCACCATCACGGGACCAGCTGTCCCCTTTTTCAGGACATAGAAATTGCCAGGGAAGATTTCCTATCTTCTCTAGGCAGCACTAGAACCTGTGAATATACTACCTGAACAGGTGATCTCATTCCACATTGGACCCAGGATCCAGCCCTACTGTAACCACCAATACCTGTAGAACTGATGCACTCTTTTACAGAAAAATATCTCTGTAGTTAAAAATTTTTTGTCATCTCATCACATAAGGTATTTTGTCCCTGTTTTGGATTAAAACAAAAAAGTTTACATTTCTCATAATTTATTACTCATTAATCAGACAGGATCAAAGGCATTTGCTTCCTATTTACTCAACTGGGCCCATTTACCTCTTGGGATGGAAATACACAGATCAGTTGAAGCTTCAGGTTTTCAATGTGAGGCAGAGAGGGAGGACATTCTGAGTCACTTCATTTTACAAGGAGCCTCTTACACTCATGCCTCTCTATGTACCTCAGATCTCATATGAGAGGAAGGGAAGCATTCTCTTGATCAGATGTGTCTACATGACAGCAGAGGGGCACAAACAGACACAGAGACTGGTAGGTCATTCTGCAAAGGAGTTTATTGCAGGTGCACAAGAGCTGCAGCGCAGCAGAGCTTAAAGGGGTTGTGGGCTGGTGGTGAGGACTGGTGCTGATATCCAGGGTGGATGGTGGCATGGGACCATGGCTGTGACTGCGGGCACAGAGCTTAGATGATTCTATCGAAATGAACTGGAATGTGTCCATTGTCACAGGCAACACTGTAGTTTCTCAGTAAGGCTACTTGCTGGTATTGGCACCGATAGTAAGGATGTGCCGGTCTGGTGAGGTTGCAGTAGGTAAGATGCACTGCAACTCGGCTTCTATAGCAATTTTTATCAACCCCATTACGGCAGGTTATATTTGCTGTGTAACAGAGATTAACAACAGCAGCAAGCGATGTGTGGATGAAAGTATTTTGGCCTTTGCATGGCCTCCGTAAACGGTTAATCCGCTGCATTGCAATGGTGCATTGAGCATTGGTCATGTTTACGTGTTGAACTTCAAACCACTGAGCCCAGGTTAGACCCCTAGGTGGGGCATGGAAGGAGATCACCATTCCCATGAGCCCCAGCAGCAGAAGGAGACAAAGCTGGGAATCCCGCTGTGTTGGAACCATGTTTCCTGTCAAAAGAGAAGCATCTCCTCCATCCCTGCCCAGTGTGACACACCCCTTCATCTGTCACCCTGCAGGGCCCCTGCTGTCACCAAGGTCCTATTTCTTTTCCCTTCAGCCCCCCAAGTCTGTCTTGTGTCCTGGGTACTAGCCCAAGCTCAGTCCCCTGGCAGTTGCTGTCCCATCACTGGTCCTCCGGTCCCAACCCCAGGAGGGGGTCATTGTCTTACCCAGTCAGTGCTGTGGCTGCTGTGAGAACAGATCCAGCTGGTGGTCCCGGGTCTCAGGGGCAGCTGGTCTCCTCTGTCCTGTGGACTGAAGATATAGAGCAGCCCCTGTGGGTGGGGCCAGCAGAGCCAGGAGGGGTTTGAATCTAAGATCGCAGAATCCCACAGATTGGCACATGGCCCAGTTTTGCAATGAGCCTCTTGTTTTGTCCTCTGCTGATGAACACATGCCCCAGGACAGCTGGCTGCTGCTTCTGTGGTACAACTCTAATGGCAGGAGTCCCTGCAGAGCAGGGCTGTGCCCGTGCCTCTGGTTTCTGTTGGGAAACCTGCTCACTGGCTGCAGAATGGCCATAGATTTTAGAACTCAACTTGGTGAGGGCACCGAGGGACTGAAGTGCAGAAAGGCAGGCCTAGTTCTCAGAACAAAGGGAGCCCAAGCGCTGTCTGCACAGGGGGACCCAGGTCCCCTTCACTGAGTGATCTCCCTGGTTCCCCCTCAGCCAACATTCTCCATCTCATCACCTCCCTGTGCTGCCACCTCGAGCTCTGAGTTCCTTGCTCCTTAAAATCCTGAAGGTGTGTAGTAGTTTCTTATGTGTCCTCGAGGTTTGTTGTTTTAATACATGGCTTGATTTTTTGTTTGTTTGTTCACTTCCTGTGAAGTGTTATAACGTGAAAACAACCAGGGGAAAATCTTTCTGTAGAATCTGCCCCAGAGTAAACATGTAGTGTCATTGAAAGAAAATTGTGCAGAGAGGGGACAGACATCCTGAGAGGCAGGCCTTATACTAAGAGGTGTTAAATTTCTGGTGGAACTTCTAGGTTAGAAAACTATATTCAACCCTTAAATAGTATCACATACCCTTCCAACAGAAAAATTCGTATCATTTTTTATTACCTTTCTACATTCCTATTGTTTGGAAATACCATACTTTTACTCTTGATGTCATTATGTCAACAGGGACAAAATGGTGACCTGGTCAGGACCCCATACAGAGCTGGTAACACTCAGCCTTAAATCCTCTTCTTGCTGAAATTCATTAATATCTTTTATCATGAAGCAATTTTTTTAGATCACTAAATTTTTTTATTGTCACTTACTGATGTTTTTATTGATTTTTTTTTTTTAGAGAAGGGAAAGGTAGGGAGAGATAAAAACATCAATGATGAGAAAGAATCACTGATCAGCTTCCTCCTGCACACCCCAGACTGGGGATCCAGCCCAAAACCAGAGCATGTGTCCTGACTGGGAATCGAACCGTAACCTCCTGGTTCATAGTTTGATACTCAACCAATAAGCCATGCCTGCTGGGCACTATTAGAGATTTTTTAAAAAATTTGTGCTTTGTGGCCCTAACCGGTTTGGCTCAATAGTTTGATACTCAACCAATGAGCCATGCCTGCTGGGCACTATTAGAGATTTTTAAAAAAATTTGTGCTTTGTGGCCCTAACCGGTTTGGCTCAGTGGATAGAGCATCGGCCTGCAGACTCAAGGGTCCCAGGTTCGATTCCAGTCAAGGGCATGTACCTTGGTTGTGGGCACATACCCAGTGGGCAGTGTGCAGGAGGCAGCTGATCGATGTTTCTCTCTCATCAATGTTTCTAACTCTCTATCCCTATCCCTTCTGCTCTGTAAAAAATCAATAAAATATATATATTTTTAAAAAATGTGTGCTTTGTGGAAATCATTTTCATAAGTGAGGAAGATATAAAATTGCATTAGATGTAGAGTCACTTCTCTGTGTTGCTGACAGCCACATTAGGTAGAAAGACCTGTAACCCAGTGTCTATATTATGAGGTAAAAGGCATATACTGCAGTCACAGGAGTGTATCTGGTCAAAAACTGTTCTGATTAGCACATACATTGTTCCTTATTGGATTTTTAAAAAAATATATTTTATTGATTTTTTACAGAGAGGAAGGGAGAGGGATAGAGAGTTAGAAACATCGATGAGAGAGGAACATCGATCAGCTGCCTCCTGCACACTCCCCACTGGGGATGTGCCCGCAACCAAGGTACATGCCCTTGACTGGAATCGAACCTGGGACCCTTGAATCTGCAGGCCGATGCTCTATCCACTGAGCCAAACCGGTCAGGGCTGGATTTTTATGTTCACTTTTCAAATTGGGAGAGTTCACATAAATTTGCATGTCTATCTTATTTGTAAAAATTAGGAAATGTTGATTGGTGCACTGAGTTTCCATTACCATAAGGAATCAATTAGAGCTGAGTCAGCAACTGACTCTGTTGAAGAGAGCAATTGTGCAGGGGTCTCCACTGACCCTACTGCTCCCTCCTGATTCACATCCTGTCTGTTCACTCAGTGATGGCTCCTGCGTGGCTCCTGTGGACAATGCTTTTATGACCTATCATCCTTGTTACAAGTGTCCTGAGTAGCAACTCACATAGCACCCTACCAATTTGCAACCATGCTTTTCCTTTAAAATTGTATTCAGAGCACGCCTCCTGTGATTTTTCTGGATGTTTTCTCTACAGCTTTCCTCTAGACATTTCAACTGCTCTTTTTTTTTTCTTCCTCCAGGACTAGTACAGACAATCTAGTTTGATATTCAAGATCTGTTGGAGAGAACTTCCCCTCCAGGACTAGTACAGAAAATCTAGTTTGATATTCAAGATCTGTTGGAGAGAACTTCTTTATATGAGGCAGGAAAATATATAAGCCTATGTTAATTAAAGTACACTGTAACTTCGATGTAAGTTTGTCTTTAATAGACAAAAGAAACTTCTCATGGGCTCATTATGTTTTGTTTTTCATTAGCACAGACTCCCTTGCAGACCAATTTAGTGCACATTTTTGGACTTGATCCATATTTTCACTGAGCGGAATAGCCAAAATGATGCCCTGGTGTTATTAAGTCACTGTTGAAATCTAGGAACATTTTAAGGTATTGTCTCAGGAAAAGACTTCTGCATCTGTGGTAAAAACCAGTGTTGAAAACAATGGCCTCAGCATTAGTCAATGTCTCTTTTAACAGGGGCCCATGTACAAAACAATGAGCCCATCATTTGCAATTTCTTCAGCCCAGGGTACTCTTGCAATGTCTGCCTTTAACCTGCTGATAGGGAGATGCTAACTGACAGTGACTTCCTGCTCTTGGCTTTCCTAATGCAGGATCTTGTGGGGGAAGAACAATGAACACTGCTTGCTGGTACCGCTTGAAGGACTGTCCTAATAACATGTTTCAGGTAAATGGAATTGCAGTGAATGGAGTGGGATTTAGCTAAGATCAAAAGACATTTGGTGTGTTGGGCTCTCCTTGGTCTTTTGGAGTCAGAAAGGTGGCCCCAGCCCTGCTTTCCTTTTGTACAGGGGGTCCTTACACATCTCTGAAGACCATTGTATAAAAGCAGAACTCGACCTCTGTGATCAATTTTCTGGAATGGCATAGGGAAAGAATGAGCCTTTCTTTTTTTCCTCAACTATAAGAAGTACTTCCTCTCCCTGGAGAGGGGATAAAGATAATTCAGATGGAATTATGGCCAGGTATGTCTCAAGAGGGATCACACAGTGGTTTCTTTAAAAAAACAATTGGAAAGTTTCTTTCAATTGAAATTGAACCAATGCATATTTAAGCACATGGAGGCATTAACTGAGTTTTCAGGGCTCACAGGAAATTAATTAATTATGCTGTGTGTTGGCATGTTTGTAAAAAAAATGAATCTATAAGTATTGTGGTACTGTGATAAAGAATATACATTTTGCAGGAACAGAGTGCTAAATCTCAGAGGGAAGACGGGGGAGGGTGAGTGTGTGAGAGATAATCAACCAAAGACCTTGAATGCATAACCCATGGACACAGATAATAGGGTGCTGAAGCCCTGGGGTGGGGAGGGGGAGACAGGGGTAAGCTGGAGAGGGTCATGGGGGAAAAAGGGAGACATATGTAATACTTCCAACAATAAAGAATTATTTAAAAAAAAGAATATACATTTTGAATAGCCTTGTCCAGTTTTCAGTCCCAACTTAAAAAAATATTTTTATTGATTTCAGAGAGGAAGGGAGAGGGAGAGAAACACAGAAACATCAATGATGAGAGATAACCACACCAATTGGCCGCCTCCCACATGCCCCTCGCCAGGGACGGAGCCCACAACTTTTTTTCTGATACCTTTACTAAAAGAGTTGGTCAGTTACTATTCCTCTCTGTGCCTCTGTCTTCTAATCTGTAAAACACAGATAACAATAATACAGACATAACAGTTTTGAAGGGGAAATTTAATGTGGAATATATGCGTGTATGCAAAATATGTTGCACAGAACATTGCATATGGTAAAAATCTTTATAAGGAATATGATGCTATCATCAAGTTGTCAATGTGATATCTAGTACTGCTCTAACCTCTCTGTGCTGTTTCCCATGAGCTAGAGCAGGCTTGTTTGTTTTCCTTACTCCCCAAGGTGAAGGCATTAGAACGAGAACTCAGGTTTCATCTTTTTTGACCAAGTCCTGCTTTGTTGGAGAGCAACTTATATTGGCACTCCCTATTTTTCAGGAAGCTTTACCTAAAATGAAAGAGAAAAAATTGCCTTTTAACATCTTGTATTATGCATGAAATCAGAGCAAAGAGAAATAGAATATCACAAGAATTCCATCTTTTGTCAGGTCAGTGTTAAATTTGGAGAACTGTCTTAGCAAACATTTAGAGCACCATTTTGTAATGAGAATACAGTCCCATTGTGATTTATTCTATCCTTTGCGGTGAATTTTATAAATATGGCCAAACCATTGACTTTGGGCTTCATTTTCTCTACTGTCTTTGGGTCCTTTATTCTTCCTGAATACCATTTTCAAGGTAGTATTTTCAAGTTACAGCTCTGGATATAGCAGTGAGCAAATTATGAAATAAGTATAGCAGGTGGGACATGAGACGATCGATGAGGGTACACAGATAAATATTTAAAAGTGTTCATTGTCATGTGTTGTGTGATAATTTTATGTGTATTTTTGCTTAGGGCCAAGCTGTGTAAAGGCATGATGTGATAAATGGGATAATCTATACTAATAATAGGGTAATATGCAAATTGGTTGGGACACTGTCACAGTAACGACTGATCAGCAGGCTGCATTCACAGCAGGTGCAGATGGGCTGTGACTTGCAGCATCAGGGATGGGGACAGGGGTGGCGGGGCCCAGCGGAGGGCGGCCTGTACTCCCCACATGGCGGTGGCAGCTGTGAGCAGTGCCAAGTGGAGCCTGTGGGCCAAGCTGAAGCAGTGCCTGTGGGCCATCAGCACCGAGGAGTGGCTGTGCCAGTCCCAGAAACCTCTTTGCCGCGGCCCCGGCCGGGAGTCTGCAGGAGCATGAGAGGCCCCTCCGCTGCAGGCCCCGGTTCGGTGGGTGGGGACTTGCAGCATTGGGGATGGGGGGCAGGAGAGGCGGGGCGGGTGG
>NW_005353465.1:626137-653549 GCF_000412655.1 Myotis brandtii
TGTGAGATGACAGTGAGAAGGTGGAGTGGTGATGCCCTGTTCCCATGGAGGCCAGTGCAGTGACAAGATCGCCTCCATGGGGCTAATGCAGGTGCTGAGGCAGGAGCAGGTGTGGACAGACACACCTGGTGGGTGCAGGTGACCCTCACTGAGGTGCCTTTGGTCAGCTTTCGAGGTGGGGAGCACAGAGAAGGCAAGGAGGTTCATCCTCTCAGTGAAACAGCAGGAGAGTCAGGGTGACTGCAGAGGAGGAATGTGCACTCAGGGTGCCGGTGCCCATGAGTGAAGGCTGCCCTGACTGAGCCTTGCTTGCTCGGGGCCCAGCGTGCTCCTGCCGGGCAGCGGGTGACAGGACATGCTTTTCTGAGATAATGAGAAAAAACATTGATTCTCCTGCTGCCCATGAAGGTGGAAAGCAGTGTGGGAAGACATGCAGGGAGTGAGTGAGGTTCTCTGTCAGGGGGTTCCAAACCCGCCGTTGGTTCCTTTCACTACTGACTAGAGATATACAGGGTGTCCCCCCAAAATGTATACACACTTTGAATACCTACTAATTCCAATGGGTTTAAGTATGAAAAGAAAGAAACAACAATGGAGCTGTCATCTGTTAAAAGTGCAGGCCTAAACTGGCAGTTGACATCCCCTGAGGGGTCCCGGATTGGAGAGTGTGCAGGCTGGGCTGAGAGACACCCCCCCTCCCCATGCACAAATTTTGTGCACCGGGCCTCTAGTCTATATATATAAAACCCTAATATGTAAATAGACCGAATGGGGGAACAACCGAACACTGAACAACCACTTGCTATTATGTATGCTGACCATCAGGGGGCGCACTTGGAACATGGCAGGTGTTGGCAGCAGGCGGCAGAGCACAGAACATGGTGGGCATCAGCCGCAGTGAGATGGTGGAGCAGGTGAGCGGGGGCACCAGACCAAGGCAGGGCGCTGGTCTCTGTCATTGGGGCGAACCTCTGGTGGTTACTGAAAATTCTTTGCTCCTGCATGCCATGGTCCCACTGGGCACTCGCACCTGCTGCTGGCACCTGCACTTGCTGCCAGCGCCGGCCCTGCTCACACCCACTGCTGGTGCCGGAGCTGCTGCTTGCACCTGCTGCCCGCACCTGGCGCTGGCCCCAATTGCCCCTGAGGGCTTCTCCACCTCCCCCTGCTCCTGAGGGCTTATTGGGGCGGCAGCCACCACTCACACCTGCTGATGGTGCCAGACCTGCTCACACTCACTGCCCAATCGCTCCACGCAGTCAGTGGTGTGAGCAGAGCCTGTGCTGTCAGTGCGTGGGAGCGGCGGCGGCTGGAGCAGGGCTGTTGGCAGACAGGGCGCTGGTGGCTGCGGTGGAAGGGGCCAGGCAGGGGTGCAGATGATGGACTGAGACCTGCCCACCATAGCCTCATGGCCCACAGTTCCTTTCAAGGTGCACAAATTCATGCACTGGACCCCTGGTATTAAAAAAAGAACAGCTGAAATGGAGCTGTTCAGGGATGCCTGATATCTAGAAAACCCTGAGATAAACAGTTAGATTGGCCCAGGTATACAGTACTTTTTGGAAATTTTTAGTTCATGCTAATCCATTTATTTCCCAACTATAATTATTACTTCTGATAGTCTTAGTAAATGGTGCCTTTCCTTCTGAGGGATCCTTAGCCTCATACACTGTGGAAGTATGTTCTTCATTCAAAACTAGGTTATAGCCTGGCTGGTGTGGCTCAGTGGTTGAGCATCAATCTATGAACTTGGAGGTCATGGTTTGATTCCTGGTCAGGGCACATACCTGGGTTGCTAGCTCAATCCTCTGTGGGGGCGTGTAGGAGGCAGCTGATCAATGATGCTCTCTCATCATGATGTTTCTATTTCTCTTCTCCCTTCTTCTCTGAAATCAATAAAGATATATCTTTATATATAAAAACCTAAGTGTCTGTCTGACCGTCTGACTGGTAGCTATGATGCACACTGACCACCAGGGGGCAGATGCTCAATGCAGGAGCTGCCATGACATGCACTGGCCATTTAAACAGAAATGGCACCGCAGACCTGGTACTGACAAACCAACACTTGGCTTCCCCCAAGTGGGACACAGGTCCCACCATCACCCCGGAGCGACACCCCACCAAATTATAGCCAATGCTGTCAAGACCCCATAGCACAAAATGCGACCCACAGCCTAGCCCAGCCCGGAAGTGGTGTCTGTGGGCACCAGGTAATGACATCACATAGAAACATTTGGCTTTCTTTTGGTACTGAAAAACCAACACTTGGCTTCCCCCAAGTGGGACACAGGTCCCACCATCACCCCGGAGCGACACCCCACCAAATTATAGCCAATGCTGTCAAGACCCCATAGCACAAAATGCGACCCACAGCCTAGCCCAGCCCGGAAGTGGTGTCTGTGGGCACCAGGTAATGACATCACATAGAAACATTTGGCTTTCTTTCCCTAGTGACTAGCCTCCTTGGAGTTTCTTCAGCCCAGGAACACAACTTGCTTTATAGCCAGAAGCAAACATTTTACACTGTAACTAAATGTCTGTGAAGCATTTTCACATGATCCTCACAGAAGTTCTGGAGTAGGTAGCTGAAAAATGGAGATTTAGAAAGTTTAGAAATTTGACCCGACTGAAAAGAAGTAAGAAATGGTGGACCTTGAAAATGACTTCACGTTTTCTCACTGTGCAGAATATAGTCAAACACTGGTGCAGTTAACTATTTTACCCTTTGTTCTCCCTATGTGATCTACAATAATAATCTGCTTCATGTTGATATTTACTGCTGTGTTGCTGACAATTACTTGAAAGAGAAGTTGGGATGCTTCATTGGGCTGGAAAAAGTTTAGCTAAATCAGAAAGCAGGTCCCATTAAGTAAGTTTATTCTATATATACAAAAGGCTAAATTGACTTGTGCATGCACAATACATAAAGCTCTTGCTGGCGCCAATCACATGCATGTGTTTCCATCTGTCATTGTTGATTGTGAATTTGGTTGACACTTCTATTATGAAAAAAGGGCGAATAGTGATATTAAAATATTTCTTCTAATTATTTTCCTTTCAATGTGTATTAATCTGTGCACCAGATCACCAGTTAAAACATAATAAGTAAAATAAAATATTTAAAACAAAACAAAACAAAATGGAATATTCTGCATGGAGCATTGTCCTTTACTCCATCTTAGTCTCCTGCTTGCTTCACACTTTCTCGTAAGAGGAACAAGTTTGGTTTTCTGTGGAAGTACATGGGCTTCTAAAGAGACAGATCAGTGTTTGACTCACAGTTCTTCTATTTACCAACCATGTGACCTCAGACAAGGAGCTTGCCTTTTCTTTTCTCCCAGGGAAACAGTAAAATTCTTTATGGTACAGACATAATATATCTGATGATGGGTCACTCTGGATCCTGAGCACAGATGCAAGTCTACATAATCTCTAGAAAAGTGAAGAAGAGGGTTACCTACAGGGCAGCATTGTTGTGTAGCATAATATAAATATCTAGAATGCAATATGTTCACCCATGTGGTAATGAGGTCCTTCATTTGCAATGCTCAATAGAAAATTATAGTGTGTATAAGTGAGGAGCAAAGCCAAGATATCTTGGGATACATAGCATGTGTCAAAGTTTTCTCTTGGATGTAAGAAGTTATATGACCCTTGATGGATTGTTAAAACAAAGGTAGGTGAGTGGAACAGACCTTATCAGAAGTAACCAAGGAGGAAACGACACACTACATTGATGTCTGCTGACTGAGAGGTGTCTTCCAGTGTATCTATCAGTCCTCTAAGATAGTGTCAGAGGTTTGAAATCATTCTATAATCTTATGTGCTGATCTGTGCTCTTGCTCAATAGAATAACAGTTCTGAGTGATATGACTTATCATCTTCCCTCCAATGAAATCTGTTTTAAAAATTGTTTGCATAGTCTTCAAATAATGATGCAATCTTTATATAAGGTCAATTTTATTTTAGATAATCATACCTTTTGCTAAATGGACAATACTTTGGGAAAATCAGATTTACATAGACAAACAATTCATAAATGTCAACCAAAGTTCCCATATAGCTTCACACACACACACACACACACACACACACACACACACACACACCCCTACACTCTTATTCTGGGTATTGGATTTCTAAATAGAATCTGAGCTGAAAAAAACTCCTAAAACGTATTTAAAAAAACCTCTTTCATTTTCTAGTTGAGCTATAGTGTATTTTGGGTGATATATCAAGCTCATTTAAAAATTAATGATAGAAGGGAGTGTTAAAAATGATTTCTTCTTGCTCTGAGGATTCTTTTTTTTAAAAAAAATATATTTTATTGATGTTTTTACAGAGAGGAAGGGAGAGGGATAGAGAGTTAGAAACATCGATGAGAGAGAAACATCGATCAGCTGCTCCTGCACACCCCCAACTGGAGATGTGCCCACAACCAAGGTACATGCCCTTGACCAGAATCGAACCTGGGACCTTTCAGTCCGCAGGCTGACGCTCTATCCACTGAGCCAAACTGGTTAGGGCGAGGATTCTATTAGTACTTCGTGGCAATACAAAACAAGATGGGTCAGTCTGTAATCAATAAAAATCTCCAATAGAACCTGCTGGGTCAGGGTAGTGATATGGGAGGGAAAAAAAGAAAGGGGTAGGTAGAGATGGATGTACCATATGAGAAGGAAGGAGAGTGTGATTGGATAAGTAGCACACATGAGTACTCAGAGGATGAGGGGAGGTGAAGAAACAGAGAATGTGGAGTACAGACAGACTGGGGTATGGTTAAAAGGAGAACACTATAGAAATAAATGAAGATGCCCTACACACTGTGTCTTCATTTCCTCCTCTAGAATAGAGACAGCTCAGGTGTGGACTGCCTTCCTACTCATCACCTGAAGAAGGCAATCTTTCTAGACCCAGAACTTGGGACATCACTTCAATCAGTTCCCCATACTCCTCTGCTCCATCATGGCTGTCGTCCTTGCATTTGCAGTAAGACCCCCTACACTGACAGGATTGATTTCCCATGCTCAACAACATTGTCAGAGTTGATCACACCTGCTCCTTGATAAGAGTGATCTGGCAATGAGCTTTTTTTTAAAAAAAAAATATATTTCTTTATTGATTTCAAAGAGAAAGAGAGAGAGAGAGGGAGAAAGAGTGAGAGAGAGAGCATCAATGATGAGAGAGAATCATTGATTGACTGCCTCCTGCATGCCCCCTACTGGGGATTGAGTCTGCAACCTGGGCATGTGCCCTTGGCCGAAATCAAACCCGGGACCCCTCAGTCTGCAGGAAGGCCAACGGTCTATCCACTAAGCCAGGTAGGGTGGCAATGAGCTTTTTGTGTGTGACAGAAACAGGGTGAAAATCATTGTGAGATCAGTCTTTGTGCCCTCAAGATAGATAGGGTACAAGTGTTCTCTAGTTCCCTGGGCACTGATGTGTCAAGGATGTGTTGACCTATAGCACACCACCATTTCCTGACTCCACCCCCACCCCCTTATTCACTGACTTGTAGTCTCCTTCATCAGGCCTTCCCCTTCTCTTTGGCCCCACGATGAAGATTTTGCCAAGTTATTCCTTCTGTCCTATATCTACACACACTCCTCTTTATGACCCTACCTACTCTCATGTTTCTAAACCAACAGTTTTCCAAGAAAGTTCACATCTTCAGTCCAGCTTTTGCTCTTGAATCCTAGACTTGTATAGCAACTTTCTACTGAACATCTCCTCTTGGGTGTCTCATTAAGTATATCAAATCTAACATGTTTCCAATGGAAATACTTCTCATATTTCCTACTCTTTCCTCCAACCTGCTGCTCCTCTTTTCAACATTCCTCATCTAAGTTGAAGGTAATTCTATCCTCTAAAATCTATCTATCTATCTATCTATCTATCTATCTATCTATCTATCTATAAAAAATGAGGTAATATGCAAATTGTCTGGGACCCTGTAACGTCACGACCGCTTAGGAGGAGGCTGCACACGCAGGTGGGCAGGAGGGGACTACGTGTGAGGTGAGGAGGCAAGCCATGGATGCCATGGCAGCCTGAACAGGCCTGGAGCAGAGACAGGGGGGCCTGCCGGCTCCACTGCTTGAGCAGGCCCGGAGCTGGGTGATGACAGGGGGGCCTGCCAGTGCTGCCACTTGAGCAGGCCCAGAGCGGGGCAACAACAGGGGAGCCTGCCAGCACTGGCCGTGGCAGTTTGAGCAGGCCCAGAGTGGGACGATGACACGGGGGCCTGCCAGCTGCCGTGCGCCAGCAGTCCCGCCTTTGCATATGAGCTGCAGAGGAAACACCTTTTCTGACTGCTCATTGGCTAAGCTCCTGGGAGGCCACTTGCAGTGTTCTTGGTAACTTGGGTAATAAGAATCCAACAAGGTGATCTAGGGTTTGTCCACCTCACTTGTGGAGGAAAAAATGAAGGTCTGCTGCTGGAGGGACTAAGAAATGTCATATCTTGCCCTGCTGGTTTGGCTCAGTGGATAGAGCCTTGGCCTGCGGACCGCAGGGTCTGGGTCCTATTGTAATCAAGGGCATGTACCTAGGTTTTAGGTTCCTCCCTGGCCATGGCCCAGGTCAGGGCTCATGCAGGAGGCAACCAATCACAGTGTCCCTCTCATATTGATGTTTCTCTCTGCCTTTCCCTCTCTCTTCCACGCTCTCTAAAAATCAATGGAAAAATATCCACAGTTGAGGATAAAAAGAAAGAAAGAAAGAAAGAAAGAAAGAAAGAAAGGAAGAAAGAAAGAAAGGAAGGAAGAAAGAAATGTCATATCCTGTGAAAGAGACATCTTGAAAATGCCTAAAGAAAGTTTCATTTTTTCGTGGTGAAGGGACTGGAATCTGTGTTGATGAAAACACCTTGGTGGCTATGGCGGCCAGCAGTGGCAGCAGCAGTGGGGTGATGGGGGTGGTGCCTTCCCCTGATCAGCCCGGTTGTCTCCTGCAGAGGAGGACATCCCCTGAGGGCACCCGGATTGTGAGACAGGGCAGGCTGGGCTGAGGGCCCCCCCCCCCCATGCACAAATTTCATGCTCCGGGCCTCTAGTTCTTAAATAATTATCCTTTCTCTTAGAGCCCACATACAACCTGTCAGTGAAGTCTCTTGTTTATTTCTTCAAAACACATACAGAGTCTGACCACCTCTTAGTGATTTCAGTGCTACCTCCAATCTGATCCACCATCACCTCTCACTGGGATTACTGGGCTTCTGGCTTCCACCCTTGAGCCCTACTATGCAAAAGCAGTCAGAGTGATAATTTTAAAACATAACTCAGATGATGCAACTCTGCTCAAAATTCTGTAGAGTTTCTTTGTTTCGTTTTGAGTAAAAGTTAAAATCCTTACAACAGCTCATGTGCTCTTATAGGATCTAACTTCTACAACCCATTACTTTTCAGAAGGAATCCCCTATTCTCCCTCTCACTCGGTGTTCTCTAATTGCCTGGCCTCTTTGCCATTCCTTGAAGACACCAGGCATATCCTCATCTTAGGGCCACTCCACCTCCTATGTGCATGATCACTTCCTTACTTCCTCAAATCTTAGCTTGTAAGTCATTTTTAAATATTTTTTTATTATTTTTAAATTGATTTCAGAGAGGAAGAGAAAGGGAGAGGGAGAGAGAGATAGAAACATCAATGATGAGAGAGAATCATTGATTGGCTACCTCCTGCATACCCCCTACTGGGGGTCGAGCTTGCAGCCTGGGCATGTGCCCTTTACTGGAATCAAACCCAGGACCCTTCAGTCTACAGGCTGATGCTCTATCCACTGAGTCAAACTGCTGGGCGTGTAAGTCATTTTTCAAAGAGACTGACTTTGACAATTTTACTTAAAAATGCTATTCTTGCAGGAATGAATAAATGTCGCTGTATGGGTTTCTAATCTAAAATTCACTATACTTTTCTTTCTGCCACTTAAAACAACTCAAAACCCCATTCTCTCCAACTATGTGGTCTTTCTGGTGTCGTAAGAAGCTAAATATACAGTTAAACCATGGTAAGCAATAAAGGATAGTTATGGCTTAATGAGCAGCTTATCAGAACTCAGATGATGAAAACAGAACCCACTTTATCTATTTTTATGCTCCGTTTTCCTCCACCAAAGCTCCACTATCAGTCAGACATCCCTCACATATTTGTACAATGGCTGCAAGTCCAGCAGAAAATGGCACCTGCTTTCATCCCCTGATACTCCTAGTAAATGTCTCTAATTGGGTCAAGTGCCCATCTCAGAAGCAACCACTGTATCCAGGGAAATGAGGCACAAGCACTGATCAGCTCATCATTAGAGCTGTGGTAGAGCCAGTCCACCCAAACCACAGACTAGGATAAGGTGGAAGGTTAGTTTTCTGAAGAAAACTGGAATATAGTTTCTAAAAAAGATGAAGTGAAGACTGACCCACCCCAAACAACCAATACTCCCCACCCTGCTGTTTGTCCTTGGCCCCTCCTCCAGTGGGTCACAGCTCTCCGCACCACTTTACCCCCCTTACCCCTGCTGTCCTTCCCTTCTGGTACCAGGGTGACTGTCGTGAACGTTCCTGAGAAAAAGGAGGCTGTTTTTTGTCCCAACTCCAGATCCTTGCTAAGCACAGAACAGGCTCCCATAAATGTGTGCTCCTGTGGTATTTCACACTGTCCTCCATGATAGATGTTCTTCTGGTACTCAGTCTCCTGTGAACAGCCAAGGCCCAATTATCACAGGGTTCCTAGGACTCATTCCTCATTCCCTCACTCCACTTCATTGGTCTGTATTTCTAAATACAATATTATAAGGTAGTATTTTTTAATGTTATTGTTCTTTTCTAACGAGAAAATGAACTGTCTTAGTTTCAGTTTTGTGGTTGACTTTTTTCCCCTTAGTTTCTTGTAAGAGTGTTGATACCAGGATCAGTCATTGATAATGGTTTGTAAATGTCCCCAGGTGTTATTTAACCCATTTTTGAAAACTCTTTGCTAGGCCTCTTAGTCCATACTTTTCTATCTTAACTTGACTGCATCTATTCTTCTTCTATCTGCTATAAAAATGGAAGTCAGCAACACTGCATATATTTGTAACTACATGATGAGTCACCAGCTCTCTTTCATGTTCAATTTATTAAAATACTTTTTAAAATAAGAAATCATTTTACCTAAAACTAAATTTCCTCATATAAAGTTTGTTGGGTAAACCATGTATTGTTCATTAACTGCCACCAATCACAACTACTAATTTTAGATAATGTGCTTTTTATTCTTGATTATCTTCAGGGGCCTAGGTTAGCCTCACACTACAAATGTACCTTTCTATTTGTACAAAGCTGAATTGTTTTTCATGAAGAATAAATTTCTAAATCTTTTCTTGTCCTGCTGCCTGCCACATACCCTCTTCAGAAAGTTAAGGTCATATAAAGGACATTGGTTTGAATCAGAGCTCAGCTACTTCTAAGTAATAAGGTCCTATACATACAACTTGCCCAAGTAGAGCACTCAAGAGGACTGGACACTTTAACTCGAATGATCAGTTATTCAGGGCCACGAATGCCTGAAATTGTGAAATTGGTAAATGTTAACACATACTTGTTGGAATTGTTGTGTGAATCAAACAATGATAACTGAGCATAGTAAAGTTCAAAAAGCTGTAGTTCCTCTTTTTTTGGCCAATTATAAAGCAGCTAGAAGTTAAAGGCTATTGAAATCTAGGTATTTGGTCTCAATTCTGTTTCTTCCCAGAAATTAGTTAGCTTTTGCCTGGTTGTCTAGTTAGACAAAAGGCTTTTGAGGCCGAACTGCTCAGGAAACGCAGCAAAATGTATAAAATCTACTTACTTCACAACTTGTTGGTTGACTGTGTGTACCACCCACTGTCTTCACTAGCAAATTTCCTAAACTAGTGGATTTTTGAGTTCTGCAAAGTTATATATGCTGATTTCTTCCCTTGCCTTACTGTAATGGAGATCCAAGTCTCAGGCAACTTCACCCCCTATCAAGAACACTCAGTTTTAATTGTGGAAACAAAACCAATGCAATCTTTACACAAAAGTGATTACTTTATTAGCCTAAAGTCACTAACAACTGATTTTAAGAAAAATTTGGCATCATTGGATTAACAATTCTCCAATAGAAATCCAACCGGAAACAAAATATTTCTCCTTACTTGGACATATATAAAGCAATATGCAAACACACACACACACACGGTCACACACAGTAACATGAAACTAGGGAGTGAAAGACAGAGAATGACAGGGCTGAAAGTGATCTTTAATCTATATACCCTTCACCTTAGAGATGAGGAGTAGAAGAATGAGGTGATTTGCAGACTTCCTATAGCAAGCTGGGACAGGCCCCAAGATACAGATTTTTGTCTTCATGTTTGTAGTAATGTCATAGGCAGTCTGTGTGATGCTGATAAACACTCTAGATGTGAAATAGTAAACATTTAATTAGTGCTACTAGACAATCTGTTTCAGATCATTGACAGGCCTGAGAGTTTTCCTTATGGCCTTCACCCTAAGGTCTGGGAAGAAAATATGCACAATATGATTTCTATGGGATTAGAGAAAGGACAGAGCCAATGGAGGTTCCATTTGTGCTAGGACTACCCATTTCTGAGAGGGACACATCTGTCTCTGTGGATGTCATCTGTTCTGCAAAAACCCTTCCCTGGAACTCCCAGGTACTCAAAAAAGGAGTCAGAGTATTAGATCCAGAGACAGGAACCTGACACCCAGTCATTACTCAGCTAACCTGATCACCAGTTGAGAAGTTTCCTAATGACGGGCCCTAGACATGGAAGTGTTTGGAATTTTTATTGTGAGTCAGAGAAATATGTGGGGGAAACATGAAATACCCCATTTGAGTTGAAATGCTCACAATTTTTTCTTCTTCATAGAAGTTAAAACAGGCATACATATTCATGGAAGTGGAAATATTTTGTAAGATGCAAGGCCTATGGATCTGTCAATTCCTTTCCCAGCCAGTGCCTTGTTGAAAAGGGTTGGCAGTGATACTCACCTCCATCACAGGCTGTAGTGTTGATGGCTGATGGATGTAAACACTTTAGAAATGGAAGTTTATAGGTTAGCTGGTCTGCTCAAGTGAGGAGCAAAAATCACTTTGAATTTGAAATAACCTTGTGACAGTCCCAAGAAGGGATGAGTGAGTGAAAGGATCCTCCTTTTCTGACAAGTCATTCTCTCCTCTCCTCACCTCTTACTTAGAGAAAAGAAGAGGTGTGAGCTGGGAGGAGGATGTGAAACAGTAGTTGCCATGAGTGTAAGAGAATAATTGTAGATAGCGCAGGAGGGGAAAGTTTACGACTTTAAGTGTTTGGGCCAAGAGTTCTTAGAAAGGGACCATAGCCAGGTCTCTGACCCTGCTCTTTGTTGACCTGCTTTCACAGGAAACATGAATATGATGTGGACCCTGCTTCTCCTCCTTCTCTTCTTGGAGCAAACTGTCTTCACTCTAGGCCACAACATGTAGACCACCTCAGGTCAGGGGTTCCTGGAAGACACCACTGGTAGATACTGTGATATGATGATGAGATGATATTGGCTGATCCATAGGTGTAAATGCAAGCAGATCAACACCTTTATTCGGGAGGATTTGGCCACCATAGCAGATTTCTGTAGAATTCCATGTGTGCCCTGCACCAACAGTCATTCCGTGCAGAATGGTCACAACAGTACTCACAATGTCAGAGTCACTGACTGCTTTGCCAGTGCAGAGATGCCACCCCCGTGCCCTCCAACACACACACACACACACACACACACACACTGCCACTACCATAACAAGGACTCCACCAGGCCCATCCTTGTGGCCTGTGAGAAGGGGACACCTATCCACCTGGATGACTAGGCCCCCCCCAGACCTGACAATAGCGCAGGAGGGGAAAGTTTACGACTTTAAGTGTTTGGGCCAAGAGTTCTTAGAAAGGGACCATAGCCAGGTCTCTGACCCTGCTCTTTGTTGACCTGCTTTCACAGGAAACATGAATCTGATGTGGACCCTGCTTCTCCTCCTCCTCTTCTTGGAGCAAAGTGTCTTCACTCCAGGCCACAACATGTAGACCACCCCAGGTCACAGGTCCCTGGAGGATACCACAGATAGATACTGTGATATGACGATGAGATGATATTGGCTGATCCATAGGTATAAATGCAAGCAGATCAACACCTTTATTCAGGAGGATTTGGCCACCATAGCAGATTTCTGTAGAATTCCATGTGTGCCCTGCACCAACAGTCATTCCGTGCAGAATGGTCACAACAGTACTCACAATGTCAGAGTCACTGACTGCTTTGCCAGTGCAGAGATGCCACCCCCGTGCCCTCCAACACACACACACACACACACACACACTGCCACTACCATAACAAGGACTCCACCAGGCCCATCCTTGTGGCCTGTGAGAAGGGGACACCTATCCACCTGGATGACTAGGCCCCTCCCAGACCTGACATGGGAGGCTCAGTTACTTGTACTGTATACCTTCAAATATTTGAGGCCCAGCCAGTCTTCCCTGTAAATGCTTATTCCTTTACATAGGGATCCCTCTTTGTTCCCAGTCACCAGCTCCTGCATCTCTCTCACAGCTTCTCCTTCCACCCCAACTCTGCTCTCCACCCCACATTCTTGTCACTGTGTCCAGGTTTTTTGGTTCAGGACAAGATGGGGGTGGAAAAGTTAGGGTGGAGGGAGCCCACATTAAGTCATCTACTCTGGAAAAGCCTTGCACTCACTGAGAGGCTACACAAGCCTGGGTTGGCTGGGTTGATTTTTCCAGGAGTTGCTTTAATAAGAACCCCCGTGGCACTGGTTCGGGTTCTTCCCTGCCCAACCTTCATTTCTCTTCTCCCCAATGACTACTGCGGAGGGGATTAGGGACACACCGGAGAGGGAAACCCGATTCCTTTATAGAAATAAACCCTGATCGAGGGGCACAGCACAGGAAGGAGCCACTTCTTGGAGGAGACGTGGCCAGCCTGGCAACTCCATGCTGCAGCAGAGCCTTGGGAGTCGGCCTACGGAGCCTGCGGACACCGCATTGGCCCGCAGGGGGCGCTGCGCCACCGGAATTCCGAGAGCCAAGTGAAGACCAGAATTTCTTCCCTTTAGGCAGGGGAGTTGAGCCTAATTTGCAAAGAACAGATTTCTGAGTTTACCTTAGCCTTTATGTGCTCGTGCTCTTTAGTATTTAACCCCATTTATGTTGGGCCATCAGTGAGGGATGTTGTTAACTCTCTAAACTAAAACCAAGAACAAGAACTTTAAGAACAAATCCTGCCTTGGTAATCGCATGCACTTGAAACAGCACATCAAGAAAGGCCATCACTGAGGGCAAAATTTCAAACCCAGTTGTCAGCTCTCAGGCTGTTGTCCTGAGTAGAGAAAATAACTGAAATACTCAACAATGATGACACCATCTAGGATACAAAACTCTGCTGCCAATATACATTACACTTCAGGAGAAAGTTTATAGGATGCTAAGCAAAAAAGCAGAGCAAAAAATAATATGTATTATATCACATATTTTAATTTTAAATATAATTAAAACCACTGGTTAGAAATGAGTAAATATGAATAGTATCTTTGGTTTGTGAAATTATAGTTGACTATTTTTCTTATAGATTTGTTATTTTTTCCAGATTCCTTAATGCTTCTGTATTAAATGTGTTATTTCTCTATTTAGAAAACAATTTTAAAGTTTTGTTTAAAATATTGGCTTTTTAAATCAGACATTCTGGGGTCCTTTCCAGCCCCACAAGATGCCTAGAATTTTGGACTCCTCCTCCAGGTAGGTGATACTGATAGATGAATTTTTGGAATCCAGGGGTTCATTCAGAGAATTCTTGACTAATTTTTATGTGGTTGTTAACCTTAAAATAAAAAGCTAAAGTGAGAGGCAACAAACATGTATTTGAGATCTAAAAGAATAACTCTTTGAATTTGTACTGGATAGTCTTTTTGTGTTCTTTGTCTTTGTAAGTGAATCACCTAAACCAGACCCCCTAGATTCATCTTTTCCCAGGACTTGTGCACCTTCTTTGCTGTTGGATGTTCCATTAGTAACAAAGCAGGACCTGGAAGACACTTTACTAGCCCCTTTGCTATGACCTGCCATTCAAATGTCAATGCTTTTGGCCATCTATGAACATCTATGGTCAAAAACTTGGAATTCAGAAAATAAGATAAAATCATAAACTCAAAGAATTAAAAATGGAACTCCCATTTCACCCAGTAATCCTACTTCTAGGAATATATCCCAAGAAATCAGAAACACCAATCAGAAAGGATATATGCACCCCTATGTTCATAGTAGCACAATTTACAATAACTAAGATTTGGAAACAGTCTAAGTGCCCATCAGCAGAAGAGTGGATTAAAAAACTATGGTATATCTACACAATGGAATACTATGCTACTTAAAAAAGAAATAACTCTTACCATTTGCAACAGCATGGATGGACATGGAGAACATTATGCTAAGTGAAATTAGCCAGTCAGAGAAAGATAAATATCACATGATCGCACTCATTTGTGGACTATAATGAACAACATAAACTGATGTTACAAAAATAGATCCAGAGACATAGAAGTATCAGACTGTTGAACCTCAGAGGAAAAGCAGGGGAGGGTGGGAGAAAGGGGGAGATATCAACCAAAGGACTTATATGCATGCAAATAAGCATGGCCAATGAACACAGATAGTAGGGGGGTGAGGGCATGTGCTGGGGGATGGGAACAGCTGGGAGAGGTAAATGAGGGAAAAAGGAGACATGTAATACTTTCAATAATAAAGTATTAAAAAAAAGAAAACACAAATAACACATTTCTATTTGTTTATCAGGAACTTTATTATTTTGTGTCTTTTTTCAATACTACCATCCACTTGGTAGCTTAGAGAAATACATACTGGAACTTTCTAATGAATAATTACTTACTATTGACTTGTTCCCAAAATTAATAAATGAGAGCCTCTAGTTCTATATTATGAACTCTATTCCTAGATTTATCTCTAATTTCTGGGTCTCTGATAAGACTGTATTCTTGAAATTTTTATTTACCCAATGAATTGATGATGGAGCCATAGACAGGCTGACATTGTTTTTTTTTTCTACTATAGAAATCAACGTCTAATAAATTAGTGCATTACATTGAAATACATATTTTTTTTTGTGCCACCTCAGCTATAGAATTAAAGCTTTAAACTTCTTATACTCTGAAGACATTTGATTTTTTTTCATTGAAAGATAGGAGTTTGTGCATTTTATTTAATATAAGAAATATACAAAAATTCACATTGGGGTAAAAATTCATTTTCTGCTGGTATTTTGACAGAAATTCAGGAGGGTGGGAGTGGGGGTAAATAAGAATTTTTCTCTCCCTTTCTGTGTTTCTGTGTGAATGATATTTGTTTTTTATTTAAACCGAAGGCAATTAATTGGTGAATACTGCCACAAAAGCAACTTTGGCTCTTTAAAAAACATAGAGGTCTTATGGAAATAGATGTTATATTGAGATCCAATCTTTCTTTCTGGGAAGTGTTGAGAGGAAGAGCTTTAGAAACAGAAAACACTGAAAAATTGTTTTTACTGAGTGCAACTTTAGAAATCATCTTTCTTCACGCTTCCATTTCTCAGAAAACAATTCTAAGGCTCAGAGAAGTCACATGGTTTGACCACAGTCACAGAGACCTGTGTCCCAGCTGGTGGATGGGGCTGGGTGTCCTGCACCAACACTTATGCTCACACATGTGCTTGCTGACAGAGGGATACTCTCTCCTGCTCATATAAAACAACCATAGCTCTGCTGAGGTCTGCTTTTCTAGATCCTCTGTGAGAGATAAACTGGCAAAAAGGGGGGGAAAAGTAGAGTTGAGTTTGGGCAGTACCAGAATAGCAGAGAGGGATTAAGTGTTAGCCTTTCTGGAGAAGTGAGATCCATATTCAGAGAGAGGTAACTCCTGCCAGATCAGAGTGTATTGAAAGAAGGCATCAGGACTGTTTAATACACAACTCAAAGCAGGTCAGCCAGTAGGTCAGAAGGTTGGACTTAGTGAGTCAATAGAAGGCTCCACTTAATTAAATGTAAGACTTGTCCCCTGAACTGGAGAAAGCTGAACTCTCTTCACTAGATATGCCTGCATGGACTTCCTCATCCACATGGTTTGTTCTTGACAATATTTCCCAGCTTTGGGAAAAGAAGCACTATTGTGCTTATTGTACCAGTCTTGATGATTAACTCAAGGAGGAGAGCAGGAGATGGAAGATGTAAGTTCCCCAAAATTTTTAATCAAATGAGTGTTCTCAAGACTTTGCTTTCTTGCTGGAGCCAGCATGTGAGGCTTCTTAAAGATGGGAGAGATGCTGCTTGGAGTAAATATTCTCCTGGGGACTTCTTCCTCCTAAGCTGGCTCTCCTTCCTCCAGTGTCTCTAGTACAATCGACCAATGCACCCAGAGCCTAGAGCTGGGAGCCCCGAGCCACTCATTTCCTTCCTGCCTCCACTTCCCTCACCCCAGCTGCTGCATTTGAAGTAAACCTGATGGTACCTCAGTATGAGTTCCCAGTCCCCATCACTCCATAGGTGGGGGCAGCAGCAAAGCTATCCGGCCTTTGCCCACCACACTTCACAACAGGGAGGACAGTGGGAGAACTCTCGGGGAAATAAGAACTAGAAGAAGAGATCAATTTCACGAGATATTGCAGTCCTTTGGGTGCATATCCTGAGAGCATGTTCCCCACCCAGGGCACACCCTGGAAGTTGGGGACCTGAGGCTGGTTTCTGTTTCTGCTGCCAAGGTGCTGTCTGACCTTGGGACTGCTGTGACCTTCAGTCTCCTTGTGTTATAATGGGGAAAATGATGGAAGTTCCTTGCGTCCTTCATTCTTTGAGTTCAAAGTAACTGTCTTCTATATCTTCATATTGAAGTCTTTTGCTTGGTATTGAAGGTACTTCTATTTGGGCCTACAGTTTTCTTTTCTGTGCCATCCTCACCTCCTCCTAGTCATGTGGAGGAATTTGTTATTTTTTAAATACACAGTGCTCTACCAGGAGCATCTATTTCTCTTTGTGGACTTTTATCATTTTTTAAAAATCTGAATTGCCCTTCCTCTACTCCTAATAAAAAAACAAAACACCTATTTATCCTTAAAAGTTGTCCTGAAGGTAACCTTTGCTCTGAAACCTTCCCTGATTTCCCCCACTCGGCCCTTTTTCTCCCATTGCTTTCTGATAACCCGGTCTTCACCTGCTCCAAGCTCTTATCAAGGTCTGGTTTGTATTACAACTGTAGGGCTGCTTTTGCGGAGAGAATTCTCAGCACTTGGATCTAAATCAAAGTCCTTGAATTAATTGCTTAGCTCTCCTCAGGAGAAGATAAGGTCTGTGGCTCTGGTGGAGACTGAAGAGTCCAGGCTCCCAGCTCCCTCGGGTGTCCTGCTCTCCTCTCTTATCAGTTGTTTTCTTTCTTTCTTTCCTCACCTGAAAATATGTGTTTATTGATTTTTTTTTTGAGAGAGAGAGAAAGGAGAGAAAGAGAGAGAGAGAAACATCAATGTGAGAGAGTAACATCCATTGATCATTTCCTCTATCTCCCTCTCCCACCATACACCCCAACCAGGTATTGAACCCACAACCTCAGTATGTGCCCTGACCAGGAATGGAACCTGCAACATTTTCGGTATACAGAATGACACTCCAACCAACTGAACCACCCAGCCAGGGAATAATATTTCTTTTTATGAACTGTTCAATGATTAATGCCACTGTGATAAGCTATCAGAAGAGCTGGCACAAGTGGGTTACCCTTAAATAAGGAATGGAGGCACTGGTGCTGGTCCTACAAGGGAAGGGAGGCTCTGCTAAAATGGGTAGAATCAAGGAGACCACTGAATTGCCTATCCTGAAAGGTAATTAGGTCTTTTCCCAAGTCTCTGTCTTCCCTCAGACACCTTGAGCAATATCCAGGGCTGGCACTCGGGGTGGGAAAGGACATAGGGAAGATGCACTCTGTCCTTGGGGCTGAGGAAAACTGATACTTTGGCTGGAGATCCTGGCTAGAGGTCCTGACTAGGCTGCTGATCAACTGAAGGCTGTCTCCGTGTCATTCCTTCTTCGCCGACTCCGTCCACACCTTTGGGGACCTCTGGACCCGCTGGGGTTGGACCCCAGCACAAGGGCTCAGATGTTGGAACCCCTTTCTTTCCCAGTTCACACTGTTGGATGGATGGAAGTGAAATGGGCTTGGAAAGAGAAATGGGAATAATAAAATGGGAATCATCAACAGGAATGATAACCTGCACAGCCTTGAAAGCATTTTACCCTTTGTCCTTGGCTCTAGGAGGAGTTCAGAGATTAATTTCCAGGCATCGATGGAAGGGGCAAAAATGTACTTCCCTTCACTTTCCCTCCTGCACCTGGGATCAGGCCAGTCACTGATGTGGCTCCATAATGTCCTGTGGTCTTGGGAGCCTGCCTTGAGCCCTCCAGTTCATCCTCTTTCCACCCTTTTGTGCTTCATATGCACATGAATAAACTTTGTCTAGTCTCTGCGGTTAATCTAGCTTTTATCAGTTAATTCCCATGCCCTGAAACAGGAACCTAAATGAGTGGAAAACTTTTCCTCCTAACACCACTCACGATGATAAGAGTTGATTTGATTAAAAATGTCTTGGCTATCACAGGGCAAAACAATTTTAAAACCTCATTTAAAAGAATTCTATTCTTTCTACCAAGGTCCCTTTCTTCTCTCCTCTACCTCTTTCCTCCTCTCTCCAGGATTTCAAAATTGCCTGCTATTTTAAGTTCAGGTTTTTAGCAAAACCGAGGTCTGCCTATTACTTGACGCCACCCCCTGTAAAAAGCAATTCAGAGATCACCCAATGTTAAACAGTTTCTGCATAGAACCTCAACACCACTCCCTATGAGCAATCACTGACCTACCATTGATAGATGCTTTCTAAGCACTACTTGAAGCACTTTGCACATCTGACCTTATTTCAGTGTAATAACAAATCTAAATGGTACATATTGTTATCCCCACTTTAGAGACCAGGAAACTGAGGAGCAGGTGTTAGAAATAAGGCAAGGCCCCAAATTCAGGGGTCCTGGTAGAACACAAAGCATACTGGTAGAACACAGAGACAGGCAGCTAGGCAAATATCTTTACTCCTGCAGGAGGGCACGCACACACATGGACTGCAAGCACAGGTACACTGAGTAGGCGTCTGCCTAGTTTTTTAATCCTGATGCACAAGACCTGTCCCTCACTCTTGATTGGAGCTCAGGCTCACAGTCTTTTGTGATTGGCTAATTCAAAGGGAGGGGTTGGCCTTTGCTATTCAAGATGGCGGTGCCCAGGGGAGCTGCAAATCATGCAACCAACATAGCGACTGCCTAAACTGTTCTTTGACAGAAAAGATGATTGCTTATTCTCACACAGGGAAATAAATCAAGTTCTGTAACTTGCCCAGCTCTTAAGGTGCTAAACTACAATTTGGACTGAGAGTCTCAATCCAGAGCATGGACAGCCCTCACCCTGAAGTCAGTTCCTCCCCGAATGTCCCTGCAGTTCAGAGTCAGTGAGTCTGTCAGCTGTTTTAGGGAAAATATATTCAAGGAGAAGAAACTTAATGTTTCTGATGTTAAAACAGTTACTGAAGAGGCACCTGAAACAAAAACAGCACCTTCACGTTGGGATGTGGAATTTCTAGGGAGTTATTTGCAGTGAATGAATGCCCTTTTGGAATGGTTTTTGAAAGATGATCCAGTGGACGAAAGAGGGGAAACTGTGGGAGTTCCCAGTTAACAACGAAGCAGGTTTTGATGATGGTTTGGAATTTAATGAACATAACTTCTGGATAAATACCTTAAGGATTTTCCAACACAAAGACCAGTTCACTACTTCATGGAGCTGGCAACCTGTGTTCTTTCCAAAAACCCATGTCTAAGTGTTAAACGGAAAGTGGAACACACTGAGTGGTTTAGAAATTATTTTAATGAAAGACAGGACAATCTAAAAGGAAGTCCATATGTTCAATGGAAATCCATGGAAATAGTTTTCCTAGAATAAATAATAAATCTAAAGCATAGAGGGAATTTTGATATTTCTCAAGGCTCCTGCCTGGCCGCGGGGGACCTGATTGCATCCCCAGAGGCGAGGCAGGGAGGGACCCAGGACACGTGGAAGCCATACTGCTTGGCCGCAGGGGACCGATTATGTCCCAGAAGGGGAGGCAGGGAGGAACCCAAAACACGTGGAAGCCAGATCTTTTTTTTTTTTTTTTGATTGTGTAATTATTTATTACAAATAAACAGTGGTTTCACATCTGTCAAAAACGGGTCCTGTTTTTACATGTGTGTGCAGGTTCTGATGTACAAGAAAGGGTCATGTGCTTAGTTCATCCATGCAAAACTCACAGGTACATCACTAAATACTTTAAAAATAGAATGATCTCTTTTTGAACCAATCTGTTTAGATTCAGGATTAGTAAAACAGTATGGAACTAATGAAATACAGTGTTAGGAATTAGGAAGTGTGACACTGATGGTTCTGGGCATGTGAAGGGTGAGGGACAGAAGGGTATACACGGTCTTCCCTTCAGTTCTGCTGGAGAGATGAGCTCCAAGGGCCCAAGCTGCTCCATGCCCAGAGGAGGTGGGTGTGGTCAGTGGCTCTGTTTCAGAACTTCTTGCCAAGCAGAGAGCTTACCCGACCCACAGGAACCTTTTTACTCCAGAAAACAGAAACAGCCAGTTTCCAATGGGCATGGGAAAACCAGTGTCCCCTCCTGTGCACGGTGTCCTGATGGGGTGACGGGGAAGGTGGGCGAGGGGAGCAGTGCAGAGTTGTTAGGCAGCTGGAGTGGGAGTGGAAAGGCCATGAAATGTCCACAGTCCTGGCTGTGCCCACGGCCTGGGCTGCTCCTCCAGGCCCTGGCTGAGGGATTAGGGCTGATTCTCTCGGGAAGGGAATATTCCATGGGTGGAAGATTTACAGGCTCAGGGTGGGCCGTGTGTTAGTTTGGGGCAAATCCCTCAACATTCCTGCTGCCAAGCCCTCAAAGGAATGAGGCAGAGGCACCCCTCACCCCCAAGACCCCTTCGTGGACATTTTAGCATCTACATGATTTTTAATCCCTTCAGGGAGACTTTCTATCCTGCAGTCCCATCCCACCCCACTGTTGCTGTTTGTCTGCCAGCTGGGTCGAGCATCAAGGGGAAGGGGGGTTTATACTCACTGAAAGACTACTGATCCTACTGGGAAACCAACCTGTTTACTGTACTGTTGTAAATATCATACCCTTTGTATCCTGTATATTGGCTTCTTTTAAATAAAGTGAAATGTCTTAGGGAAACAAAAAGGCAAGGCAGGACGGGACCCAGAAGACCCAGAAGCTGCCTTATATGGTAGTAACTCTATCAGTAAGCACTCTGAAAGTCAGTGGCATAAATGCACCAATTAAAGGACAGATTATGAGGGTGAATCAAAAACAAAACCCACTTTAAATATAAAGACACATATAGATTAAAAGTAAATGAATTAAGCTGCAGCCTGTTTTGCTCAGTGGGGGTCCTGGACTGTGACTGGGCACAGGCCAGGCTGAGGGACCCCACCCCTGAGTGCACAAATTTTTGTGCACCGGGCCTCTAGTTATTAATAATGAACTACAATGTTCACTAATGACTCATTGCTATCATCATGTTGCATTCATTTCCCTTATGTGCCTTACTCGAAGGCACACCATTTCTCTCCTTTAATATTAGCAGAGAATATTTTAGCAGCTGATTTCCTGTCATTAGTCTTGGACTGACTTGTTTGATGTGTGCAACAGGAAATCTTTTGCTTTTAGAGAACAAGAAAAATAGGTTTATTTGTGTTACGCTTATTAATTTGTGCAGTTATTCAGTGTCTGGTAAGTTAATGTTCAAGAAAAAATACTAATTCTTATTAAAATGTTCTATTACTTTATGTTAATGATTACTCATTTATTTCAGCCCTTTGTATTCATCATGTCTCTATTGCAATAAACCTACATTTCTATAAACATTAAAGCTTTTGTTCTTTTGCAGCCCACATAAATTTAAACCTTGTTTATTTGGCCTGTGTTAGCCTTTGAGTTTGACATGCTTGATGTAGAGTCTTCCTTCTTACCCAAACTGTTCAGGCACTCTACCCTCCTTCTCCAGATCTGGGAAGCCAGACAGCTAGAGACAGCTGTATACCTCTCCCACTTCCCCCAGGACAGCTGCTGTTAAGAGATTTCTGGTCAAAGCCAGAATCCTGGGAAGAGAGAGGACCTCCTTTTTCCTCCCTCTCCCTTGATTACATATTATGTGCCATTTGCTAATCTCCAAGGACTATTTGGTGAAATGGTCCCCAGAGAAATATAAAGACTTGGTTGGGGTTTGAGCATCAGGGCCTTAGTGGCTTTTCCTGCTACCCCTGTGAACCAGCAGAGAGATGAGATTTGCATGGCAAGAAAGGCTCCTATAGGCAAACTCATTCCCCCCAGCAATTTTGAAAAGAAGAGAGCTTGGGCCATTCCCACCATCCTCAGGGTGCCTTTATTTTCCTCTGGACTGAAACTCAAATGCTCCTCCCACCCTTTTCACCTTGGAAGCCAAGCCCCTTTGTAATCTACATAAGCTCCACTCCCCAGGGATCCAGTGACTGCAGAAACTAGTCTTCTACTTGCTCTTGCCTGAAATCCAAGCTAGAGTCCCAGGTAGGGGGCCCAAGAGGTGGTCTTAGGAGGAGCTTCTGCTTAAGGTTTGGAGAGGAGGGAGGGAGTGTGGGCAAGGCTAAACACTAAGTTTGGGCTAAGCAAATGTAGCTGGGGACAGGGCTGGGATGGGAGCAAGCATTCTGGATGCAGAGAACACATAGGTCTGGAGAAGGAGCAGCCCCACGTGGGCAAGCATCTCTCTTTGGAATACAATGGCATCCCTTTATGATGCCAGTGCCAGGCACTGGGTTGAGTTTCCCTAGTGTTGCAGAACAACGAGCTCTTTCCGCCATGACCCTGTATGTCATGGCAGTAACTGCGATACAATTTGGCTCATGATTTAGACAAAAATATCTTCTATTGACCCACTAGAACACTGAGTACAACTGTATTTCAGATAAAAACCCTCCAGTATTCAAAAACAGGACCCCTGAGATTTTGGGTCACTTTGGAGGTCACACCCCGAAGGGAAGACCCACCTCCCTGTCACTGGTAGGGGTCAAATTCTTTGGAGGTGAGTACATGTGTTGTATCACTTGGAAAATCTTGCAGGAAGAAGGGTGTCTTTCTGGCTGACCTGAAGGGAGACTGTGAGCCAGGGAGATCACAGGTGGCACCTGGGGTTCTCTTCTAACGTGATGGTTTTCCTCCTCTTTCCCTTCACCGGCTAGGCTCCTCCAGGGGACTGAGGCCACCATGGCTCAGGAGAAGTCCCTCATCCTGTTCCCACTGCTAGTCCTGGTGCTGTTAGTGCTGGGGTGGGTCCAGCCTTCCCTGGGCAGGGAATCACGGGCCATGAAGTTCCAGCGGCAACACATGGACCCAGACGGCCCCAGCAACAACTCCAACTACTGCAACCAAATGATGAGGCGCCGGCATATGACAGAGGGATGGTGCAAGCCAGTGAACACCTTCGTGCACGAGCCTCTGGTAGATGTCCAGGCCATTTGCCTCCAGGGAAACATTCTCTGCAAGAATGGGAAGCCCAACTGCCACAAGAGCAGCTCCAGCATGAAGATCACGGACTGTCGTGTGAAGAGCAGCTCCGAGTACCCCGACTGTGACTACCAGACCAGCCACAAAAAGAGGCACATCATCGTGGTCTGTGAGGGAAACCCGTATGTGCCCGTCCACTTTCATGCTTCAGTAGAGGTCTCCACCTGAGACCAGAGCAGTGAGATGCCCCACCTCATTGTGTCGCCTGTCTCTCCCTCCTCCTTGCTAGCACTGAGGGAAATGACTCAAGTTAGGGCTCCTATCCAACACTAAAGTGTTTCCCTGGCCTGAGACTTGGTCCTGCGTGGTTTGAGGGTGAGGGGTGGGTTGTGAGGTGGGAACCATGTGAACCACTTTACTGCTTCTTTCAATAAAACTCAGTTGCAACTACCTGGCTTCCTGAAGCTGTCTCCATTCAGGTTACTGTTAATGTGATTGCTTTCCTGCCAGAAGGTGAGAACTGCATTTCTGGTTAACTTTAGTGAGCAGCAAGTAGAATCATTAAATGCCTCCTCTCTGACTCTTGGCTTTTAGAGAATTCTTTTTGGAGATAATCCCTTTTCAAGTAGATTCCTTGATGCCAAACATAAAATTTTAAATGTGGAAGAAAGACTATTCCATGGTATGATTCCTGTCCCATAATCTGGACCTGGGCCAGAACAGAGATTGCTTCCCATAAATCCCCCTTAGAGACTGTCAGATCACAATTGATGTTCATTCTGACTCCTCCCCTGCCTCCAGTGACTTGTCCCTTCCCGAAATAGGCTATTGTCCTGATCTTGTCAAGCATGTAAAGTGATTTTTGTACCTCGTAGCATTCACGTATTATTATCCCAGATTACTCCCCACCCCTTTTAGCCTAAGTAAATTCATTGGCACCTGCCAGGTGTCCCAGGGATCCATTCTATCTCACAGCCACCCAAGACGGACCTTGTATGTAAGTTTCCCTTAGTGAATTCTATTAATTACCAGACTGGAGTGACCAGCCTCTTTCATTGGTCTTTCCTTGCCCTCCCCTTAGTGAAGTAGGTTTTTAGTCCTGGGACCTTTCCCGGGGTCTGCATGTACTAACAAGTGTGGGCTGGTTAGATAAAAGGGTGCTGCAGAGGACACTCATGCTGGGTGAACCTACTAAAATCTCTGACACAGAAGGAAGGACAGTGTGACATCAGGAAGACCCTGCCCAGCTTCAGAGTGGGAGGGGGAGGAGGGTATGAAATTATGATACTAAATTTTCTTTTCTCTACTCTTTCTTTTTTCTTTCTGTTTGAGTGAGCTATTACTAAATCAGAAAAATGACCATCTCTTACTTGGAAAATTGGAACTGTCCATTTAGGAGCTAGAAGGGATTTTAGAAGGAAAAAAAGTAGATTTCCACTGTGTATAAACTTTCATTCAACTGCTGTAGAAGAACTTCTAAACAACGATGTAGTTTCACAGTAGCCTCTACAGAAGGCATGAGAGGAGTAAGGATGTACATGGCACCTCTGTCCTAATGTAACCCCTGCTTTCTATAGAGGAGCAACCTGAATCTCAGAAAGGTTAAGTGGCTTGCTCAGGGCTGCCGCTAGTTTGTGGCACAGCTGGGAGTAGACCCTAGGTTTCCTTGTTTCCCAGTCATCCTTTCTGCCACCAGAGTCAACTCAAGAAAAAAATTCCGAGTCTTCCTGCTTCACTACATGCTGTGGACTTGTGGCTCTTCCTGAGCTGGCGGCTCTCACAGATTCCCAGGGTACTTGGCCTGTGAGTCTGTTTAGTTCTTGGCAAAGCTTCCTTACATTTCTTGGACAGACTCAGCTTCTGTCATCACTTAGTCATTTTATTTGTCCCTTTGTTTTACAGCTGTATCTGACTCTAGACAAGGTCATAGGGAGAGGAAGGCCCTACTTCCAACCAGTTTAACTACTTCTGTTATTGTCTTTATATACTACATTTAAAAATGATGGAAGTGGCTATTTTTCTTCTGTAAACTGAATTCTTAGCCCTGGGAACTTCTGTATAAGTAGGAGGGTCTGTAGGTGAGAGCCGACAGACATTCCTACATTTCTGGGGTAATGGGAGTCTCACTCCTTACCAGCGGTGAGGATGCAGGAGGGTGGAGGGTGGAGGGAGAGAAAGAAAACTTTAATTTTTTAGATTTGTTTCCTTTAGATATAATTTTTCTTAAGTTTATCTCACTCTTCTTCCTAAGCTTAAAACTCATCAGTTTTCTTCCTGCCAGTGCTAACATTTTAGTGGAGATTCTAAGAATGCTTACTTGGTGTTCTGCTGCATTTGTATCTGTACATCACCAGAGCTGGTTTCTGGGTCCTTGTACTTTCCGGGTATTAACTGAAAAAATAGAAAGCAAAAATGAGAAGCAATAAGCATTTTTTTTTTAAGATCCAAAGGAATTGCAATTCGGGAGAATAAATTCAGGCAGAAACTCAAATAGTGTTCTCCCTTTATAGGGGCTCAAGTTTTTATGGGAAAAAGGGAGAAAGATGAGGTAAGTTGTATTAAAGAAGTTTATTGGTATTAGATGAGGTAGGGTTAGATTTGTACTTCATGGGTTGGCTTGAGATTCACCTGAAATTGTATTTAATTTGTTGGTTAGAAATCTGGTCATTCTCAAAGTCCAATTTCATCAATCTTTACAAATAGGATAGTCTTGGCCTTCTTGGAATTATAGTGACTTGGTTCAGCTTGTAAGATAAAGAAAAATAAGATGTTCAGAGCAGTTCTTCTGTAATGGCTACTTAGGCTCTCTTTTAACTCTATATCCAGTAGTTTGCTTTCTTCCACTTCTGTCATCTGTGACCTGTTTCTTTGTTTCCGCATTTTGGCTGCTTCCCTGTGTTGATAGAGTGGCTTTCTGTGCTAGGTGTCCTATAAGGCCCAGTGGCTCAGCCTCCCCAATTACCTGAGGTGGATACTCTTGGTGCACCCCTTTGTGGGCTTTGTACAGTCTTGTTGTAGTTAAGTCTTATTGTTGTAGGTATCACTGGGAGGAATTGACCTCCAGGCCAATTGGCTGTGAGAATCAGCTGTGTCTACAGTGGGAGAACTTCTGTGCTGGAGACACTCTTCTGGGGCAAGACTTGCTTCAGTGGGGCTTTGGTGCTCACTGAATCTGCCCCCTGCGTGTGTCCCTTATGGATCTGAGGAGTTATAATCTTGATGGTCCCACTCTGACCACTGGGTACACTGGCTCTTGGATCTCTAAGGAGGTGGTAATTTAGCCTCTGCCTGAGGCTACCCAGCAGGAGCTATGGAGAGATCTGCAGATTCCTCTTCTTTGTTTGGGGTTTGGAGGTGCCCAGATGAGGCCCAGCTATGAAGCAATGCAAGCTGCTGTGGGGCCTTGGGCCTTCTTTTGGATGTTGTGGGTCTCTCTGACCCAGCTGCAGTTTGTTAGGTAATTTTAGATTGCAAAGGGATAGGTCATTCATATGCAAGAGCCTCTGTGCACAGCTTGGGTGGGGTGGGGGTCTCAGGGAATCAACAGGGTGGAGCAAACAGCTATGGCTGATCCTCAGCCTTGCCTTAAGAAGCCCGGGGTCTCAGTGTCCCGCGGTAATCTCTGCAAGTACCTCTGAGAGAAAGCCACCCTGGAGTTCTGCCTGCTGGCAGACAGTCCAGTTTCTGCCTGTATGAGTCTGGGTCCCCAGAGACTCGCCCAGAACTGGAGTTCAGAGCAGTCAGGA
>NW_005353465.1:653581-656285 GCF_000412655.1 Myotis brandtii
GTGTCCTCAGTTGCCAGCCCTTTCCACGTGCGCCTCCGTACCTCTGCACTTTACTTCCGCATTTCCTCTGAGTCTCAGTGTGCTTTTCTCTTTCCTTCTAGTTGTAGAATTTCCACTCAGCCAGCCTTCCTGTGGTTCTGGATGATGTCCATTTTGTCTTTTAGTTGAATTTTTTTTTTGGAAGCAAGAAACTTTATTTAAAAAAAACTGGAAAAAAATGCAGATTTGTGGTGAAGGATATAAAGAACATATAATTATATTTTCAAGAGTGTCCGTGGAACATTATAATCATCAAATTAAGGTATCAACATTCTCTAACAAATATTAATTGAACTGAGGAAGAACAGTGGCAAGATTCTAATGGGGTGCCATCCAATAGAATTTTCTGTGGTGATAGAAATGTCCCAGTATCTCTGCGCTGTACATGTGGAATCCACTAGCCACATGAATATTCAGTGTGGCTATAATGCAAGATACGTTATAAGGACATGGATTTGTAGTATAACTTAGATTTAAATAGCAACATGTGATTAGTCGCTACCAACAGAACATCGTGGTTCTAAACCAGCGGCTTCTTTGGGGCACTCCTCAGTCACTGCTGGGGGGCTGCTGCTGGGAAGAGAGGAACCTCTGAACAGATCTATTTGGCTACTTTAAATTAAGATCTAAAATTTTGCACAGCTTCTGGAGGTAGGGGTGGCATGAGAGGAGGACTCTCGGGGCGACCTGAGTATGCCCTTCCAACTCCTGGCTAATTCATGGGAGTAAGAGGCCTAGGGTTTGGTCACTCAGATGGGAGGAGGCCCTCAGGCTTGGGCCCCCCTGGGCATCTGTGCATGGAAATCATCACTGTGGGGCTGCAGGGAGCTGGGGGCAGGGGAGGGAGACTCATTTCCGCACAGGGTTTCCAGAGCCAGAGGAGGATTTAGGGGTGGAGGGGGTGGAGGGAGGACCCGAGGGCCCTTTCTGGCTGCCTGCAGATGGAACAGGCCCTTTCTTTTTGGGGATTAAGATCTTGTTCTTGCTCTTGAACACTTTGCTGGGATCCAGCTTGTTCACAAAGGAGTCAGTCTCTTCAGTGAGCAGGCTCGTGTTGTAGGTGATGGGCTTATACATGTTGAACCATTGCTGGAAGGCAGAATGGAGAGAGGGTCACAATCAAAGGAGAAATGCCCTTGTTTATGCTATTCAGTGGGGATACAGGGAAGAGAGCCAGAGAGACGAGGCAAAGAGTAAGTTTTTATGAAAAAGTCCTCGAAATTCTATTAGACTGCCTGTGAAAGTGACGACACACACATTGCTCCATGAGGTCTCAGAACCTTTCAAGTAAATGCAGTAGGAGGACTACAAATCGGGGTAAATTTCCTTCCTTCTGTTCTGAGCCTGGGATGCTGGGTCCCAAATCCAGGGGACAGAGTCCTCCGTGTTCTGCCCTCAAACCAGCCATTGCTCATCAGGTAGGTTTGGCAGGCTCTGTAACGTAAAGGAGGCGCACCCATTCTCTGGAATTCTCTGTCACTGAGGACAGCTCTCTACGTACTGACAGGGAATGAGTTCCAAGATGGAGTGCTAAGTGAAAAGAACGTACACACAAATGTGAACACCATACTGCACTCGTGATTGAGAAAAAAGGAACCAAAACCACATGCATGAGTGTCTTGGTAAGGGCACACGAGAAACTCCAAAAGTGGCTGCCTGTGGGGAGGTGCACTGGAAGCTGGGAACTGGAAAGTAAGAGGCGACTTCACCTTCCTGTGTGTGTGCTGCCCATCAAAACCCACAATCAGAGCGAAGGCCCGACAACATTTGATTAGAGAAAAACTCCCCAGCGATTCTGAGGATCAGCCAATTCGGGAACCACTGACCTAGATTGGTATAAAGTGGGGTGGGATCACCTGCCTCACTTATTGAAAGTGCAGATCTCTGGGCTCCACCCCGGATTCCTCAATCAGACGGGAAAGCTGGGAGTCTGCATTCAGGTCTTTCCTCAGAAGATTCTGATACAGTCTACAGTTTGAGTGGACAGGTGGTCCTTACCTTGGCCTGTGGGCTGATGCCATAGCTGGTGAAGGCGTACTGCCACTGGGGCAGGCCCAGGTGCGTGAGGAGCAGGCGGTAATAGGCGGTAAAGGTATCTGTGAGGAAATGCCAGTACAGTGCTCTGTCCAGGAACCAGATCTCAGTGTCTTGTGCTAATGCTGGTTTCCCTTTTTTGTGGATGAGGCAAACCTTCCCATTCCTGTTGCAAAGGTCCAGCTCAAATATCACAGTGTGAGAGTCAAAGTGGGGCTTCTCTGGCTGGTTCTCAATGGCTTCTTGTGTATTGTCCTCCAGGTCAGCCAGAGTTGGTGCATTAGGAAGTGAGTACATGGAAGACTGGTTGAGTTGAGTCAGTTTTGTGATACTATTAATTGTCATGTTGCCCAATGGGATGGTGTGCTCATCCAGCTTCACACTCCATGTCATGTGGAAGCCATTGGTCACCAGGTAAAAATTCTTGACATCCTCAGGCAGCACAGTTATTTTTTTGTTCCCATGAAGAAATCATATGACGTTCAGCAGGTGCCTTTTCTATGATGGTCACCTCTGTCACACCTGGGGATGATTCCAGGATGCGGGTGACCCCCAGGGTCAGCTTCTCCAGGTGCGGCTTGCAGGAGCCCGCGGGCTGGGCCTGGGCTGCGGCTCCTCCATGGCTCTCGAG
>NW_005353465.1:656495-666890 GCF_000412655.1 Myotis brandtii
ATCGAGCCGGTAGCCACAGGGCCGGGCTCCGCCCCTGCACCTCGGCCATCAAGTTCACAGCATGCTGGGAGTTGTAGTCCTTGGCGCTGAGGCTGTTCCTGGGCGCTTGTTCAGGTGGCCCTGACTAGAGTTGCACTCCTTTTAGTTGTATTTTTGAAGTGGTTGTGCGAGGCAGCAATTTCAGGTGTTTACCTATGCCGCCATCTTGGTTTCTCCCTTAGGCTCTATTTTAATATGGCTCCACTCATGTAATCTTTCACCTGGGTCATGAGACCGCTGGGACCTCCATCTGTGGAATAAAGTGATAGGTGACAACAGATGGTCCAGGTTCAGACTTGCACAGCCAGGGTGCCAATGGGAAAGAAAGTGGTCTGAATAGGTGGAGACTGGGAGAAGGTGGAGTCCTCTCCTGGAGGGGTCAGGCACAACAAGAGAAACAGTCATCAGGCGATAAATCAGAGGTCTCTGTTCTGTGGGGAGACTTATTGCTACCCCACAAAAAAAGGAGTACTATCTAGTCCAGTTATGGCGAACCTATGACACGAACTCATTTTTTGGTTGATTTTTGTTAAATGGCATTTAAATATATAAAATAAATATCAAAAATATAAATCTTTGTTTAACTATGGTTGCAAATATCAAAAAATTTCTATATGTGACATGGCACCAGAGTTAAGTTAGGGTTTTTCAAAATGCTGACACACCGAGCTCAAAAGGTTCACCATCACTGATCTAGTCCCTTCTGATTAACATGGCAGAATTACACCCCAATCCTTTCAAGGTTGTGATCTCTACTGATTGATTAGTGCTAGGAGGTAGGGCATCATTAGTAATTACATCTGGTTTGGCTAAGAAAGAATTTAGAGCCAAGAACTCAAATACAAGCAAAAGTTAGAAGAAGTGAGCCTGCTGAACTGCTTGACTTAAGAAACAAATTACAGAGGCAAAAGAATGGCTTTTGGAGTTTAGGAGAAAGAAAGCAAAGATAACGCACCAGAGGGAAGATGGGGAAAGGCACAGGCATGCTAGAGAGAGTGTGCCTGGGGACAAAAGGTGCAGAAAGGTGTGGGTGTACTCAAGTGAGGGAGAGCACCTGCTGGGTTCTTCATCTTAAGGGCTTTTATTTGTTTTCTAAAGGTGGGGATTTTAGGGGAGGTCTCAGGGATGGATCTCGATAGAATATGCATCAGCTTCCAAAAGTGTGTCCATTCAGGGTTGTGATCTCTGCTGATTGATTAGTGCTAGGGTAGGAGATCATTAGTAATTAAATCTGGTCCCAAAGTCAGCCATGTCATTTCTTCATCTGGTTTTGCTGCTTTTCTGGGCCTGGAGCTGAAACTCAACTGAGGCCTAGCTGTTATCTCTAGTCTAACCAAAACGCTCTCTGTGGTCAACAGATCCAAGGCTTTGTTCATAAGATTATTTTATGCGGGTCAGAACCTCATTTTTTCTGGGGGTTTAATGCTTCAGGGAATGGTCATGCAAGGGCTTGTATGGGAGTTGTATGATTCTATTCTCTGCCCCCTTGTTCCTCTTAAAAGGGGGATCTAAATTGCATGATTAATGATATAAAAGGTCAAAGGGTCTAAACTGCATGACTAGTGACATGCTAGGGAGGAAAGGTCACCTTGGGAGTATGATGCAAGCCTATAATACTTGTTTTCTCTAGTTTTGTTCCTTGTTAGGCACCCAGGAATTTCCACTCAGGACTTTGGTTCCTGCTCTGCTCATGCCTGTCTAGATGCTTACTCTGTTACCAGAAGACTAACCCAGGCAGATTAACCTTAAAATGGAGGTACTAACATGGGTATCTGCTTGAAGGCAGAGATAATCATGTCCAATGAAGAATAATATTAATTTTCAGAAGATTCTTTAAACCAAACAAGCTTCAATAATTCTACATTCTCAGTACACAGATAAACACATGTTAGTGTCCCAGCTCTTCCTTACCCTTGCAGCTTTAAGTGTATCTGATATTGTAGGCAGTTAGACAGATATGACCAGAGTAGAAACTACAGGCCAGATACAGAAGGTTACCAGGATAGACAGTCCCGGGTGCCTAGCAATGGGGGAAACTTCGTAAACAAGTATTGTATAGTGGGACTTCACCCCCAAGGTGACCTTTCCTCCCCTAGCAGATCACTGGTCATACAGTTTATATGCCTTGACCTTTCATATCGCTGGTCATGCAGTTCAGATTCTCCCCTGAACTTTCATTCCTTGGAATGTTGCTAGTCATGTGTGAGACACCCTTAGAGGAGGTACAAGGGGGCCAGAAAATAGCATCATACAACTCTCATGCAAGCCCTTGCATGACCATTCCCTTAAGTATTAAGCCCCCAGGACAATGAGGTTCTGACCCGAATCAAATAATCTTAAAAACAAAGCCTTGGATCTGTTGACCACAGAGAGAGTTTTGTTCAAACTAGAGATAACATCTAGGCCTCACATGTGTTTCAGCTCCAGGCCCAGAAAAGCAGCAAAACCAGATAAAGCAATGACATGGCTGGCTTTGGAACCAGATCCTCCCCTGAGATCTCCCCTAAAATCTATGCCTTTGGGAAATAGATGCCCTCAAGATGAAGGACCAGGTCTCTCTCTCTCTCTCTCTCTCTCCCATACTTTTCCCTATCCCCTTCTTCCCTCAGGTGCACACTCTCTCTCTAGAGCAGTGGTTCTCAACCTTGGCTGCACATTAGAATCACCTGGGAATCTTTTTGAAATCCTGATTTCTGGGCCTCATCCTCTGGAAATTCTGTTTCTTAGTTATGGTGTGGGGCCACAACATTAGTAACAAAGAAACAGAATTTCCGGAGGATGAGGTCCAGAAATCAGGATTTTAAGAAGATTCCCAACCCTAACTTGTTTGGCTCAGTGGACAGAGCATTGGCCTGCGGACTGAAGGGTCCCAGGTTCGATTCCGGTCAAGGGCATATACCTTGGTTGTGGGCACATCCCCAGTAGGAGGTGTGCGGGAGGCAGCTGATTGAGGTTTCTCTATCTTTGAGGTTTCTAATTCTCTATCTCTCTTCCTTCCACTCTGTAAAAAAAAATCAATAATATATATATATATAAAGATTCCCAGGTGATTCTAATGTGCAGCCAAGGTTGAGAACCACTGCTCTAGAGCATGCCCAAACTTTTCCTTCCCTCTTTCTTCCCTCAGGTGCATTATCTTTGCTTTCTTTCTTCTAAGCTCCAAGGGCCCTTGTTTGCCTCTTGTAACTTGCTTCCTGAGTCTGTGTAGTCTAGCTGGCTCACTTCTTCCATGGATTACTTCTTCTCCTCCTGTGACTTCCTAAATAAACTTTTGCTTGTACTGGAGTTCCTTGGCTCTAAATTTTTTTCTTAGCCCAAGTCAAGGATCAAGGTGCAACATCTGGTGTCCTCCACTGATTACATATCCAGAAAATCATACTGTGTTCTGCCTTTCTCTGTGGTAAATTCTTCCTTCAGTTCCATCAGAAAATTGTCCCCCAGTCTAGTATTAAATCCACAATTAAAATGAGTCCTTCAATTAACAGTAAGTGGTCATCGTATTAGACTCCTTCTTTCCAAGAGCTGCCTCATCAGTATTTGCATGTTGAGCTTTCCCTCTGTGAAGTGAAGGCCTGCTCCCAATCCCCATGGTTGCCTTCTTAGTCTGATTCAGGCCTCACAGAGCAAGTGGGATCACTAGGGGCTCTGAATCTATTCACTCATGGTAGAAAGCACTTTCATATTGTTGTTTTTGGATTTGATATAGCTCTCCACATGAATAATTCATGATTTATGATGGAGATCATACCTAGAAGTTTTGTTGCCTGTACAAGGTTTGTGTGCCCAATGCTTAAAAAAACACACAAGAACAACATTTAAAACATCAGAGTTTGAAGTAAGCAAATATTCATTGACCAAGAAGATCCAGCTCAAGAAGATGGAGGGGGAGGGGTGCCTTATAGCGTCCACAATTCCATGTTAAGAGAACCCAGATTTCAGGTTCATTTATGTCAAGGAAAGGGAGGGATGGGGAGGTGGGTAAGATATTAGATAGTTAGGCATGACCAGGGTCCAAGAAAGAGCAAGAAATTTCTAAATTATTTTGTTCCTATCTGTCCCCTGACCCCAGCTGAACTGAGTCTGGTCTGGAGACTCCTGTAAATCTTTGATGAACTGTCATTACTTTGTATATATATCCCCACCTCTTTGGAAAAGGCTCCTTCTGACAAGTGGCTGCTCTTATAAAAACTCAAACCTTAAGCAGAATTCCACCAGTTATTTAGCATATCTCTAGTGGGAGATATTAGCTGGAAGGCCATGGGAGAAATTCGGATTAAAATTAAGATATCAGAGAGAGCAAGCATTTCACTGTTTCAGGTACAAAATGAAAGAGTACCTCTTGAAGACTAGACAGTGGCACGCCTGGAAGCATCTCAACACTGTTTCCCAGGAGCCACTTTCTGGGGGACAAATCATTCAGTGAGTTCACATGTACTTTGGGTTTCTTTGTGGTTTGCAGTAAGTGTAGATGGAAAGGTGTTTTCTCACCTTCCTCCCTCCAATGCTTATTGGGCCGAGCCAACTCAGCCAAGGGTTCACAAGCCTGAGTGAGGGTGGCGAATGGATGAAGAAATGACAGACAAAGAGAATAAGCTGGGTCTAGGTCAGCGGTTCTTAACCTGTGGGTCACGACCCCTTTGGCAGTTGAATGACCCTTTCACAGGGGTCTCCTAAGACCATCCTGCATATCAGATATTTACATTACGATTCATAAGAGTAGCAACATTTGCCTAACTGGTTTGGCTCAGTGGATAGAGCATCGGCCTGCAGACTGAAGGGCCCCGGGTTCCATTCCGGTCAAGGGCATGTACCTTGGTTGCGGGCACCTCCCTAGTAGGGAGTGTGCAGGAAGCAGCTGAATCGATGTTTCTCTCTCATCGATGTTTCTAACTCTCTCTCCCTCTCCCTTCCTCTCTGTAAAAAATCAATAATATATATTTTTAAAAAAAGAGTAGCAACATTACAGTTATGAAGTAGCAACAAAAATAATTTTATGGTTGGGTCACAACATGAGGAACTGTATTTAAAGGGCCAGAAGGTTGAGAATCACTGGTCTAGGTGGATCTTCCTGTGCCTGGCTGAGGCCACAGAGAGAGATCCAGAGGCAAGCTGAGCCTTTATTTTATAGTCAGAGGTAAACAAGGTAGTGATCACCAGTTACAATGTTCTTGTGAGTTTCACTTGTTTTGGCAGCACTTGCTACATCTCCCTCAGCCCCTTAGCTTCCCAGATAAGATCTAGGGAGTGTCATAAGGTCAAGCCTAATTATGCTAAGAGGACTGTGCCCTCTAAGCTGGGACTTGTTTGTGGCTTTGCCAACTGGTCAGTCCAAGGCTTAACCCTATAGCCGCGCCCTATAGCTTATCTTCTTTCTCACTCCCTTACTGTCTTAATTAACAATTAACAACAAATAAGGCATCATTTACTGTTACCTATGTGGATGAAAGGAGCCACATGCTAACCTGACAAGTGCAGGAGAGACCTGCATGGCAGTCTTGCAAACTCAGAGAACTAAAAAAACCACAAAAGATGGTCTGAAAATGAAATATTTAACTACAAACTGGTTATGGTGGGTAGTTATGTCCTAGGCCAGTATTTTCCCTGACAAAGATCAACTTAGATCTTTACTGAGCCCATTTACCTTTTTGCCTCTAAGATAACATATGTGTGAGATGTCTGGGTAACTTGTAACTTCCTTTTCCCCCCAGACCTCTCAGGGCACAACAAATGGCACCAGGACATTCCCTCATTGTTATTGTTATCAAGTTGATTGTCAACTGTTAATTATGTTAAACTATCCTGTATTCATCTATATAAAAGAAACATATGTCCATCATTTCACTTTTTACTCTATCCCAGAGGTTTCCCTGCTTTGCTTTATCCCACCTCCTTAATCGATCACCAATGAATTTCATGTAACCCATCTACGTCCCTTTCCTTTGATTGCAATGTATAAATACTGATGTAACCTGCCATTCTCTGGAGCATTATCTCAATTTGTTGAGGTTCTGCTTCCCAGCATATGTCGATAGTTTGGTTCAAATAAACCACAAAATTCTTTATATGCTTTCTATGTTAACACCTATCTTAAAAGCCAGGTTCTTGAGTCTCCATATCATAGAAATAAGCACTGAACTCTGTACAAGATCAGGCACATATATTTTTTTGCAGACAGCTTGTACACAAGGGAGCAACCAGAAAAGGGAAGTGAGCTCTCTGAGAGGTTCTTGTGGATGGCTTATATAGGGGCCTTGGTGTGGATGTAGGATTTGGAAATGGGATGAGATCAGTTGTCCCGTGATCCATAGTCACTTGGTAGTAGCTGATTCTGGGGAACCACAAGTTTTCCATGGTCCGTGGGCCACTTGGAGGGCCTGTAAAATAATGCTTGCATAAATATTCTAGTTACCAATGAAGGCTGTGGGTCCAAGGACCTGAGGGTCTGAGATTCACTGTGGGTGCTTGACTTCACACAGGAAAGAATTCAAACACAAGCCAGCATAGAGTTTAAAGTGAAAGTGAGTTTTATTGGTGAAGCCATGAGACAGAATGGGTACTCCAGAGAAACAACAGCCCTCTTTAGAAGAATTGCTTCCTTTATTGAGGTTCATTTAATCAGGGATTGGGTATTTAATAAGAGGGGGTATATTTAGGATCTTTTGGGGAAAGGGATGGGGATTTCTCAGAGGAGCTCTGTCAGACATTTTGTGTTCTTTTATGGGCTTTCCATGACTGATTAGGGCAGCTCAGGGTGTGTTGTTTAGTATGCTAATGTATTAAAATGATTGCATAATGAGGGTAGGGTTTATGGTTTGGTGAAACTAGTCACCAAGTTGTGATACCATTGACATAATCTGGTTATTATGTAACAGAAAGGGAGTAAAGGGAAGACTAGATAATATAGGCATGCCCTTTATACAGCCTTGCTAGATAGCTGTAATTCTCCAAGTCTGTTCCCCATAGATCAATGGGGGAAGGGACTTGACAAAGGCTGTTTGGACACATGCCCAGTAAGGTCTGAGTGATATGGAAGGTGCTTATCTGTCAGTAACACCTGGGAACAAGTCAGGGGCCACAATAGGCATGGCCACTGTAAGTGGGAGAAACATGAATATTTAAACTCCTGGACAAAGGATCCCTCTCTCTTGTCCCTTGACCCTTGGTCCTCTTGCTTTCTTGGTACTCCTGTTGCACGGGGTGTGTTCTCCTGCATTCCTCCATGTGTCTCATGGCCATGTGGACTCCACACAATAGATTAATCAACTAAATCTGCTTGATCCTGAACTGTGCCTGGCTGAACATGGAACAGAGGCTCTGAACACTGGCCCTGCTTTTGGCTCTGCTGGACCCCCAGCTACACCTCTTTCAGGATTATGTGAAGTACTTTCATGGTACTTTGCAACCTGAGACATATAATTCCAATAAACACAACTCATCCTCCTGTGGGAGTCTTAGGAAATTCATTTTCTGAAGTTGTAGCAAGAGCCACCCCATGCCCACTAGTGTCAGGGAAATCTTACCTACTCATTTCTCCCACAACAGTTGGATTAAGCTGGTCTTTGCTGGTTTTAAGCCACAAATTTGGTGGTAGGTGGTCTTACTATCCTCTTGACAGTTCTATAGCTTTTATCTATTATAGTTGTTTTGCCAAATACCCTCTCTCATTACCATTTAATTGAAAAAACATCTATTTTGCAGAACATGATGTTAAAAAAGGATGTAGCTACCTTTTTGGGATATTGATTTTAAGATGTTTATTACAAAACAAAAGACTCGGAAAGGGCCTTTGACCCTTTTCCTTTCCCATCCCAAAAGATTCAGACTGAGGACTTGGACTCATTTCAATTGAGTGTGGTAAACAAGAGGGCTTCATACAAGGACCTGTCAGCCAGATACCCCTGTGTCTCCCTGTTTATGAATTGCCTCACAAGGATTTTTCTGCCCTGTGTGTTCTGTTCTTCCTCACTACCTATAGATCGCCCATTCTCACTCCTGAAATCTGATATCCTATACATACACAATGTTACTTCACTGTCTTTGAACATTTTATGCCTATGTGAATTCCCCATGTACATGCATTAAACTTTGATTTTCTCCTGTTATCTATCTCTGTTTATTTGGTTATTAGTTCAGCTAGAAGAACTTAGAAAGCGAGAGGAAGAGTATTAATATTTTTTTACGCCCGCACTATTTGGCGAGCCAGCTAGGAGAATACTGGCTGGGACATTGCTGGTTCCTGGACTGCTTCTGCAGCTGACCGATTATGGATGTCTGACCACAGCTGGCAGAGGTGGTTAGCATTTTAGCCTGTCAGCCTCTCTGATCTCTTGTCTGCAGGGTCCAGTGGAAATTGGAAGTGGTGAAACTCTCTCTTCTAAATTAGATTGGCAGGAGAAAATATTTGTGGATCTAGACTCTTGGGCCTAGTGACTCTTGGGGTTTTTAAATTAAATATTATTTTTTTAATTGATCCTTTTCTCCCTGAAATGGTTATTTTGTTTCTCTATGTCTTTTATGTCATTCTGTCATAAAAAGGAAATAGCATAAGGATAGAACATGGCACAGACTCCCAATAAGCCTGTTCTTTGAGCCGATCTCACAGGCTGGGGAGGTAATGATTCTCATCCAGACAAACATTGCTGTGAGTCTTTATATAAGACTCAGATGAGGTTTTTTTTTTGTTTGTTTTTTTTTTCAATATACTGTTATACATAATTATTAATAACGAACTACAACGTTGTAATGACTCATTGCTATCATCATGTTACATTCATTTCCCTTACGCACCTTACACGCACGCGCACCATTTCTCTCCACTAATACTAGCAGCAAATATTTTAGCAGCTGATTGCCAGGTCATTAGTCTTGGGCTGACCTGTTTGGTGTGCACAACAGGAAATATTTCACTTTTGGAGAACAAGAAAAATAGGTTTATTTGCTTTAAGCTTATTTGTGCAGTTATTTGGTGTCTGGTAAGTTAATGTTCAAGAAAAATATTAATTTTTATTAAAATGTTCTATTATTTTATGTTAACAATTACTCATTTATTTCAGCCCTTTGTATTTAGCATGTCTCTATTGAAATAAACCTACATTTCTATGAAAATTGAAGCTTTTGTTCTTTTGTGGCCCACATAAACTTAAACCTTGTTTATTTTTCCCGTGTTAGCCTTTGAGTTTGACGTGCTTGATCTCTAGAGCTAACATTGCTCTCCTTGGAAAACTGACAAATGCAAGCCAAGATCTCTCTAGGCTGACAATGGTGTGAAGTATTAGAGCATACAGTTAGTTAGGTAATAACAAAAGAGGAAGGGATGAATGGAACAGTCACCCTGGGGAGTAATTAGCATTGTTCTGCCAAAACAGCAAAACACCCCACCTAGTTGACCAGGCAGGAAAGATAGCTTTACAGTCACTCCAAAGGGTAACTGGCTTAATTTTACTGGATTAATGGAGGGGCGGGGAGGGAGAAAACAGCAAGGGGGAATTCCTTTTACATAGTGCATGTCCAGTAAGAGCCAAGTGATGAAGTAGAACTGTGAGGCATGTGCAGTAGAAGCCAAAATGGTCACCATACAAGGGAAGGGCACTAGCCTGGGAAAGTCTGGGGAAAGGATTGGATTGAGGAAGGGCACAGGCCCCAGAGAATCCAGAGAAGTGGATAGGGGAAGACACAAACACAGCCTGGAAAAGCCAGGAAAGGGGTTGGGTGGTCCAAAAGAAAGATTGGGCTTTCCCGAACCCAAGAGAATATATGGAAACTAGGCAAAGAGCACAGTGTGTGTCCTTCTTGGAGCCTGCCCCTGCCCTTCCTTCTCTTGGGTACATAATTTTGCCTTCTTTTCTCCTAACTCAAAGGGTCCTGGCAAGACTTGCAATCTGGGGAGCAGTAAACAGAGCAGAGGACTCTCCTCTTGCCTCTGTAACTTCCTTTTCTGAGTTCACGCAGCTATCCTATAGCCTGTCTGCTCTCTCTGCCTCTCTGAAAGCTTACTATCACTTGTCTCTCTAATAAATCTTGCCATTGATTTAATGAACAAAATATACTGATGAACAAAATGGATCCAAGAGACATAGAGCATGGAACAGACTGATGAATTTTAGAGGGAAGGTGAAGGTTGGGGAGTGATTAACCTGGGAACTTATATGCATACTAGAGGCCCCATACACGAAGTTTGTGCATGGGTAGGGTCCCTAGCGGCTGTCAGCCACCGATTGGTCGGCGCCTCCCTTCCCCAGCTGCTGGCTTCTGGCCTTTTTTCATTCCACACCACCCCCTGGTGGTCAGCACATGTCAGAGTGAGTGATTGAGCTCCCGGACTGTCGAACTCCCGAGGGGACACTTTGCATATTAGGC
>NW_005353465.1:670183-687981 GCF_000412655.1 Myotis brandtii
TTAACCAATGGGAAGCATAGCGGAGGTATGGTTAATTACCATGTTTGTCTATTATTAGATAGGATAGATATGCATAGCCCATGGACACAGACAATAGAGTAGTGAAGGCATTGGAAGGGTGGGTACGGGGTGGAGGGGGTCAATGGGAAACAAACAAACAAGTGGGACATCTATAATACTTTCAACAATAAAGATAAAAATAAATAAATAAATAAATCTTGCCACTATTGCTAAACTCCTCCTACATGAGTGTCCTGAAATTCTTTTCCCGTGACACCACAGAAGTGCCTATTTCCAAAGGGTGCTGGGACAGACCCGCCTTGGTGTCAGTCCTCTTCTGGTAACAAAAGGGTTCTCACTCATACTCTCATTAGAATGCAGCAGAAAGTGGTTTTATTGCTGTTAATGCAGCATAACAAAGCTTGGCAGAAGTTCCCAGGTTAAAAAAATGGAGGTCTGGACACTTCTTTGCCCTCTTCCTTATTGCCTTCCTTTGAAACAGGCAGAAAAGCAGGAAAGAATCCTAATTTCTTTATGTCCCAACTCTGGTCTGGTGTCCTTGACACTTTAATTCTTCCAATATCTTCCTTTTTTCTTCTATGGGAACCAGGGAATCAACATAAGAAAAGGCAGAAGAGAATCTGAACCAAGTGAGAGGCAAAATGATAAGAACTTTAAACAAGCTTATCTAAGTGTACAGGAATCAAATGATAGGGAGGGTCTCTCTTCTGAGGGGGGTCACAGGCAATAACGAAGAACTTGTACTGGGCAGAATCTTTGTAGCTGCAGTTAGGATACTTCCCTGCAGTGAGATTGCAGTTAGTGAGGTTAACAGGCTTTGAGCTCTGGTGGCAATTGTTCCGGCCATTCTTGCAGACAATCTTGGGCAACTCACAGGCAGCAGCCACATTCTGGAAGGAGTCATGCAGAAAGGTGTTTTGAGGCTTACAGTGCTGAGTATAATTATTGACACCATGCATTGCCTTGTTGCATTGCAGAGGGCTTGGTTGTATATGCTGAATTTCAAACCACTGAGCCTTGGTGAGATTCTTAGGCAAAGCATAAAGTGGATATACTGGTCCCCATAGTCCCAGCAGCAATAGGAGGGGAGGAAAGCATTTCAAGAGATCTAGCACCATCTTTCTGTGTAGGAAGAGGGAAGAAACAGTAGTAGTATAAGCAATAAGAGCAAAATTATTATTTATAACCATTTAGATTTTTATTGTAATTTTTAAGATTTCATAATTCTTTTTTCTTCTAACCATCTTCTTTCTCACCTGAGTCTTACAATTCTGTGATGAGCCTGAGGAGGAATATGAAGAAGACCTTTCCTCTTATTGGCCAGACCTGATTCTTCTCTTTGTCTTATACTCATGGATTTGATGGCCCCCATGTAAGAAACCTTGTCTCTTTCCTCCTGAAACATTTATCCTCTATCTATTTGACTTGGACCTCCCAGCCATCTTCACTGTCTTAGTCTCCCCAGCCCCGAGGCTTCTCTTACCAGCTTTCCACCTTGGTGCTCCCTCTGGAAACAGAAGCAGTAGTTCCCGGCTCAGAGGCTTTTGTAGGCTGTTTCTTCCCCAGGCATTCCAGAGCTGCCTGCCTTCTCAAGGGAAAAGTTCAGAGCCCTTAAGAAAGAGAAAGGCTTGGAAGATAATCTTTTTGTGTGCAATTTGGATGAGATACTTAGACCTTCAAACTCACTGTTTAAAATCGTATCAATAACATTAGAGGCACAAGAAGAGTAAGCTTACTTAAAGAAACAGTGTGACTCAAAACTCAGTTTGAGGAACTGATCACTTCCTGATGTGGGTTGTTTGCTTTCTTCCTGATTTGAAGCTTCAGTTTTTTGAAGTTCTATGATTTCAGTTTCTTAAGAGTAAATCTGATATAATAGCTGCCACATACTTGATAATGTTGTAAGTCCCAACAACAGACTTGAATAAATTATTCATTTATGTGGACAATTATTAGAGCAGATACTGAGCTACTCAGATTTCATCCTATCTAATAATAGACAAACAGGGTAATCGACCGTACCTTCGCCACACCTTCCATTGGCTAATCAGCATGATATGCAAATTAACCGTCAACAAAAATGGTGGTTAATTTGCATACGTAGGCTCCAAGCGGCGGAGCGAAGACTGAAGGTGAGCTGGAGCTGCGAAGACGGAAGACGGAAGGTGGCTCTGGCTGGGGCCGCAAAGATGCAGGATGGAAGGTGGCTCCGGCTGGGGCCTCGAAGATGGAGGATGGAAGGCAGCTCCAGCCGGAGCGAAGGCCTGGGTCCCTGGTGCCGGAGGAAAACTGGTGCCGGCAGCCAGGAGAAGGGAAGGCCTATTGCACGAATCTCTTCTAATAAAAGAGACTGGTGTTCTAATAAAAGAGACTGGTGAACAGAAAAATACATTATATATTAATAAATATAAACATCACTGACAGATCTGATAGAGGAAAGGACAGAGAAGTGCGAGGAGACAGTAGAGAGGAGGGATCATTGGAGGGCACAACACTTGAGCTGAGTTTTGATCATCAGAAGTGAGATGAAGAGGATGGTAAGGGCAGTCCCAGAAGGAAACTCTGTGTGAAGAGACCCATACACATGAAGAAGAAGGGAAATTTTGGATATTTGGTTATTGAATCCATTCTTATCTTCCCATTGGTGTTGCAGTTCCCTTATTCAGAATCTCATTGTCTCATCCTACATGGTCTCCCTACCTCTAGTCTCTATTCCTTCCAACTGTTAATGTAAAAACATTCAAACCTGTAAAGAGTTTTCGTGAGTTTATTTGAGCCAAACTGTCAACAATTGCCGGGAAGCAGAATCTCAATGGATTGGGATAATGCTCCAGGGAATGGAGTTTTTTCACCTTATTTTATACTTTACATTAAAGGAGGAGATGTAAGTGGGTTACATGAAATCCATTGGTGATAGATTAAGGAGGTGGAGAAAGCAAAGTGGAGGCGGGGGGGGGGGGGGGAAGAAACCTCTGGGATTGGATAAAAAGTGAAATGATAGACACATTACTTAGGTGGTTAGCAGTCAACAATTAACATGACAACAATAACAATGAAGGAATTTGTGATATTGAAAGGGAACATAAGACATTTGTTGGGGCTAGCTATCTGAATCTGTGCCAGTAACCTGCATTCTGATGCACACTCTTGCTAGCCGATAATTAACTCCATTCTTATCTGTGATGCCTGTCCTGCCTTGCAGAACCTGTTTCCTGGAATACTCCCATTTTACAGAGGCCATAAACCATGAACCATATACAACCCCTGGAGGAGGTTGGCAGCACTGGTGCCAGACAGGCCAAGCCTTTGAGTGTAATCTCACTTCCCCCATCCCAACTCATGGGGGGCTGCAAAGCCTGTGAAAAGTCCAGAAGCCTGATCCATATTTGGGGGACAAAGAAACTAAGGATATAAAGGGAAAGCTTCATCCATATTCATCACTCAGGCTTTGGAAACAGACTGCCCTGAGTCACTTTACTAGTACAGCTACAAATAAAGGGTTTTCCCTGAATTTTCTGAGTACCTGTTGTTGTTTTTCAACTGCCTGGTAAATTCTGCAACATAATTTGGTTCCCTGACCAAGAAACATGCAGCCGAGTTGCCCTTTTGAGGTACTGCTGCATGAGAGTAGGTAGGTGGGCCCTCTCCACCGAGCCCCCACAATGAAGGGAATGGCGCCATCAGCGAATGACTGAGTCCCAGTCTTCCCCGCACTCAGTTGGATCGGGCCACCCACTGTGAGCTCCAGTGGACTCCAAGGAAGACAGCAAAGCCTTTCCGGGACCAGACGTCTGATCAGTAAGTTTCCCCGGGGACCCAGTCTGAGTTCAGCCCTGCCTCTAGGCGCAGAAGATGCCACTGATCACTGCCTATGCAAAATATTTGCCTCAGTTCAGGGACTTTCCATGGGTGGAAGTTGAAACTCAGACTGACTGTTGTGTGAATGTGAGTGTGAGAGTCTGCATGAAGTGAAAGTTACCTTGTGGTTGTCCTGTGTCTCTGTTAACTGGGAGGGATTACACCGTTTAACTTCAAACATGGGCAGTAGTTCCTCTAAACCTGCTGTCTTAGAATGTATGCTAAAGAATTTTAAGAAGGGCCCAGACCACTGCCTGCAATGCAGATGCCTCTCCATGAAATCAGGGGACCCCAGCTTATGGCCGAGGATGGGAAACAGAAATTCCAGGCCTGGGAAATACATTCTCCCCAAATAGTCCATTGGGGAGAATGCTGACATTCTGGGGAGGGGCAGTTCCTGAACCAGAGACAGAAGACATTGCTCTGTGGTGTAAACTTTTCGTGTGTTGCACACACCTTCATAAGAGTGTTTGTTGATGTTTTGTGTCTCTTTGTTGTTTAAAGATGGGGCAAGTCCCACTTTGGGGAAATCCAGTTAGGTGTGCTGAGGCTGAACATGTGACAGAGACTACAGGAAAGTTCTATTAGCTGCCAAGAATTTTTTATCTTGAGGACCCTGCCTGCTCTCCCTCTCAGAATGTTGGCCACCAGAAACTCTTACTTAGTGAGGTGTCTGTGTGTCTATAATATAATTTTGGCTTTCTATCTTTTAGGGACTTTAGTTTGCTCTTCCCTGGTTTATGAATATGTATAGGGACAAAAATTATATAGGGAAGTAAACTCTGTAGGCTGGGATGGGCAACAAGGTTGATGCTTCCATGATAATGGGCAGTTCTTGAATGAGGATGGATTGATCCTGGGAGCATATGACTCCCAGCCAGATTTGTACGTCCTTTCTTTGAACAGAAAGGGCAATCATGGTTAACAGCATAATTACTATTTCCCATAAGTAAAACTAGTCCCCAATGTTCTATTTTTCCCTCATAACACTGGGAGAAACAGATCTGTAGAAGTACCCTCCAGCTGTGAAGCAGGGGCACTCCTGTTTTTATAAAGGAAAATAAAATAAAATGGTACTTTCACATTGAGTTATCCCTGTTACAAAATTGGTAATAATTGGCTTTAGAAATCTCAAACTTGCTAAGTTATAATAAATAGATGTAACTAAAAGGAAGGATTTATGATAAAGCTTTTCAGTAATAATTGATAAATATGCTAATAATAATACACCAGTCACTCAAGAGGAGAATGACTATGCTCTCTGTTGGAGGAAGGGGCCAGTCATCCTTCTCTGTGTAAAAGTAGAGAAGAATAAAGAGAACAAGGGCAGACAGAGAAATGTCCCCTCCCTTTGTGACCAGGGGACAATCTGAGGGAACAGCCAAGATGGCAATTTACAATCCCAGCCTCCTTCTCATCCAACTGGCCCTGAGGCTGCTGTGCTTCCACAAACTAGCTTTTCCAGGTTGCCAAAGGAGTTGGAGCAGTGAAAAAAAAGTTAAAACCTCTGCTGGACGACCCACCTGACTTAGCTGACCAGCTAGACCCAACTTTGGGCCCACAAGTGTATACACAGATTTGAGTTAATGTCTATCACGGAAATACTATTCTCAGGAAAAGAAGGGGGAATGATTTGAAGGTTGGCTATTGCTATCTGGGAATGGGAGCACCTGGCTGGCCCTGGTGTCCTTCCAGCAGGTGTAAAATTTCCAAACCTGGGAGCCCCAGTGGGACCTTAACAACAAGGCCCATAGGAGACACATGAGAGATCTCTCAGGGAGCTAATAATAAATGGTATTAAGGAAGAAGTTCCCCAGTCTCAGAACCTAAATAAAGCCTTCAATATTCAGCAAGGCAAAGAAGAAGGGCCTTCTGAATGTTTCAAGACTAAAAGATCAAATAAGAAAGTACTCTGGACCAGACAACGATGACCTGTTGGGCCAAGAAATATTAAAAATTACATTTTGTCACCAACAGTTGGCCTGACATCTCAAGAAAAGGGCAAAGTTAGAGAACTGGAGGGATAGAAGTGCAGAAGAGCTGTTATAAAAGGCTCAGAAGGTCTATGTACATAAAGATAAGAAAGGCAGAAACAGAAAACTAACATAATGCTCACAACTGTAGAACAAGTGGCTCAGGATCTTAGCATGTTATCTCTAAGGAAAAATGTGGCAGTTTTGAATCCAAGCAGCTTGAGGTCTGGGAACAGGCTGTCGGGTCTGCTCCCTTTCCCTCCTGCCCTTTTCTCCAGCCTCCTAGGCCTATACATAATTTTCCAAAGTCTTTGACAACTTAAAGGCTTTAGAGCATTGCTGGGTTAAATGATAAACATCTAAATATTTGAAATAATAGGTTACTGAAACATTAACTAAGCTGAGTTTGCCTCCTCTGGAGAATCTAGAGAATGAAGTTGAATCTGTTAATGAATGTCTTGTATTTTATTTGAAATCTCTCTTAAAATATAAATGTATCGCTAATCTGAGGAATGTTAATCACTTACATGTCACCTAAAAATTAAGGTTAAGAATTCTAACTAATTGGAAGGAAAGTATGGCTTTGGTGCAATAGAGAAAGCATAGGGCATGGAAATGCATTTTGAAGGAGAAAGAAGGTGGTTTGTAAAGCTGGTTATTTCTGAAAGTTGTAAGAATGTCGGTGAAAGTTATAGAAAGTTTGTAGGAAGAAATGGTAAAAGAAAATTGAATAAATGTCACAGGATAGTAAACTAGGACAAGCAGAACAAGAAAACTGAGATAGCAAAGCAGCAGTTTACAGCCACCTAGAAAATCCTATCTTCCCTAAACCAAGGACACTTAAGAGTAAATGATTTTCATTTTGCCTCCCTAAGCAGTGGGTAAATAGCTTATGTCAATGTACTCAGGGAGACTGATAGTAGAAATCCAATTACTGTCATTTGCTGTATGGCTTTCTCCATGGCACTCTATTGACTTCAAGTCTTCAGAGTCCAGACATGACTCTTTAAAACATGACACTCCAGTCAAGGACAAATGAAGTTAGAAAATAAGCCTTATTTTGGTTAGTTTTTTTCCTAGTAAAATGATTATATTAATCAAGTATTTAATAAATAAATAAAAGACCATCTTTTAATAATGGGAACTGAAGTATGCTAGCTTATGTTTGTGTCTAATACACTTTGATATATAATCTTTTGGTAAAATTAAGTTTGACAATCCTTCAAGAGTTTCAATTTTAAAAAACTTTCTCTTGACCTAAAATTGTCTTTAGATCACCCCAATAGGCTCTGAAATGCCTCGAATGTTTGTTTTCTCTCTCATGAAGGAAAATTTTATACTGAAGGTACATAGGAACTTTTGTCAAATAAAGTTATAACTAATGATTATTAGTTATAATATTATAGAATGTTGGGCTTTACAGAAAGAACAACATTCCATGTCATCTGCATTATAATGAAATCCATAACCATGTCATTTTAAATTTCTCCTTGTCATTTGGAGACAGTTACTGTTTTGTTATAATGCATTTGGAAAAATATTACATCTTCTGAAGAGTCCATAGAAAGAACTGGCAGGGAAAATCAGAAGATCTTAAAGCAAGTTAGTGTATTTTTCTCCCTATATGATCTCTCTGAAATTTGGCAATTCTTAATGAATAAATCATGGCAATTCATTTCTTTGCATAAATTCAATAAGACTTGTTTCCAATGGTGGTTTTATTGACTGAAAACTTTGACTGGAGTGTCATGTTTTAAAGAGTCATGTCTGGACTCTGAAGACTTGAAGTCAATAAGAGTGCCATGGAGAAAGCCTGGTATCTTGCTCGGTAGCCCTGACAATGTATGGCGCTGGACCGTCAGGCCCATACTCTGCCATTGCTGGCAGTTGGTCAGAGTGGAAGGGGAGCAGCGAGGGTGCCTCTGCATCCCTGCCAAACCCCCACACCCTCTGGCTTGCGACGAGTAGGAGGGCTGCTGAGGTGGGTCCTGAAGCTTAGGGCGTGAGCCCAGATGGAGCCACTGCAGGTACAGATTTTGGTGAGGAATTCACTTAACCCAGCAGATATAGCAGGAAGACCTGATGGCAGCTGGATGGCTTGGCTTCTCTTCCCTAAGGGGCACATTGAGACTCAAACATGAAATTCCGGCAAAGGCGGTCAGTTACCATTCTTGTTGTGTTTATGCAAACCATCAGGCCAAACTAAAACTAGACTTAATGCAATAGATAAATTGGTCTTAATTTGGCTCTTTAATATAAATAAGGGTAATTTTAAGGAGAAATATTCTATTTCAGTAGGAAATTATGAGAAATGAAATGTTTCCTTTTCCCTTCCACCAGACCATATGTTGTAATTCTTGCTGTTGTAATTGCTCAATAATACTAAATTTTATAATACAGTTTGTCTCCACCAGGTCACAAGCCCACCTCCTTCCGTGCCCAGGCCTCATAGTCCCTCTGACAGAGAGCAAGGATTTCTTGGCTCTGAGAGAAAACTTCATTCCTCCTTAGCACTGAAGCAGTTAAGAGGACCCCACTGACCTCCACTTTCCCTGAAAGAATTCAGAGCCAAGATCCTTGGGGGGATGTGTTAGGCAGTTAGACAGACATAAGCAGAGCAAGGACAATGGGCCAACTGGAGGAGAAATAGATGGGACCCTGAGATGTGCTTCTCACCACTCTAAGTGCTCTGAAGCCAGAAATGAAGACACCTGTGTAAACTCCCTCTCCCTTCCTCTATGAAAGACAGCAGGTTTTAGAACAGCTAATAGAGATAGAATCGGTAAGCCCTGAAGTCCCAGATGTTACTCCAGAGTAGATCTCTGGACTGCCATTACAATCTCTTGGGTGATGATGATGAAAAAGACTTGAGCTGCTGAACACCCTACTCCCTAGCTTTGAGTCTTCTATTGAATCTCCAAGGCTGAATATCAGCTTGAGGATCAAGAGGGGGGAATGAAAGGGAAAATAAAACATTTTTTTTGTGGGGGGGCTAGCTATTTGAATCTGTGCCAGTAACCTGCATTCTGATGCACACTCTTGCTAGCCGATAATTAACTCCATTCTTATCTGTGATGCCTGTCCTGCTTTGCAGAACCTGTTTCCTGGAATACTCCCATTTTACAGAGGCCATAAACCATGATCCATATACAACCTCCAGAGGGGTTGGCAGCTCTGATGCCAGACAGGACTAGCCTCTGAGTGTAATCTCACTTCCCCCATCCCAATTCATGGGGGGCTGCAAAGCCTGTGAAAAGTCCAGAAGTTTGATCCGTATTTGGGGGACAAAGAAACTAAGGTATAAAGACAAAGCTTTGTCCATATTCATCACTCAGGCTTTGGAAATGGACTCCCCTGAATCACCATACTAGTACTTGTACAAATAAAAGGTTTTTCCTGAATCTTCTGAGTACCTGTTGTGTGTTTTTCAGCTGCCTGGTAAATTCTGCAACAGCATCTGTCCTGCTACCCAGGGCATTTGGTTGTGCCTTGAGGGGTCCAGAGAAAAGGGAAGTTACAAGTTACCTTGACATTCAATGATGTGTTATCATAGATGCGAAGAGACAGATAGGTTCAGTTAAGGCAGCGGTTCTCAACCTGTGGGTCGGGACCCCTTTGGGGGTCGAACGACCCTTTCACAGGGATCGCCTAAGACCATTGGAAAACACATATATAATTACATATTGTTTTTGTGATTAATCACTATGCTTTAATTATGTTCAATTTGTAACAATGAAATTGGGGGTCACCATAACATGAGGAACTGTATTAAAGGGTCACAGCATTAGGAAGGTTGAGAACCACTGAGTTAAGGTAAAGGTTGACCTTGTCAGGGAAGATATCAGCCTAGGAAGTGACTACCCACCATAATTGCTTTTAGTTAAAGTTTAATTTCAGACCATCCTTGTGGTTACTTTAGGTCTTAGAGTTTGCAAGACTGCCATGCAGCCCTTCCCTTAGCTTGTCAGGTTAACATGTGGCCCCTTTCATCCACACAACGTATTCTACATATTACTTGAAGATTAGTCCCTTCAGCCTAAAATAATAGTGGAATACTCTTGCCTAATACTTTTTTATTGTTGTTGTTAATACTCACCCAAGGATATTTTTCTATTTGTTTTTAGAAAGAGTGGAAGGGAGAGGGAGGGAGAGAGAGAGGAATATTGACACGAGAAAGACACATCAATTGATTGCCCCACGCACACGCTCTGAGACCCTTCAGACCCTTCAGTCCTCAGGCTAATGCTCTATCCACTGAGCCAAATTGGTTAGGGATCATAATGCTTTTAATGACTTTGATTACCTACAAGGTAAAAATGTTGTCTATTTATAACAAAGTTGCAGGAGACAAGGTTAATATATGAAAATCAATTGCTTTCTTATATATCAACAATGAACAATTGGAATTTGAAATTTAATAAAAACCACAAATATTTACGTTAGCACTAAAGAAAAATGAAATACTTAGGTATAAATCTAATAAAATATGTACAAGATCACTATGAGGAAAGCTATAAAACTTTGATAGAAGAAATCAAAATAGGTGGAAATAAATGGAGAGATATTTTATGTTTATGCAGAAGGAAACCAGAATATGTCACCCCAAAATATGGCTCTTTGATATAAACATTATTTTGTGCTAAAGCCAATTAAGAATCAGTAAATGCCGAAAAAGCTCCTCAACCTCCCTTTTCAGCCTAAAGGCAGGAAATAAATTCTTTTACTGAAGACAGACTCTTAATCAGCCCAGAGAAGGCCCCAGATTGCCTAACTAACCCTTATTTTTACCATTTACTACTTATGGACCAAACCCCTTTGTTTTGTCAAATTTTCACAAATTTATTTATTTTTTTCCTAAAAGGTATAAAATGTTCCTGCTTTGGTCACTTCTTTGGGCCTTTATTCTCTCATGAAGTTTCCCATCTACATGTAAAAATTTAATAAAATTTGTACATTTTTTTTCTATTGATCTGTCTTTGTCAGTTTACTTTTTAGAACCAGCCAGGGACCCAAAGACAGTCAAAGAAAACTTTTTCTTCCCCTACAATTCATAGGAAGAATTTGAGTTTGTTATCATAGGCTTTTAGCACAAATGATGCCATTTTGGGCCTATGGGGTCTTTCTTTCTTTCTTTCTTTCTTTCTTTCTTTCTTTCTTTCTTTCTTTCTTTCTTTCTTTCTTTCTGTCTTTCTTTCTTAACAATACCAAATATAGATTTAATACCTGATCTAATTGTCTAATTGACTTGTCCCATAAGCATAATCTTAATCAACCAGTGTGGAATTTTTTAGTCAAGCCCAATAAAGTAATCTGTCTAGTAGGCTCTCTCCATTCCCCATAGAAGGAAGAGACAATCTACACTAATAAAAGAGAAACATGGTAATTAGTGTACGACCGCTACCCTTCCCATTGGCTAATCAGCATATCCTTATGCAAATTAACTGTCAGCCAAGATGGCGGCCGGCAGCCAGGCAGCTGGAAGCGAACATGAGGCTGGCCAGCCTGAAAATAGCCCTCAGCTCCTCACGCAGGCTGGCCAGGCACCCCAGTGGGAACCCCACCCTGATCTGGGATACCCTTCAGGTCAAACCAGCCGGCCCCCACCCATGCACCAGGCCTCTATCCTATATAATAAAAGGATAATATGCAAATTGACCCTAACAGCAGAATGATTGGGAATGACTGGTCACTATGACACACACTGACCACCAGGGGGCAGATGCTCAATGCAGGAGCTGCCCCTTGGTGGTCAGTGTGCTCCCACAGTGGGAGCTCTGCTCAGCCACAAGCCAGGCTGACAGCTGCCAGTACAGCGGTGGTTGCGGGAGCCTCTCCCGCATCCTCAGCAGGGCTAAGGATATCTGACTGCAGCTTAGTCCTGCTCCCCGCTGGCAAGTGGACATCCCCCGAGGGCTCCCAGGCTGCCAGAGGGATGTCTGATTGCCAGCTTAGGCCCGATCCCCTGGGGAGTGGGCCTAAGCCAGCAGGTGGACATCCCCCAAGGGGTCCCAGACTGCGAGAGGGCACAGGCAGGGCTGAGGGACCCTCTCGAGTACACAAATTTTTGTGCACCGGGCCTCTAGTTCTGTATAATAAAAGCCTAACGTGCTAAGTGTCCGACCTTTTGTTTGACCATTGCTATGACATGCACTGACCACAAGGGGGTAGATGCTCTGACTGGTAGGTTAGCTTGCTGCTGGGGTCCGACAGATCAGGACTGGGCGAGATGGGCTGAACACACCCTGGAGTCCTCCTGTGTTCCCTCCCTGGCCCCAATTGTGCACCAGTGGGGTTCCTTGGCCTGTCCTGCACCCTCTCGCAATCCAGGACCCCTTGGGGGATGTTGGAGAGCCAGTTTCTGCCTGATCCCCACAGGCCAGGCCGAGGGACCCCACTGGTGCATGAATCCGTGCACTGGGCCTCTATTCTACATAATAAATCCCTCCCCCTTTCCTTATCCCAAAGAAAAGTTGTTCCAGACCCAAAATAATTCTTTCTTTTCTTTCATTACTAGCTTTGTTGCCCATCTTGCTTCCTATAAACCTTCCATTTTGTACAACCCCCCAGAGCACCCTTCTAATTGCTAGATGTGATGCTGCCAGATTTATGAATTGTGTAATAAAGCCAATTAGGTCTTCAAATTTATTCCATTGAATTTTGTTTTTTAAAAGGTGGGAGGGATCACCATGAATTGGAACTTACAGGCTTCTCAATAGTCATGGAACTAAATTGAGATATAAACATAGGACAGTAGCAATAAGTAAGGAAAGAGTTTCAGTGGCTGAAATGTGTGATGGTATATTCCTATATCTGTATGTGGCTAGGTATGACTGGTGTTAAAAGAAAAGTGAAGTGAATGATAGGAGATGAGACCATAGAGGTGAGCAGAAGTCAGATTATGGAATAGATTATATGCTGTACTAAAGAAAGTTGATATTTCTTGTAGGATATGCATCTAGTATACATGAAAAATCCCAAAATTTGGATGGCATGATCATGCTGGTGATCATGAAGATCACAAATGTTGCAAATTAATTTTATTCATTAGTGTTTTGGTTGCAAGCAAACAAAGCAATTTGAGGTGACTTAAGGGGGAAAAAGTGTAAATGGTGGTGAGAGTATGGTGAGGATTTATTGGAAGAATGTGGGAGAAATTACAATATGAAAAAAATATAGCAGAATTGGTCTTTGGAAATACCTAGAACCCAATAAGTTTAGGTAAACTGAGGATCAGGGCTTAATGGACATAAATCCACTTCAAATTGTTTTTTTAAACCTTATATCACTACTTGAAATTCAGACTCTGAGGACAGTGTAGAGGAGAAAAAAGTCTTTGTTTTTTGTCCTTCTAGGTTCTCAGATAAAGCCTCTGTAACAAAAGACAGATTAACAAGAGAAAAACAAACAAGTTATTAGCATGGATATCTCATACACACATGAGAAAAACTCAAAGATGAGTAACTCAAAGATGTTGCTAAAACTTGGAGTTACATACCATCTTCAGCTAAAATAAAGGAAGAAGAGTGTGGGAGAGGCAAGTTATGGACAGGTGCTATTAGGTTTGCGTTGACTGGAGCCAGGCCCAGAGAGTTAAGAAATTTTATTGTATTCTCTCACAGCAGGCTGAGACCAATGTGTCAGTGTCAGCAACCAAGAGTAGGGAGTGTAGGACATTTATATCTCCTGTGCAGGTCAGAGCAACTGTTTGGACTGGTTGTTGGTGGGAGGCTGAGTGTAGGTGGTTTACTGGAAACTGGAAGCCATTAGTCATATCTTGCAAAATCTGAAATGAGAATAACAGGAAAACCGCAGGGAGGGCGGGAGCCCCAAATGGGGTAAAATGGAAAAGTACTGAGCCCAGGGGAAAAGTAGAAAATATGCCTAACAGCCCAGCATTTCTCCCTCCCCTGTTAGCTGACATTTCTGTAAACTGGGGTTGATGGGGGCTGATTTCATTCTTATGTAGCTTCTTCATGCTTAGGTGGGATGTAGAGATGTCCATAATTAGTCAGTGATTGAGGGAAGGGCTGATATCTAGTATAGGTCTGGAATAGCATCAGTGACAAGGAAAAAGCACAGTAAACTAGGATATTTTTTTAATGTAACTCTTTGCATTCTCCATTAATAAGAGTTTATTGTGACTTAGAGTCATCTTTTTCTTCTTGGTACAGAGAGGGAAACACCCTTACAAATACAAATTATATATATATATATATATACTAGAGGCCCGGTGCCTACATAGACAGCCACCAAGCCCAGCAAGCTGAGAGTGAGGAGAATCTAGAATTGGTGGTAATGGATGTGTAATATGCACTTTAAATCTGTATATTTAAATAATATATACTATATATAATCCCTCTCTCTCTCTCTCTCTCTCTCTCTCTCTTTCCTTTCTCCTTCTCTCTTAAAACCAGCCTCAAGTTTATATTTTTACCTTAACCTTTAACACCTTTTCCAGGGTAAAGAAAAGAAAAATAGATATTTTTTTGTTCTGTTTTGTTTGTGGAAAGAAACCTGATCTTCTGTATTTCTTAGTTTTACTTTGCAGATTGAGAATTGATCATCTCAAAAAGGCATTATTTAAAATTGGGCCAATATAAGTTTTATAAATGGAAATAATGTTTGTTAATGATAATAAATAAAAATCAGATTTTTAAATGTAATTTTTTTCCCAAAATTTGACCTTTAAAAATGGATTTTCAAAATCTTAGTGGCCCAGAAAGAAGATAGATATAAATACACAATTCTGGCTTTTTCATGTTGGAATGGAAATTGTTGAGATAGGGTTATGTGATAAACTTGGAATGGTGGTAAGTCTATTTGGGAAATGGGAAATAGAAATGGAAACAAATTTCCTTAATCACTCTAAATGAGAATTAATGCAGTATAAACTTGGCGGGATTCTAGCTCCAGAGTAGGAACTGTTCTGTTCTATCTAGGCTTATTCTCTGTGCCCACGCTGTGACACCCTCTGACTCCAACAAATGTAGGTGTCTGTGTTTTAAAGAGGCGTGTGTTTGTGCAGGCAGGCAGACCTGAGACACATTGATTAAAGTGCCTGGCATCTATTAATAGAATTGCAGATGGGGACAGAAGTGTTTTAACTCAATTATGCCTCAAGACCTAAGTAAGTGGTGTGTATTGATTCTCCCAACTGGCATTTTAGGCTTTAGTAAATGGGGATGGGGGGGCACCTGTTTTCTTCCACTGCTGGATTCTTTCATGACTACTGTTGATGGAATAAATGCCTACTGTGTGTCAGGTTCTGCACATTTATTTTAATAATGATAGGCAATATTTTAGTAAAAATTTAGGCAATATATTGCTAGTAAGATAGATAATATTTTCCCCATTTTACAAATAATAGGGGAAATGGAAGATGTAAGCAATGAATGAACTTTCTGTGTACTTCAGGGCAGTAAATTGTGGGGTATTTATAAAATTAAGCCCCTACCCAGGCTCCCTGACTATGTGAAGAGAATGCCTTGAGACAATGAGGACTTTCAATTCTAATTCAACTGTGGCTGTCCCCTGTGGCATAGGCTGGTAGCTGAAGCTTCACAGGTAAAAGATGATGGCATTACTGCTCTGAAACATAATAGTCATGACTAGAAAAAAGCAAATAAATATGGCAAATGATACTTGCATTAGAGTAGATAAATTACGGAATGACAGTAATCTTTTTGGAATTTGGCATCCTGCCTTGCAGGACTGTCACAGAATTCAAGTAAAATGAATTCAATTTAGGAAATCACTAGAGGCCCAGTGCATGAAAATCCATGCACTGGAGGGGGCGTCCCTTGATTAGCCAATGGGAAGGGTAGCGGAGGTACGGCTAATTACCATATTTCTCTTTTATTAGGTAGGATATATATATATATTAACTAAATTACCCTGCAAAAGTGTCTACAAAATAAACATCCAAACCTGTGGAGAATTTTTATTTTATTTAGCCAAATTGACAACATATGCTGGGGAACAAGAACTCAAATACCTGGAGAATAGCAGCTTCCTTTATGCATTTGCAATTAAGAAAGGAAAATAAGGAAGAGGTGAGAGAAAACAAGGTGGTGATTGGATTACAGAGGGGTCCTCAAACTTTTTAAACAGGGGGCCAGTTCACTGTCCCTCAGACATTCCACACATGCGCACTGCGGGCCCGGGATGAGTTGGCTGCTAAGCAGGACAGGCAGCGGTGGCAAAAACATCCGGCGGGCCGGATAAATGTTTTCGGCGGGCCGCATGTGACCCGTGGGCCGTAGTTTGAGGACCTCTGGATTACAGGATAGTTAACAAGATTATGTGCCTTCTTGAGGGTGTTACTGCTCATTTCAAAGGTAGATGCACACACACACAAATGGACAGGGCTTACATAAGTGACTTTTTACTAAACAGTTAATGCCTGTGGCTGACTACCCACCATGATCTTCCCAGTTAGGAATTTATGATCGGATCACCATAGGAGTTTACTCTCCATAGACCCTCTTTTTTTTATTCACAAATGAGTAACTTATACTCTGCTTTCAGAACTTCTCCTTTGTCTGCTGTTTCTCAGAATAATTCTTAAGCCAAAGGGGCATACGTTAGGGTGGTATATTCTAGTCTTCTACAAGAGTGTCCAGTTAGCTTCGCTTGGCTCTCATGATCCTCACTTGGCTCTGTAGAGGACATTGGAAACCTGGATGGACAGCCTCACCAAACTGCACATGGAAAGGGAAAGGATAATTCCCTAAGGGAAGTGAATATGCAGCTATCCAAATGGGGGTAAGCGGATATGAGAATGCTCAAGAAACAACAACACATGCTATTTATACTAAATACACTTAAATACATTTTCTTCCTGTTTTGAACCAACATCTTTTCACCCTTTCATAAAAGCATCTTTTAAAGAGTTTTTTAAATGAGGTATTTGTGAAACCCCCCTATAGGAGACCAGAATATGTCACCCCAAAATATGCCAGTACATTTTGAAACAGCATTTATCAAATGAGAAAAAACAATCAGTATTCTCCATACGTGAACTGATCATTGAGGAAGAACTACTGGGTTGACACTAGTCTCTTGTGAGTTTGATTGGTATAGGTCTGTGGTCGGCAAACTGCGGCTCGCGAGCCACATGCGGCCCTTTGGCCCCTTGAGTGTGGCTCTTCCTAAGCCTTAGGAGTACCCTAATTAAGTTAATAACAATGTACCTACCTATATAGTTTAAGTTTAAAAAATTTGGCTCTCAAAAGAAATTTCAATCGTTGTACTGTTGATATTTGGCTCTGTTGACTAATGAGTTTGCCGACCACTGACCCAGATCAACAGAGGTGTAGAAGGTGAGGGGAATGTAAAATACGTAAGGAGAGGGAAATGATGCAAACCCATTGCCCCCAGAAAAGCAACTGTAGTGGCATGGACTAGTGGTGGGGATTAGTTCATCCCACTATTTTTCCTTTGTCCGTTCTCCTGGAAAAAGAAAACAACCAGAATCCAAGAGCGTTGTTCCCAGTTGAGTTGAAGTTATTATGTAAAGCAAGTGGATCCGACAGTACAATGGAAGTGCTGTATCCCCAGTTATCCATTTAGGACCCAGGCTCTCATTCTCCCAGCTCTCAGGTATCTAATGAGTTTCCAAGCTGGGGGATTTGGGGAGTGGGAAGGAGCAGTCTGGAGCCTCATTACTGAGAAGAGTTGCCAACCCCACACTATTTCTCTGTCAAGTGAAAATGATTATTATCAGATAAACTCAATTGTGCTAATATCTTCTGCAGAGTGTATTATTTCTCAAGAAATTACTGTCTTATCCCAGCTAAATTGCATTTGCTTCCTTAGAGATTTTTTTTAAAAAATATATTTTATCGATTTTTTACAGAGAAGAAGGGAGAGAGATAGAGAGTTAGAAACATCGATGAGAGAGAAACATCGATCAGCTGCCTCCTGCACACCCCCCACTGGGGATGT
>NW_005353465.1:688000-688990 GCF_000412655.1 Myotis brandtii
AGGTACATGCCCTTGACCGGAATCGAACCTGGGACCTTTCAGTCCAGGCCGATGCTCTATCCACTGAGCCAAACCGGTTTCGGCGAGAGATATTTTTTAAAAATATGTTTTTATTGATTTTAGAGAGAGAGGAGGGGAAAGTAAGAGAGAAATAGAAGCATCAATGATGATAGAGAATCATTGATTGGCTGCCTCATGCAGGCCCTCTACTGGGAATCAAACCTGAAACCCTGGCATGTGAGCGGGAATTGAACAGTGAACTCATGGTTCATGGGTCCACAATCAACCACTGAGCAACAGCAGCCGGGCCTTAGTGATATTCTTAATAAATGAGTCCAGTAGGAATCTCCATCATTCCTTAGCCGATGGGAAAGGTTCTTTATAATTTTGGGAATTTATAGCTTTCATACCGATGACAGCCTGTGTTTTTATATTAGAAATCTCTATCTTCTGAAGGCAGGGAGAAGAGATGATTGATGGGCACTTGTGATATTGATTTTATTTAAGTCAAAAAGAAAGTACTAAGCCAAAAGATGGGAAAGGAAGAAGACCAATGTAGATAGAGCACACACTATGAGCTAGGACCATAGTACATGTTATACTAAATCAGCTCTGCCCATCCCCACATTCCCAAGCTGAGTGAAATTCAGCATGTCAACACAATCATTGGCTGGGTCACAACTTTTCCCCAACTAGTACATAAACGTTTACATTCTCATCATATGCATAAGCATATGACACACATATAACACCTTAAACTACACACAGCAAAATCTCATCCAAGTATAATCTATATATAATACTTATACCAATCACCACACATACTCTGCACATATAACATATATAAATGTCACACACATTGGAATTATATAATTTATTGTGAAGGGAGGATCATTCAGCTTGGGTAGGTGTAAGAAATCAATACCAGGAAAATTCCTGGGTTAGTGAAAAAGAGATGCTATGTGAGCTGAATTATATATATATATATAT
>NW_005353465.1:689968-711198 GCF_000412655.1 Myotis brandtii
GGCCGCCATCTTGGCTGACAGTTAATTTGCATAAGGATATGCTGATTAGCCAATGGGAAGGGTAGCGGTCGTACGCCAATTACCATGTTTCTCTTTTATTAGTGTAGATATATATATATCTGGTACATGAAATTTGTGCACTGGGTGGGGGGCGTTGTCCCTCAGTCCAGCCTGCACCCTCTCCAATCTGGGACCCCTCAGGGGATGTCTGACTGCCAGTTTAGGAAATCCCTCTCACAATCTGGGACTGTTGGCACCTAACCACTCGCTGGCACCTAACCACTCGCCTGCCTGCCTGCCTGATTGCCTGTAACCACTTCTGCCTCCAGCTTGATCACCCCCTAACCATTCCCTTGCTGGCCTGATTGATACCTAACTGCTCCCCTGCCAGCCCGATCGCCCCCAACGGCCCTCCCCTGCAGGCCTGGTCCCCCCCAACTGCCCTCCCCTGCCGGCCATCTTGTGACAATGTGGGGGCGGCCATCTTGTGATGTGAGGGTGTGGGGGTCAATTTGCATATTACCTCTTTATTATATAGGATATATATGCATATATGATTCAGCATATGATTCAGTATATATATTATTATATATACTATTATTATTATTGATAATAATAAAAGCATAATATTCTAATTAGACCAGATGGCCGGCCAACCTTCTGGACAAAGCCGAGGCTGCGAGGGCCGAGCCCCTTGCAAGAATTTTGTGCATTGGGCCGAAAAGGGTAGCGGTCGTATGCTAATTACCATGTTTCTCTTTTATTAGTGTAGATAATAATAATATATATAAAAGTATATATATATAATAGTAGAGCAGGTAAATGACAACAGAAAGGAATTCCAGGCAGAGAACCAACATAGGTAAAGTTATAATATTAAGAAACCATGTGATACATTACTCTAAGTGGTTGGAAAACATTGGCACATAAATGCAAAGTAGTGATTAGTAAGGGCTATTCATGTGGGCAGGGCCCACCACTTGGGAAACACTCATCACTCTACTAAAACCAGGGCATGTGGTTAGAGGCTACTGATAACCTCTAACAGCCGGATGTCCTCTATGCTATCAACAAACCCGTTCATGCCACAATGGAATTCAATGTAGCTGTAACTCCTGTGCTCTTTGTAGCCCTTTTTGTTATTCCCCTGGTAACACTTGATTATTTTGAAGGGATACTGGGCCCATATATATACATTTCTGTAGTGATCTCTCCAGTTTCTGATGCATATGTGCTTGATTTTGTGCCAAGAGATATAGATGAAGAGGTGATGAAGATGTCATTCCTGTCTTTCGGAGCTTCTCTTTCTCTCATGAGATCATTGCATCTGTACTCATTGAATTCCCAGCTTGTGCTCAGGTGGTGCTGTTTCATGAATTCCCTCCAGGAAAGGTTCTGGCTGTGTACATGGAGCCCACATAAGGGGAACAGCAGCAGCAAGAGAGGACCTGGGACCTTCAGAGAGGAGGACATCTCAGTCACCAGGATCACCTGTGGGTCTACATAAGAGAGGAAAACATAATTGCAACACTGCCCTGAGCTGAGCTCCACCTTAAAATTCCATTGTAGATATTTAGGCTCAATTTTACCATTTGGTTCCAAACTAGAAGATGATAAATCTCATTAGATAATAACATTTTCAAGAACTGAAAATATGCTAGAGCTTGAGTGAGACAAGCACAAAATTGTAGAAAATAGATGTTTATTTTGAGAATTCTAAACACCTCTTCACCCAAAACAAGGAGCATTCTAGCTAGCTCTGTTTTACAGTCCAGATGGGTACTCATAAGAAAGTGTGTCTGAAAGAGAATGTTATTTTAAATTTTATGTCTGTGAAGTAGAAAAGATTGTCACCCTTTAAGGCAGTGGTTCTCAACCTTCCTAATGCTGCGACCCTTTAATACAGTTCCTCATGTTGTGGTGACCCCCAATTTCATTGTTACAAATTGAACATAATTAAAGCATAGTGATTAATCACAAAAACAATATGTAATTATGTATGTGTTTTCCGATGGTCTTAGGCGACCCACATGAAAGGGTCGTTCGACCCCCAAAGGGGTCGCGACCCACAGGTTGAGAACCACTGCTTTAAGGGAATGTAGAAGATGAGTAGACTTGGGAAACATTTTCCAAGCAGGAAGCTTTGGCTCCCTGAAATCCCAGGCTGCAATTAAAACTGACTGCAAGTGGTGCTTATCTCATCTTGACTTCCTCATAACACTTCCCCAATGCCTGCCTGAAACATGGTAGTACATTTGACTGCCCACTTGCCTTCTCTGAGGCCATTTTCCTAAATCATGCTGAATGATCTTGATTTGCCATTAAGAATACCATCATAAAGAAAATGCAGTTTTGAAACAGTGTTCTAAGCAACCAAATACCAAGATCAAAACTGCCCTCACAGGAGCTACTCTGGTCAAAATCAGGGCCTAGAGATGTTTGAAAAAGTTTCCCCTTTAAACCAGCTCCCTGTCCTCAGTTAGCACAAGGAGTTATCCTGGCCCTACAGAAACTCTAACCTGATTCTCAGTATCTCAGAATTGGTGTCCTCAAATGAGCTTAATAGTAGCTCCCTTATGACCTGTGAGAGTCTAATGGGATTTGTGTGACAGCACTTTTGGGGATCTCTAGTCCTCTATCAAGCACAGAACAAAGGATAGGCAGGTTCTCATTGGTGCCAACCTATCCCTAGTTCAAAAGGCCTAAACAGGATGAGAAGACCAAGATTTAAGCTGCTTCAATGTATTATGCTTGAAAATATTGGGGAGGAAGGGAGGTGTGAATTAGTAAGATTAATACTGAGTTAAATTCAGGTCTTTGCTTCTTACAAATTGGATTACTGCATTCTCAACTCTACCACCTAGAAGGTCAAGCAAGCCCCTTCCAGTGTTCCTGGGCCTTTCCCCCAGCCATGCTCAATACCAACCCTTCTAACTCTAACTTGCCCTATTCAGATTCCATACTCACCTTCACAGGTCCGTGGGGATTAGTGTGTGAATCTAAAGAGCAGAGTCAGTGTCCTTTCCCTTTTCTTAGAGCTAAGAAGTCTGAGGCAGTGAAGAAAGGAATAGATGTGGGAGGTGCAGTGTTCCAACTGATTGGCAGTGGTGGAGGAAGAGGGGACAGCCTTACTCTGTGCACCTGTTTATCTCCTCATCTAGAACACTGGGGGTCACTCTGAGAAGAGCCTGGAGCAAAGGGGTCATACATCAAAGACAGTCCTCTAGGTACAAACGAATGGCAAGGCCCTGGGGGCAGGAGTTAAAGAACAAAATTCAACCAAGTAAGTTTGAAGATCTAATTGGCTGTATTAAGCAATTCAGGAATTGGGCAGCATGCCATCTAGCAACTAGAAAGGTGCTTTGGTGAGTTGTACAAAATGGAAGGTTTTTATAGGCAGAAAGACAGTGGGACTATGTACTTAAAGACTGGATTATTTTAAGCAGGAGACCTTCATTCAGGGGAAGGCAGGGGGTCATATCAGGCAGATTACCTTACCAGTGCTGATCAGGAAATTCCAAATTAAGTGGTTTATAATTCCATCTCTGGAAAAGGCTGAAAGTGAAATTTGGTTATTTAGTAAGTTTTTGTTGGTGTCATGGCGTAACAAACATGACACATACTTTTATTCATGATTTTTCATGCTTATGATTTTTTTGACTTTACAATGGTGTGAAAGCAATATGCATTCAGTAGAAACTGGCTGGGCTAAGCTACGATGTTCAGTAGTGTTGAAAAGAATGGAGGTGAAAACAGTCCAAAATGGAGTCACATTAGCTTGATTGTAGTGATTCTTTCACAATGCATATGTATACTGAATCAGGTTGCACACCTTAAATATAAACAATGTATATCTGCTATAATTTAAGTATTTTCAGTTTAATCCTTTCACACACACACACACACACGCAAACGCACACACATATACACATGTGCGCGCACACACTCTTAGATACATACTTCCCTTCTTTAGCTGCTGGTGTCTTCATACATCTCTGTTCCCCAATTTGTTTCAAAACATTCAAAGGGAGAAGGGAGTGGTGTGAGAATAGTCTTTAGTAAAAACACAGATGTTTCTGTGTCCTGGTCATAGATCCTATAGGCTTTTTTTCATGGACCAGTTTTTGAGGGTATTAAGGTGTTGGTGCATGTTTATAAACTAGAAAATAAGAGGGTAGAAGAAAAAAAAATCCTACACAAGAACAATAGCACCATCTTCACAGATATCTGTAGTTTAAGTTTTTGTTTAAAATATATTTTAATTGATTTCAGAGAGGAAGAGCAATAGAAACATCAATGATGAGAGAGAATCACTGATTGGTTGCCTCCTGCATGCCCCACAAGGGGGACTGGCCTGCAACCGGGCATGTGCCCTGACCTGGAATTGAACTGTTGATCTCCTGGCTCATAGGTCGAGGCTCAACCACTGAGCCATGCTGGCTGGGCTTGAGTTCTTTATTAAACGGAAAACATGAAAAATCTTTCCAGTCAGGAAGAGTGAATGAGTCTTAATGATCTAGTCTAGTGCATTGTTAATACTCTGACTTGCTACAGTGATAGAAAAGTTTGGGAAGAGAAAAAATATTCTTTGTATCATAATCTTATTAGACCCAAACATAACAAGGTTGCCAAATTACAGACAGAGCTCTCATTTTGCCAGTTCATATTTCCAAATTTTTAATGCTTCCCCCAACAGCTGACTGCTGGGAATACCAGAAAGCAGATACTTTCAAAACACTCCTTGTGATGAAGTAGAAAAAGTCCTGGATTAGTAGCCAGTTGAAGTGGATTATTTTGCTTCAGCTTTTCCACTAACTTCATGTTCTTCAGCAAATCCTTTAATTTTGGGCCCTATATGTATCAACATCAACATTACAGGGTGTGATGGTATTAAAATGAGATAACTGAGATGGAAGCACCTTAAAATACTTGAAATGCTATATCATACATATAATGATTACATTCCAGAGGATAGGATGTTGAGAGGGTTAAGCTGACCAGTATTATAAAAGGAAGCAGAAGAATTTACTGAAAAGTTTATTATAGAAAAGCCCACACCCAAATTAGGTTTATGCCTCCATTTCTCTTTGATACATTTAAGAGAATTGGTTATATAGAGAAAAAGAAGTAGACATAACCAGAGAAGACAGAACCTGAGACAGCTCAAATGCACTAGTCATTGCTATTCAAGGAGTAAGTTAAAGGCCAACCACAGGGCCATAACCCCTTCAGGATAGTATCTATCTGTCAAAGTGCACAGGCACTGGGGGGTTACCCTCACAGGCAATGACAACACGCCTAGTGCTGGCCCTGGCCCCATATCTGCAGTTGGGGGCTGGGGAACTTCCTGTATCTCTGCAATCTGTAACACTCACTACACCCTCATGGCAGTTCATCTTGCCATTCTTGCACTGGATGTTGGTGGTGCTGCAGATGCTACGAATGTTCCAGATGTCTTCATGGATGAAGGTGTTGAATTGCTTGCAACGGAACTGAGTCATCCTCCGTCTTTGCATCATCAAGTTACAGTATTTAACGTCGCCACCTGTCACTGTAGGATCCACATGTTGCCGCAGGAATCGCTGGTACATGGACTGGCCATAGGAGGGCTGCACCAGCCCCAGCCCCAGCAGGGTCAGCAGCAAGAGCAGAAGCGATGAAAGGGTCTTCAGGAGAGCCATCACTACCTTGGAGGTACCTGGAGAGAAACCAAGAGGTAGGAGAAAGGAAGGTAAGAAATGGGCATCAGAGAGAGGTGTTGAGAATGGCAAGCTGATATTTCCTCAACTCTACAGCCTACTCTTTCCTCCCCACTTCTCTGCTTACAACTTTTCTCATCACTGCCTCCCCAAGAGTTAAAAGTTTGCAAACATGATCTTCTCTGAAAGCAAGAGCTTTTCTCTTATAGAGAGACGGTGCTGTAGCCAGTACAATGACTCAGGGCAGAGACTGACGGGCTGGATGTCCAGGTGTATGTGTCCTGTATGGTCAGGGTGTGAAAAGGGAGAAAAGGCAGATCTAAATGAAACTGCAGTTGTCTGTCTCTTGAGGAAATTTTCTAGTCATGTGATCTTTGGAGAGTGTTTGGTTCCCTGGAGACTCTGATTCCCAAAAGTTTGTACAGACAGGATATGCCAATGAGAGTTTATGAACTGGTTTTAATTCTTGACATCTGGAAATTGAGGAAGGTGTGGAAGAAGGGTAGAGTAACATTTAGGGTTAGCCTTTCCTTTCATGAGTCTATTTTTTTTAAATTAAGTATTTTTTTTCCAATTACAGTTGACGTATCTATATATATAAAGAGGTAATATGTTAATTGGTCCTAACAGTGTCCCAGTCATGACGGGTCAATGGGCTATGTGCACAGAGGAGCTCATGGGCTGGGACGGGGGCGGGGACTTCTGCCCCCAGCAGAGGGGTGTGCAGGCCTGCCCAGCGCTAACATCGCACTGCCTCGGAGGTGGAGGCCACTCCCGACGGAGGCACATGCAGGCAAGAGCTAGTGGGCGGGGATGGGCGCAGGGACTTTTTGCATACATATGTGTGTTTGGATGTCCTTCTGATGCAGACAAATTATGGGATGAGAATAAATCTCATTTTATTGAAGATTCTTGTTGGAAATTACACCGAAGTGAAGGTGCCTGTATAAACTGTGTAATGCATGCACATAATGAAATTCAAGAGGTATTCACATTACATGGAATGAAATGTTCACATTTCAAACTTCTGGACTATCTTTTATTAATGAATACAAATACATGTGATGAATCATATGAGTGACAACAAGCAGAGGTTTTTTAAAAAACATATTTTATTGATTTTTTACTGAGATGAAGGGAGAGGGATAGAGAGCTAGAAACATTGATGAGAGAGAAACATCAATCAGCTGCCTCCTGCACACCTCCTACTGGGGATGTGCCTGCAACCAAGGTACATGCCCCTGACCGGAATCGAACTTGGGATCTTTCAGTGTGCAGGCTGACCCTCTATCCACTGAGCCAAACCGGTTAGGGTGACAGGCAGGGGTTTTGATAAATTCTCTGAATGATGAACAGTTGGCAACCTTTCAGACTATAACTTCAGCCATCAAAGATCAAACTGTACACCCCAAATGCTTTTTCTTGGGTGGTCCAGGTGGTAGTGGAAAAACATACCTTTATAAAGTTTTAATACATTATATTAGAGGTCGTGGTGGTACTGTTTTACTCATAGCGTCTATAGGAGTTGCTGCAAATTTACTTCTTGGTGGAAGAACCTTTCATTCCCAATATAAATTACCAATTCCATTAAATGAACCTTCAATTTCTAGACTCGATATAGAGTGAAGTTGCTAAAACCATTAAAAAGGCCCAATGTCTCATTATTGATGAATGCACCATGGTATCCAGACATGCTATAAATGCCATTACTAAGAGAAATTATGAATTTGAATGTTGCATTTGGTGAGAAAGTTCTCCTTCTTGGAGGCGATTTTCGACAATGTCTCAGTATTGTACCACATGCTATGTAATCAGCCATAGTACAAACGAGTTTAAAGTACTCTAATGGCCCTAACTGGTTTGGCTCAGTGGATAGAGCATCGGCCTTCGGACTCAAGGGTCCCAGGTTCGATTCCGGTCAAGGGCATGTACCTTGGTTGCGGGCACATCCCCAGTAAACATGTGTACCCATTTTGAACTTTAGGAATAAAACTCAAAAAATTTACATGTTTTGCATCCAAATTAAGAACCTAAAATAGTAAATTAAATCTAGAGAAAACAGAATAAAGGAAATGTGTGCATGTCTAAAAGGGGATATACTAAACATGATAGCAGTTTTTTTAGCCCTTGGGGGACAATTTTGAATTAATTTTATTTTTTCCCCATTAAGTAAACTGCTCAAACAAAGCCATTTTTACTTTAGGGAATAATGTTCTAGAGGAAAACATAGTTTTTAGGTACTTTTTTTTTCCTAAGCCTCAACAGAAGATATTTTTCCATTGATTTTTAGAGAGAGTGGAAGAGAGAGGGAAAGACAGAGAGAAATACTGATGTCAGAGAAACACATCGATTGATTGCCTCCTGCATGTGCCCCGACAAGGGCCCAGGCTGGGGAGGAGCCTGCAACCCAGGTAAATGCCCATGACGGGAATGGAACCTAGACCCTTCAGTCTGGGCTGATGCTCTATCCACTGAGCCAAACTGGCTAAGGCAAGAATCACAATTTCTTAGTTCTCAAATAACAATCCTATATAATAAAGAGGGAATATGCAAATTGACCATCATTTCGCCACAAAGATGGCTGCACCCACAGCGGAGGCCGGGATTCCGTAACACAAGATGGCTGCACCCACGGTGGAGGCCGAGTTCCCATAACGAGCCTTAATGAGCAATCAGCAGGGACCTGAGGCTGTGCCCTACCCCCAGGTGGGGTTTTACAGGGGACCTCAGGCCACACCCCCACCCAGCGGGGCTTGACGGGGAACCTCAGGCCGCGCCCCCCTCCTGGTGCTGGGCTTGACAGGGGATCTCAGTCAGGCCACTTCCCCCACCTGGTGGGGCTTGATGAGGGATCTCAAGGTGTGCCCCCCGCCTTGGCCCAGGCTGGGGGACCTCAGGCCGCACTCCCTACCCCAGGGCCAGGCCAGGGGACCTGAGGCTGTGCTGCCTGCCCAGCGGGGCTTGACAAGGGTGGGACCGGCCGGGTCTGGATCTAGCTCAATTGGGGGGGGAGGCTGGCCAGGTCTGGGTCTAGCGTGATTTTGAGGCACACGTGGGTGGGTAGGGATTTGACTCTGGGTCCCATGGTGCACCCCAGACTCTGACAGGAGGAAGATTTTCATATACATTTTACTAATTTTCTTTCATCTCTGACACTTCTATTATAGAGAAAGGGCAAATAGCAATATTAAAATATTTCCTCTAATTAATTCTCTTTTAATGTGCACGAATTTCATGCACTGGGCCACTAGTAATATTATATTAGTTCTGGTGTACCACATAGTGATTAGACATTTATATATCTTACAAAGTGGTCTCTCCATAAGCCTAGTACCCATTTGACACCATACATAGTTATTACAATGCTATTGACTATATTCCCTATGCTTACTTGACATCCCCATGGCTATTTTAAAAACTGGCCATGTGTATTTCTTAATTATTTGATATTTTCACTCATGGGGCTATATTTTTTTATGGTATTAAAATCAAGTCTTTTTGGAAATCTTGTTAATCCTATAAAAAAACTCACAAAATAAAAATCAGCGTATCCAGCCAAAGGGTTCTGAAGATAGTATATACTGGTTGAGTAAACTAATAAACAAAATGAAGGAATAAACAAATGAAATGAAATGGGTATAGGGAATGAAGATGTTTCCTAGGTTTGTGGAATTAACTGATAAAATAAATTTTAAAAATAAATCTCAACAACACAATCTCCACAAAAGAGAACTTGGATTGTCTTTTTTTTCCTTGCTGTTTCTATGCACAACCTAAAAACTAGGCCTTGGTGATATATTCCATCATCATGCATGTATCATTGATACTGTGTCTGTCTTATCAATAGCTATGCTAGTTTTCTGTCCTCTCTAATTGCAGACTCAATTTGTTGGCACTTTTTAAAAAAATATATTTTATTGATTTTTTACAGAGAGGAAAGGAGAGGGATAGAGAGTTAGAAACATCGATCAGCTGCCTCCTGCACACTCCCTAGTGGGTAGGGGCCCACAACCAAGGTACATGCCCCTGACTGGAATCGAACCTGGGACCCTTGAGTCCGCAGGCCGACACTCTATCCACTGAGCCAAACTGGTCAGGGCTTGTTGGCACTTTTGACAGTGGAAAATAAACGTATGATTTATAGAGCTTAAAAACAACAACACAAAAACTAAACAAAAACCTTCAGAGCCACAACAATGAAAGCATTGCCATATAGTGTCAGAACATTGCTTCTGTTGACCAAGAAAAGAAAACCCAGACCTATCTGGCTCTAAAATCAGTGCTTTTCCTACATTTTCTACAGCCTCTCTGTTTCCACTCCCCGAATATTCAGGATATTCAAGACATTTATGTTCAGAGTTGCTTCTTCCTAGCAAAAGAGTTTAATTAGGGGTGAAACAGGGGAGGAGTGGAAGTGGGAATTGCTCACCAACACCAGCTAGCTAGATCCTGCCACCTGACGGTCACTCCTGGGATTGGCCTTAGGAACTCATGAACTGTGAATCTCCTTGACCCTGGCAATGAGGCAGGGCTGACTCACTAGAGCAGCGATTTTCAACCTTTTTCATCTCATGGCACACATAAAGTAAATACTAAAATTCTGCAGTACACCAAAAAATATATTATTTGTCAATCTGACAAAATAAATAGGTATAATTTTGATTCATTCACACCAGGCAGCTATTGTGTTGGTTGTCATTTTTTAATTTGACAATCTAAGGGAAAAGAGGTCAGTGCTCCTGACTAAATAGTCAGGTATTGCATGTTTTAAAAATTCTTGCGGCATACCAGTTGAAAATCGCTGTACTAGAGCAAATAAAATTAATCTCTGACTCAACAGGAAGTGAGCAACCCAAAACAGAAAGGACAATTTTGTGAGGGTCATACAGACCCATTTTTTACACATGCAGTCGAAGGGCTGATCGTAGCTGAAGTCCTGGTGTGATGTATACGGGTACTACTGTCCTTTGTTTTCAAAGATGCTGCTTCATGACAGCAGGTCACACTGTCTGGGTGACTGAAATGGCTGATGAGGGACCTGCATAGCAGTTTCAAACATAACTTCATTCTTTAAAATGCTATCTCCTATAGTCACAGCCACCTTTTGCCTGTATACAAAAAGCTAGAAAGCTCTATGTCACATACCAGTGCCTATAGCTGTATATATGAGATATGAGAGCAGGGAGAAATGATGCTTGATTATCTCCTCATCCTTAGACTAATGGATAGAATTTCTGAAGGAACACTTAGCACTTGGGTAATAGCTTCATCACAACAATACACTTTGGGTTATTTTCCCCAAAATCTAATCTTGCATGTTAATCTTTCACCCTCCGATTATGCATGGTCTAATCCTGCTTCTTTGTGTCCAAGATATGATTTAGAAAGATAACTGGCTACAGAGAAGACCTAAACTATTCATGCAAGAGCAAACCCACAGCCTCAGCCACAATAACCAACTGATTTAACAAGACATCAACAAATATTTGCCAACAGAAGTCCAATGTAGACATCAATGAGAGTATCTTAAGGCTGTAGCTTCAACAGAAAATGAAATGATCCTCAAACTATCCCAACATATACTTTTTGGTCAGAGCTTGCCCCAAAGTTTCTCTCCACTCTATGATACTGATTCTCAATAAGAACTTCTTTTGATACTGTGATCCCAAAGACTTAGCTCTGCCACATTAACTATATGATCTGGGGAAATTAATTCACCTCTCTCAGCGTTATTACTCTTAAGTAAGTGAGCATAATAATATGTTTCACTTAGGGATCTTAGGAAGAATAAATGATAAAATCAATGTTAAGTACTTATCATAATGCCAGGTATATGGTAGGTGCTCAGTGTCAGAAACATGCCTCTGATTCAAACTTTATAGAAAAGAAATATCATGTGGCCAGGCAGTTACTGAATTTCCTTAGAGCAAACAGGTTGTGAGGAGTGGGGAGAAGGTATGAGAACTGTGCACGTGGCTGATAGCACATTTTTCCAAGAAGGTTCCCCTAAACAAAGGGAGGTGGAGTCAACTAGAAAGGTCTCAGCCAAAATTAAAGAAAAGAAAAGAAAAGAAAAGAAACGAAAAGGGTCTCAGCCAATATTTTAAATGGCAAATGGGAGACAACAAGACCTAGGCGATGTATGAAGAAACAGGTGACCGCACAGGACTCAGCCAATGAGGAACCAAAGGAGGGACTCATAAATAGTCTATGTTCCCCTCCCAACTTGTGTGCCATATGATGGACACCCACTTTTGAGAGTGTTAGTAAAAGTCTCATTTTTGCCATGTTTCTGTTTCTCAGTCTATCATTTCAAATTCAGACAGGTGAGCCATTTTTCAAAATTTGGGGGCGTGTCTGGGATATCTGTGCCCAGACTAGGAAGGGACCCTGGTTGAAGGGTAGGCACGTCCCACCCAATTTTGGGTGGCCCTTTGCCTGGGCCCTGTCTCTTTGCAGGGGCCATAGATAAGTCTGAGACTGTTTTTCTTTGGAAGGTGGCAAAAATGATACAAAGAGGGTACATTCCCAGCAACCAGGCAAGTCTCATGCATGGGCCAAGGTGGAAATACCATCTTGGTGGTTGGGTATCCTTGGAGGTTGGGTATATGTGACTGGGAAATGTCTGACACATAAAGCAAGTGCGGAGTTCTGATCTGCTCTTCCGTTCTTGTTGGGGTCCAACCCCAACAGGTCCAGGGGTCCCCAAAGGTGTGGACGGAGTCGGCGAAGAAGGAAGGACTCAAAGGCAGGGTTCAGTTGATCAGCATGGTTGGGTTCTCCCTCCAGGATCTCCAGCCAAGTTCTGTCTAGGTTCTCCAGCCAGGTTTGGTCGCCAGGTTCTGTAGCCAGGTTCTTTCCAGGTTCTTTTGCCATGTTCTGTCTAGGTTCTCCAGTGAAGTTCTGTAGCCAGGTTCTGTCCAGGATCTTTTGCCATGTTCTCTCGCTAGGTTCTCTCTCTAGGTTCTGTCTCTAGGTTCTTTCCCTAGGTTCTGTCGTTCTGTTGTCTTGTTACATCTGTATTTATACCAGTTGATTTTAATCCTGTCAATTTCTATTGCAAAGGTTAGGGTGTTTCTTATCTCCATTCCAGGGAGTAAAGATTATGTAGCTTAAGCGTGATTGTGGGAGGGACAGTCCTGGAACCAGGGACAGGAGATATTGCTCTGCTTCGGTGGTTTTTTAATGCAGGGCACTCTGTGGTGTAAATTTTAGTGCATTGTGCGCACCTGGATAAGAGTGTTTCTGTTGATGTTTTGTGTTTCTTTGTTGTTTGGGTTAATTTGTTTAAAGGTGGGGCATGTCCTGCTTTGGGGAAGCCCAGTTATGTGTATCGAGGCTGAACATGGGACAGAGATTGTCAGAATGTACTCTTCCTGCTCTCCCTCTCAGGGCATCAGTCACCAGGAACTCTTAGCTAGTGAGATTTCTGTCTGTGTGACTAATGTAATTTTGGCTTTCTATCTTTTGGGGACTTTAGTTTGCTGTTCTTTGGTTTATGAATATAGGGACAAAGATCACATGGGGAAGTAGGGATTATGGGCATGGGGAAGTAAGCAATGCAGTCTGGGTTGGGACTCCATTGTTTGGGCAACAAGGTTAATGTTTCCATGATAATGGGCAGTTCTTGAATAAGAATGTACCACATTCCAAGGAGGGAGGGGACATATGACTCCCAGCCAGGTGTTATGTCCTGGTTAGGCAATCATGGCTAACAGATTAATATTTCCCATAACCATAACTAGTTCCCAATGTTCTATTTTTGCCCATAACACTGGGACGAACAGCTCTATAGAAAAACCCTCCAGTAAGTTGCAGAAATAGCAGTGAAGGTGGGCAGGGGAGAGGCAACTCCTGTTTTCATAAAGGAAAATAAAATAAAATAGCATTTTCACATTAAAGCCACTGAAGGCCAATGAGTTATCCCTGTTACAAAATCTGCCAAGAAAATGCCTTGGGTAAAACCAATTAGCTTTAAAATCACAACATTGTTAAAACATAATAAATAGATATAATTAAAATAAAGGGTTTATGATAAAGCTTTTTCACTGATAGATACATATGCCTAAACATAGTTTTCCGTAACTTAAAACTTTGAAGTTTGCTGAGTTAAATAGTAAAAATAATTTAAATATCTAGGTATTTTGGAATACAGGATACTGAAATAAATTTATTAATCTGGTTTGCCTCTTATAGAAAATTTAGAGGATAGATTTGAATCCATTAATGAATATGCCTTGTGTTTTATTTGAAATACATCTTTAAAAATGCAAAAATTTAAGAGATAGGTAGATAGAGTTTAATTAATCTGTTGGTATTAGTTCTAAACACTACTCCTCAAAGTTTAACATTTGTACTAGTAAAAGTAATATTGACTTATTTGACAGCAAAAATAATTTGCTCCTCCTGAAAATTCTGCTTAGCAGCCATGTGCCCTGGAATTTCCCAGTTCTGTTGTAAGATGAATTTAACATCCTTACGCTCACAAAAAGGGAAAGTCTACCTCCCTATTGACTGAGAAGGAAGTAACTGAGAGGGGAAAAGGCCTTTGTATTCCATGTAATCCTGTCTGCGGGCAGTTGAGTAGAGAAAAATGGGAAAAATCAATAGGCCAAATTGAGGAGAAGACTTTGATGATTCTTACTGATTTCAGAGACATTTTTATTTATTAACATATTCAAAAGTTCCAGGCAGCTCATTTTCTGGGCCCCTGGCAATGAATGTGGCCACCCCTGTTCTAGAGTGTGTAGGGGAAATGCCAGGAATAGAGAGCAGAGCCAACTCTGGGCTAGTGGCCTGCTGGCTATGGACGGTAAAAGGACTCATCAAAGTGGACAGGCAAGCCATGTTCACAGGCAACAACTATGTCTGTGGACCCTGATGTGGCTCTGTACTGGCAGGGAGGCCAGGGGGGCCCTCTTTATGCCTGCAAGTAGTGACCTGGAAAGGAGACCTGCTTATTCTGAAATTTTTTCTCTAAGGCATTCCATTCTCATCTTCACAGACCACCTTGATGTTGTCATGTTACTGGTGCCATGAATAAAGGTGTTGGTGTCTTTGCAGGGTGAAGTCAAGCCTCGTCTCCTCATCATGGTATCACAGTATCTGTTATTCCGGCCACGTGGATTTGCATCATAGTGCTGGTCCAGGAAGTGTCTGTACCTGTAGTCATCCTGAGCCAGGGTTGGTGGGGTCAGACAGGGCCCCAGCATGAAGACCAACAACAGGGGACCCAGGCCTATCATCATCTCTTCCAACAAGGCTCCTGCCCAGGGCAAAAGGTATGGTAGGACAAATTAGGCTAAAAGGGCAAATGAGACTAAAAGGACAGGGACCTGCTGGGCTAGTGACAGGGCATCATGAGTCCAGTATCCTCAGTCACCTAAAGTATATCTTTTCTTTTCTATTCCTCATTAATCTCACATTTCTTGTCAATCCATTCTTTTGGAAAATCAATCTAAGTTTCCTGAACACAACTTCCTGCCCTAACCATTCTTTCATATCCCTTAAGACTCTGAGTACTTACCTTTCTATCAGTCATAGCATTAAAATATCCATTCACACTCTAATCCATTTATTAATTAATTAAATAACAAACATTATATAAGCTCCTCTGGGTACAAGGCATTGTGCTAGGTCCTGGCACACAGAGACCATTAAGACATACCAAGTCCTCCCTAAAAGGAGATGTAGCATCCATGGGGAAGGAATAGGAGCTCCAGTTCACTGAGATGAGACAGTAAGATAGGAGACCTATAAAGAAGATGGACTTCAAAAAATATGTTTTATTGATTTTAGAGAGAAAGGAAAGGTGGGGAGAGAGAGAGAGAGAGAGAGAGAGACATAGACATGAGACTGAAACATCCATTGGCTGCCTCCTGTATGCACCAAAACCAAATAAACCCACAACCTGGGTATATTTCCTGACCAGGTATCAAACTGGCAACCTGTTGGAGCATGGGATGACACTCAACCAACTGAGCCACACTGGCCAGGGCAAAGAGGGTCTTCTGAGCCCAGGGAAGGGTCAATCAGAGGTTTGTTAAAGAAAAGATTCTAAGTATTCAAGTCAATAAATCAGCTGGCTATAAGGAGAGCAGTTGAGAGCAGTCTTGCCCTGAGGTGAAGGGAGACTGACCTAATTCCCTAAGAATTAGTTGGTTTGTGGCTAAAGGTGGAATTATTGTATACTAGTTAGAAAAGAACAGAGAGGAGCATGGAAGAATTGATGCAATGATTGGAAGTGGGTCTGGGTCAACTTTTACAGAAGACTGGAGGAAGAGGAATTCAAGCTTATTCTTAGGATCAAGGTGGATTATTCTCAGAGAATACTCATATTTTCTAGTTTCCCCAATAAATGTACATACACTGTTACACAATAGGTAAATGATGTTACTATGTGATAAAACAACAAAAACAAAGAAAACCTCTTCAGGACTTTCATCAAGCCAAAGTCCTTACAGTTTGCTGTAATGATTTTGTAACATCTTCCACAAAAGAATAATAAGAAAGAGAAGAGGATTGTTGCCATCATCTCTCAAGAGTTTTCTGTCTAAACTGTGGAACTCACACTTGCTAGGGGCAGTGTGTCACACACCCTCAAACATACCTATCAAATAAACAGAATGCTTCTTTCTGGAGTATGATTTTATCTCAATGATAGCTATTAAAAATAGAATTAAACAAGTATCTATACTTATAATAGGATAATATGCAAATTGGCCTGGACACCATCACATAACGACCTAACAGCAGGAGGGAGGGGCAGGGAGCTACAAGTGGCTGAGAGCTACAGGAGGGTGGGGCAGCAAGCTACTTGCAGCCGAGAGCTATGAGCAGCAGTGGGGGGGAGGGGGCGGCCAGCTGAGGCAAGCGGCAGTGAGCTACTTACACACAGATTCGTGCAGAAGGCCACTAGTAGATTATAACAAAATAGAAAACAAATTTCATATTAATGTTAAAAACTTTATGTGTTAAGAAATGTGAAGATTGGAGAATTGAAAAATATTTGGTGTTTCCAGAAAAATATTTGGAAGTTCCTGACAATATTTTTAGTTCTTTGGAGAAAAATTTAAAGAACATTCAGAGCCTTTAAAAACTGTCATATCTTCCCCCACATTATATCAAATATATGTCAGTGTTCCCACATCCCATAATAAAAATGACTTTTCACAATAAATTTGAAAATAATTTTTATAATTTTGTTTTTCAAATTGTTTATGAATGAGCAACTTGTTTACTTTATGCTTGGCTATGATTTCTTAGCAACCATCACACATAATAAGAAATTCTTACAACAGAAGAAAAATTTGACCTTCAAGTTATTCTTAAGTGTGATGTAATTCATATAAATCCTAAGTTAAAAGAAAACAAATGGTACATTTTCATAGACATTAAGTTAAATAGTAATCTTTATTTTGAACTTTTCTTATATGTACATAAATAAACATTTTTATGTCAAATATTTTTACACCCTTAAAGATGGCACAGGTTCTAGCACTAAGCCTGTGGTATTACTAAACAGCCCTTGGAGTATGACTGTAAATCTAGAAAGACCAGTAAATCCAGGGTTCTGATGATTTCCTGGGAAGGCATGTGAGAGAGGGAGCAAAGTGAACACTCTTCTCATCATCATATGGCATTGATACATCTTGTCTGTTTCATAATAACGATACACAAATTTGACACACTGTTGAAGAATATGAAATTATACACTAAGAAAATGTTTGGTCATTCCACAGTACTGAAATAAATAACAGCTGAAAAAAATTTCCATTAAGAACATTAATTATAATTTATAATAGAATCAAGTGAAAGCATGTTCTTGGGACTTGAGCCAAAAAAATGGTACATGACTGAAGAGGGAAAAGCCACCCCTAAAAGAATAACAAGTATTCATACGCGGCCACTGCTTCAGCACAGCTGCTGGCCTGCCATGCTCCCCATTTGCCAAGCTCTTTACATTGTGCTTTTTAGTCTTCTGGGTGTGTTTTCTTTTTCTAGTTTTGTGGAAGACCTCATCAAAGTTTTATTGATTTAGATTCATTTAGGTCTCTTGTTCTTTGATAGACAAATATTGCCTTCTAACATCAAAGGCAATTATAGAATCTCAGGTTCCCGAGATGGAACAGGACCTTCGGGTCACCAAGTCAACACCTCTCTGCCTGGGGCCAGAATCCCAGAGTTCAAAATCAGGAAGTAGAGCTGTAGTAGCCAAAAGAGTCATTAGGTGGCAGTGGTGGATAGAAATGTTGCCAATGTCTTCCATGCTGTATTGGAGACCAGGGGTCCTGGTAGGAGGTGCCAGTGCTATACAGGTTGTGGGGATATTGTTGTTCAAAGAAGGGGGTCTGAGCTGCTGGGCTTGTCTGGAGTTTCTGTCTAAACACTCTATGCTTAAATAATAAAGACCAAGGACACCCCATTAGATACAAGTGTCAAAGCAAAAGTCACAAAACTCAGGATCTGCCCACAAGGATGTCACGAAATAAAGATATACCTATTTCCAACTTTCATGGGTGTAATTTCCAAGCCTTTATCCATGTATTCCAGGCAAACAATTACCTGTCTCCTTGTCAGTGTTTCCTACTGGTGTATAAGCTACGGGAGGGCGGAGCCCATATTATTCACTTTGAATCACAGTGTCTGCTTCACAGTAGACCCACAATATTTTTAATTTTTTTTTAGTGATTGACTTAATTTTTCTCTTAAGGCTTAAGTTTGTTCATCTATAGAAAGAGAGGTTTGCTAACTCTAAAGTCTGAAATTTCATGGTTCTCATTAAGCATAAGAGAATCTTTTCCAGTTTTACTAGCAAAAGTCTAGTGGAATTATAGAGACAGGTTGTATAAGTTTAGTTGGTAGACAACTTGTGAAAGAAATCTATACTAATAAAAAGGTAATATGCTAATTAGACCAGACATCTTCCGGACGTCCTTCCAGACAAAGCCACGGTGGCAGGGACCGAGGCAGAGGTGGTTAGGGGCGATTAGGCCGGCAGGTGGGAGCAGTTAGGGGGTGATCAGGCCTGCATGGGAGGGTAGTTAGGGGGCAATCAGGCTGGCAGGGGAGGACAGTTAGGGGGCGATCAGGTCAGCAGGGGAGGGCAATTAGGGGGAGATCAGGCAGGCAAGGGAGGGCATTTAGGGGTGTCAGGCCAGCAGGAGAGCATTAGGGGGCGATCAGGCCAGCAGGGGAGGGCAGTTATGGAGTGATCAGTCTGGCAGGGGAATAGTTAGGGGCATCAGGCCAGCAGGCAGAGGTGGTTAGGGGTGTTCAGGCAGGAAGGCAGGTGAGTGGTTAGGAGCCAGTAGTCCCGGATTGCAAGAGGGATGTCTGACTGCCTAAACCGGCAGTCAGATATCCCCCAAGGGGTCCTGGATTGGAGACTGTGCCAGCCGGGCTGAGGAACCCTCTTCCTGCACAAATTTCATGCACTGGGCCTCTAGTAGGTGATAAGAAAACCTGTGATCCAATCTCACTGAAATGTATCATTTCTTAAGGCTCAGCGTGTAAGCCAAGCCTACAGACCACCTTTAATTAAGGCCCTAGACTGATGCCACACAGGGGCTTTCTATCCTACAAAGCCACTTGCTTGTAGGAGGTTGAAGGCCTCCCATCCCAGTCTGGAGAGGTAAAGGAAAGACTTTGTTTGTAATTTGCAGAAATTGCACATTAATTCTGTAAGGACTCAGCTAAATTTTGCTCAGGCTTATTGTAATCTTGACTTCCTAAGACATCCAGAAAGTAAATTCCAGTCGGTACACATCATGGCCACCTCTATCTAATATCTGCTCCCCCACTCACAACTTGCTCACTCATATATTCAATCCTAAATTTCCCCAAAAGTGGCAAAATGAATTTGGGAGAAAACAAGTCTGAGACATTATTTTTGGTACTCTAGTGAATCTGCCTAGGCCAAGGGTTTAGAATCTCACATCTCGTAGTCAAACTCACTCGCACATAACCTTCCATATTCAAGCACATAACTGTCAACTTTTTGTTATTGAAATTTGTCCCCACTGTTCTTCAGACTAACTTTATCATCTGTTCCCAAACAATTCTTCAATCTTCACAAGAATTAATATTCTTTTCCTCTCTACACAGGCAATGTTTTGAATTCAAGAGGTCCATCCAACTTTACACACTAGGGAGTTAACTTGACAGTCTATGATTAGTAACTATGGTTATAATTTCCATACATATGGCTTCACAATTTTATATATTCTAGGGCAGTATCCCTCAAAGTGAAAGCATAACACCCAATGCATACTCCTCCCTTTATCTCTTTTCCTTCTTTCTTCCCTTCAACCTGCCAATGTACCTTCTTTTGATCTTGGATGTATTCCACTTGGCTCTTAAGGAGTAATCAAAACTTTTTAAAGGAAAAAATTAGTAGGGAAGATTAGAAGAAAACAGAACTAAAAGCATACTTTTGGTTTCTTTCCTCACTGTGCCACATTTAATGCCTATTCCCTGGGGGCATCCAGATGCCCTTCAGCAAATGGCTTCCCCAGGACTTTGGGAATTTTATCCCAATTCAGGAATTCCTCCTAAACCTCAATTTGCTCCCAGTCTCACTAATCTCTCTTTACACACACATATATAGACAATCCCAAAAGAAATCTGCTTTCATTTTAAACTTTAGAATTTGATTTGTTTTTTTTCTTAATTCATAAGCTTGGACCCAGAAGCTTTAAAGGGAGAAAAAGATGTTTCATTGAAGTGGCTAGATGGCTAGAAATAGTATGTATATATAAACAAATACAGCAATAGGTTACTCAGGGGTAAGAATCTTACAAAAATCTGGAAGAATCCCTCCAACTGAAGATGGCTTCCAGTTCTTTGTTTCTGGAGATGGGTTCCAGCTGTGGGAACTGGACCCCTCAGGTTCTGATTATATAGTGATCAAATGAACTGGGTGGGGAAACTAGTTCCAAAGATCCCTAATCCTGGCAGAGATATGAAAACTAAGGACACTGCTTGTGCACAACAAGGAGAGTTCATTCACCTTTTCTCTGGGCATGACTATATCAAATATTTACCCTTTGGAGCGGATTAAAGATTTGTTCCAGGAGGCAAAGTTTAATATTGATAAGCATGGCCCTTTGTCCCAAAGCTGCCTCTTTTCTGATGTCTTACTCTTGCCCATAACATGATCAAGCTTTCATTGTTCACATACATGATCTGGATCCAGAAGATGCTGTTTCTGATCTATGGGCCAACTCCAAGAACTGGTCTCCCAGCAGAATGCTGTTCCCCTGCCCTGTCTATTTACCCACATAATTTGGTTTCATGAAAGGATGCCATGCCAATAAGTAGGTTATTCATAGGTTTCACAGAACCAGGAAAGTACTTGTAGAGAAGGTTATGTGACAGCTGTTAGTACCCACTGCCCTTGACTTCAACCTCCCAGCTACTAACCCTCAGAAACATTCTTGCCATATTTCCTGGGCTTCTCCTTATTTTCATCCTCAGCTGTTCAAGAGACTAACCAGGAGCACCCCCCCCCCCCCCTCCCCCTTTTTTTCC
>NW_005353465.1:711480-715075 GCF_000412655.1 Myotis brandtii
CCCTTAGGAGAGATTAACTCTTTAAACAGCTGCCAGTGGGCTACACATGCTTGGGCACCTGCTCTGGAGCCTATCTGAGGAACAGTTTTGGTAACTGGAAGGGCCTGAGGACTTAAGGAGAAAGAAAAGTGCATGAGGCAGGTTAATAAAAAACTAGGAAAATTCTCTGCCAATAGAATAAGGGAAATGGAGACAAAATATTTAAACAAAGGGCCAAGCAATCAACAGGTAGCTAATAAATCATAAGAGTCTATCTTCCCTAACCAAGGACACTTAGGAGCAGGTGGTTTACACCTCTACTCTCAAACCAGAGAGTGAGTAGCTTAAATCACCCTAGTCAAGTAGATAAATAACAGAGACCCTGCAGTGCCATTAGTGCCAACTAAACCCAAGAACCAAGGAAGTCAGGGGAATAAATAACAACAACAAAAAAGTAATTATGGCCAGACAAATCCAAGATAGAGGTAAAGATGATTAGAGGATGATCCCAAACCCTGCTATACGCTCATCTGATACATAAGCATGTTAAAGTACACACCTAAAAAGCTGATGAATAATCTGATTGAGACCTCCACTAAAATTCCCGTCTACAGAAAACACATAAAATCCTCAAGACAAAGGACCAAGTACATGCTCTCCCTTGAGCACACCCTTTCCTCCCTTTCCTCAGGTGTGTAATAATACTTTCTCCTAAGCTCTGAGGGCCCTCCTTTTGCCTACCTTCTCAGTGAGACAAAAGCAGTCCCCACTTGGCTCACTTCTGTCACTCAGACTTTTACTTCTCGGTGATCTAGCAGCCCAGCCCAGGCTCACTTCTGTTACCATGACTTCCTTTCCTGAGTCTAGGCAGCCCAGTCGAGGGTCACTTCTGTTACTGTCATCTTGCTTCTTCTATCCTAAGTCCTTCCTTTGTTTTACTAACCTAACCTTTATTAAACATAGTTGCAAAATCAGCTGGGCTTGTGTCTTGAGCTATTTCCTACATGAAGTAAAAAACCCACAAATCCCAAACCGTGCCTGGGTAGACCTGATGTGGCCCAGTCCTATCCTTTCTGGTGACATGGGCAGCATGGAGAACCCCAAAAAAGACAAACTTCACCTTCTTTTCAGTTGTGTTGGGATACAGTCCTACCTGAGCTTCGCTATCCCCCCAACTCCCATCCTCTCCCTTGTTCCCTGCATCCCCAACCAAATCCTGAGCTAAAAGGAAAAAAGTTGAAGGTAGTGAGAAGAGGACCAAGCAAACTGCCATAAACGGCTTTCCCTCAGTACTTGGTGCCTCAGGGTTACTGAAGCCTCTGGAGAGGAAGGGACAGGCATGTCTCTGACCAGAACATTTGTTCTGCCAAACACCAAAGTTCAATGTCTTTTAGGAGCAAAGAGAGGTAACAGGATATGGGGTTCATAGAGTGGGGCCTCTACTGGCACCTAGCAGAGTGCCCAAATCCTCACTGTCCTTTTGTGGGCAGACAAGCTACTTGAGAGTGGAACTTATTTTAAATTAATCACATATCACTTTTTAACCAGTTAACTGCCACATGTCCAAAATGGAAACCATCCCCACATGCCACAATATTTTGAATTTAATTAAAAAATCAATTTGCAATGAATATTATAAAAATAAATATAACTCACAATTCAGGTGTTCTTGAATATTTTCAGTTGAAAATTCTCATGAAAAATGATTTTTAAAGTGTCTATAGATACTTATGGCATACAAAGGGTTAAAGAGACACTGAAAAAGTGAGCTCTAAGAAATTATCAAGGAACACCAAAAGTGGAAACTGCATAGAGACTGGTAAGAGGGGTGGAGTCACCAAAGGGCTGGCTTGGAAGCAACTGAAGTTTTGGAGAGATATCTCAGCTATGGGCAGTTACCAGTGAGAATGCTGGGGTCTAATCCCCAAGCTGGCCCTCCAACATAGAGCACTGGAACTGAGAAGGGTACCACATAACATCTGGCTGTGAAAATCAGTGGGGTTGCTGTCTGCCAGGGATAAATGGCTGGAAATTCAGGCACCCTCTCAAAGGACCAAGGCACAACATTTCCTATGGAGCCACTCACCTTGTGCTCTGGCAGAGGGAGGGCAGAATGGACTAGAGCTCTGTGAGCAGAAGCCAGGATTGGGGGCTCTGGGGTTAGAGTTCAGAAGGAAGACACCCTGGTTTCCTGTGCTGAGTCATTCCTTCATGCTGCTGCAGTCATCTTTCTCATGCAGACATTTGCTATACAGGCAGCCTTGCCTGCGGAGAAGACAGTTGACACACCCTATTGGAAAACACCTTGCCTCTCTGTTGGGGAGATAATGAGGCCAATTAAGACACTTAGAATCACAGTTAGCCTCCCAGCAGAAGCAATTGCTCCACCAGGTTGAAAAAAACTCTTGCCACACTTGTGGACAATTGCCTGAGGGCAATTCAAGACAGAATCTTATCTGTAGACAGAAGTGTTCTCTGGAGGCTTTGAATCTTTGCCTGATCTAATTAGACTGAAATAGAGTTTGACCCTGTCCTGCACTAGAGATTGAGAGGTATAGCAGATCTACCTAATACATAGTCACAAACACAAACAGGCAGCCAAAATGAGGAGACAAAGAAACAACCTCCAATGAAAGAACAAGAGAATTCTCCAGAAGAACAGATTAATGAAAAACGGAGATAAGAAATTTATCTTGGAAATCAAGATAGCAGCATAGGTAATTACCTATACTTGCTGCCTCTCACAGCCACATCAAAACCACAAAACAGCAGAACAACTACCATCCAGAACCACGGAAAAGCTGGCTGAGTGGAAGTTTCACAACTAGAGAGGTGAAGAAAGCTCATTGAAACCAGTAAGAGGTGCAGAGGCGTGGAAAGTACTGCACCTGGATGTGCAGCTTTTTAAGCCAGGAGGGAGATACAAGCTCCCGCTTGCTCTAAACTCCAGTTCCTGGTGAGACTCTGGGGGACTCAGACACATACGGGGAGAAACTGGAATGTCTGGCATTGGGACAGAAACAGGAGGGCGGCTTACACTTAGAGGTGTTCGCAGCAATCATTGTTCCTGCACAGGGGCACGGGACACAGAGAACCAGGGACTTCTCTGGTTCAGGGCAGCCATTGCTGTTTGCTCCACCCTAGTGATTTCCAGAGACCCTTCCCCACCCAATTTACAACCACACCCAAGCTGTGAGCAGCGGCTTTTGCATATGAATGGCCTGTTCTTTTGCCTAAAACAAACTGCAGCTGGGTCAGAGAGCCCCAGAGATTCCAAAAGAAGACCACCCACTACGCAGCAGCAGTGGCCTTGCTTCACAACTGTGCCTCATCTGGGAACTTCCAAACCCCATACAAAGAGGAGGAATCTTCAGAAGATTCTGTAGCTCCTGCTGGGTGGCCGCAGACAGTGGCGGACCTTGTGCCTCCTTGGAGATCCAAGAGCCAGTGTTCCCAATGGTCAGAGTGAAACCATATCAGATCACAACTCTTCACATCCATAAGAGACACACTCAAGAGGCAGACTCAGTGAACACCAAAGCCCTACTGAAGCAAATCCTGCCCCATAAGGGTGTCTCCTGCGCAACAGATCTTCCAGTGTAGACACAGCTGGTCA
>NW_005353465.1:716295-718665 GCF_000412655.1 Myotis brandtii
GAGGGGAGCTATGGAGGGAAAAAAGAGGAACAACTGTAATAATCTGAACAATAAAGATTTATTAAAAAAAGAAATTTATCTGACATAGTGTTCAGAGTAATGATGGTAAAGATACTCAACAACATGAGAAAAGATATAGTAACTATGAATACAGAAATTAAGAATGACATAGCACAAATAAAGAGCACATTGGAAGGAAGACAGAACAGATTCGGGGAAGCTGAGGATCGAATCACTGAATTAGAAGACAGTTGAAAAAAATCACTCAAAGAGAAAAAACAATTAAAAATAGGAGGACAGCTTAAGCAAGCTGTGAGACAACATGAAATGTAACAATATTAGAATAGCAGGTGTGCCAGAAGAGGCAGAAAGGAAGAAAAATCATGTTTGAAGAAATAATGGCAGAAAACTTCCCTAACCTGATAAAGGAAAAAGTCACACAATTTCAGAAGTCACAGAGAACCCCAAGCAAGAAGAACCCAAACAGGCCCATGCCCAGGCACATCATAGTTAAAATGTCAAAAACTAAAGACAAAGAGAGAATCTTAAAGGCAGCAAGAAAAAGAAAAACTGTTACCTACAAAAAAACTCCCAAAAGGCTGACACCTGATTTCTCATCAGAAATTCTATAGGCCAGAAGGGAGTGGCATGAAGTACTCAAGGTAATGGAAAGCATGGATCTGCAACCAAGATTGCTATACCCAGAAAGGCTACCATTCAAAATAGATGGTCAAAAAAAGAGCTTTCTGGGCAAAGAAAGGCTAAAAGAGTACATCACTACCAAGCCAGCATTATAAGAAATGCTAAAGCAACTGCTGTAATGAGAAGAAAAAATAAAGAGACAAACCTAGGCATACAGAATTAAAATGGCAATCTGTAAGTACCTATCAATAAAAACCTTAAATGTAAATGGCTTAAATGCTCCAATCAGAAGACATAGGATATCTGAATGGATACAAAAACATGACCCAACTATATGCTGTCTACAAGAGCCCCACCTCAGAACAAAAGACTCACATGGGATGAGAGTGAAGGGATGGAAAAATCCATGCAAATGGAAAAGAAAAAAAGCTGGAGTAGCAATACTCATATCTGACAAAATAGACATCAAAATGAAGGCCATCACAAGAGACAACTAAAGTGACTACATAATACTAAAGGGATTGATCCAACAAGAGGATATAACTATGGTGAACATATATGCACCAATATAGGAGCACCTAAATATATATATAAAAAATTCTAGAGGACTTTAAGGGAGAGATTGATAGTACAGTCATAGTAGAGGACTTTAACACCCCACTGACTTCACTGGATATATCCTCCAGACAAAAAAATTAACAATGAGGCAGTGACTCTAAAGGACACAATGGATCAAATGGATTTAATTGACATTTATAGAACATTTCATCCCAAAGCTGCAGAATAGACATTCTTCTCAACTGCTCATGGATCATTCACAAAGATAAACTGCATATTAGGACACAGAGCAAGTGCTACAAGTTCAAGAGGATTGAAATAATATCAAGCATCTTCTCAGATCACAGTGGAATGAAATTAGAAATCAGCTGCAGTAAAAACACCCAAAAACATTCAAACACATAGAAGCTATCTAGCATGTTATTAAACAATGAATGGGTTACCAATGAGATCAAGAAAGAAATCAAAAACCTTCTAAAAACAAATAAAAAAGAACACACAACAATCCAAAATCTCTGCAAAGCAGTCCTGAGAAGGAAGTTCATAGTACTACAAGCCTACCTCAAAAAACAAGAAAAAATAACAATAAACTATTTAACCCTACAACTTAGAGAACTAAAAAGAGAACAACAAGGAAAGCCCAGAGTAAGCAGAAGGAAAGAAATAATAAACATTAGAGCAGAAATAAAAGACACAGAGACTGAAAAACAATACAAAAACTTAATGAAACCATAAGCTGATTATTTGAAAGGATAAACAAGATTGATGAACCATTAACCAGACTCACCAAGAATTAAAGAGAGAGGACCCAAATAAATAAAGTCAGAAATGCAAGTGGAAAAGTAACCACTGACACCACAGAAATACAAAGGATTGTAAGAAAATACTATGAACAACTATATGCCAACAAGCTGGACAATGTGGATGAAACTCTTAGAAAAATACAATCTCCTAACACTAAATCAGGGAGAATCAGAAAACCTAATAGGCCAATAACAACTTATGAAATAGAAGCAGTAATCAAAAAACGCCCAGCAAACAAAAGCCCGGGTCTGGCCAGCTTCACAGGGGTGTTTTACCAAATACAAAGAAGAACTATCACCTATATTCCTAAAACTATTCAAAAAGAAAATCCAAGATAAAGGAATACTTCCAACCTCTTTTTATGAG
>NW_005353466.1:0-224 GCF_000412655.1 Myotis brandtii
GTGCACGAATCCGTGCACTGAGCCTCTAGTAATATAATAAACTTTTATTTAAGGACTATATGCCCGGGGCACAAAAATTTGTACACTCGGGGGGTCCCTCAGCCCGGCCTGTGCCCTCTCGCAGTCTGGGACCACTAGGAGGATGTCCACCTGCTGGCTTAGGCCCGCTCCCCGGGGGATTGGGCCTAAGCTGGCAGTCAGACATCCCTCTGGAAGCCCAGGAG
>NW_005353466.1:446-781 GCF_000412655.1 Myotis brandtii
CATTCCCAGGCATTCTGCTGTTAGGGTCAATTTGCATATTACCCTTCTATTATATAGGACTAGGGGCCCGGTGCATAAAATTCATGCACTGGGGGGGTGGTCCCTCAGCCCAGCCTGCCCCCTCACACATACTGGGAGCCCTCAGGGATGTCCTACTGACTACTTAGGCCCGCTCCTTGCTCCCCTTGGTGAGCGGGCCTAAGCCGCAGTCTGGCCTCCCTTTGTGGGAGGCAACCGGGCTGATCAAGGGAAGGCACCACACCCCCACCCCCACTGCTGCAGCCACTGACAGTCACTGCAGTCACCAAGGTGTTTTCATCAACACAGACTCCAGT
>NW_005353467.1:0-12215 GCF_000412655.1 Myotis brandtii
TCTCTTCCTCTCTGAAATCAATAGAAATATGTTTTTTAAAAGATGAGAAAATTTTATGTAATAAGTACATATTATAATTTTAATTGAATATTTAAAGATTACATGTAATCAATATCTTTGCCAAATGCAGGAATTGCAGACTTGCTACTGGCAAGATTGAAGCAATGTGAAAACACAAATAGAGCTTTGCGTATTACGCTGACTGAGGTAAGTCAGACAAGAGAGAGATAAATACTGTATGATATCACTTATATATGGAATATAAAAAATGTCAAACTTGTAAAAAAAAAAAAAAAGAGAGAGAGAGAGAGAGAGTAAAATGGTGGTTACCAGGGGATGGGGTGGTGAGAAGATAAAACTGATGTTGTTTAAAGGTATAAACATGCAATGAGTAGTAAATAAATCATAGTAATCTAATCCACAGTATAAGGAATATAGACAACAATATTGCACTATGATTATGTAGTTTAATAAATGTTGATACAATGGCAATCATATCATAATATATAAATGTATCAAAGTGGGACTTGTATACCTTGCCCTGGCCAGTGTGCTCGGTGGTTAGAGCATCAACCCTGGCACTGAAGGGTCCCGGGTTTGATTTCTGGTCAAGGGTACATACCTGGGTTGCAAGTTTGCTCCCTACTCCCTGGTCGGGGCGGGTATGGGAGGCAACCAGTAGATGTGTCTCTCAATGGTGTTTTGTGTGTTTTTTTCTCTCTCTCTCTCTCCCTTCCACTCTCTCTGAAAAGCAATGGAAAAAATATCCTCTGGTGAGAATTAACAAAAAGATAAATAAATAACACGAACAAATTTAATAAGAAGTATGACTCAAAAACCTTTTCAAGGTCTGTGGAAGAAGTGTTAGCAAAGGGAGCAAGATTGAGCACAGAGGAAGGGGAGTTAAAGACAGCTCCATCCCCGGGGAGGCAGGAAGTGTTCAATCAAGAATATGGCGGTGACTGACCTGGGGCAACAGGGGGGATGGCTTTTCCAGAGACTGGAAGAAAGGGGCTGAAGGAGCATGTAGGCTATAGCTTTTGTTTGCCTAACATCTCTTCTCCCTCATTTGGTTAACAGTCTCAATTTCTGTTTTTAGACCCACTTGTATAATTCTGTGAGGCCTTGGTAGAAGTGCCAATTAAAGAAGTAGAAATATGACCTAAGGGAACCAATCAGATTCTATTTATCTCAAGAATGTGAAACTTCAGCAGAGAAACGTGGGGAAGCACGAGACTTGGTTGGACTGTCTGTAAGGAGGATTCTCCGAAAGGTCGGGGCCTCTGGGAGGACCTTGCCGAAGGCGAAGGCGGCAGCCCCTACCTTGACTTTTCCAAACAAGTCCGATCCCCCAGGGTGTTTTGTTAGAATCTCTATGTTTAGTCTTTTAGACCCAAACTTGTAGAAGCATGTGCTTTCTCAAGGATATTTACCCTGCTGATTGTATCTAGAGGTTAATTTTAATTCAAGCTGTTGTGACAATAAAAGACTAACAAGGCAGGTGAACAGTGCTACTTGGTGGCAATAGCCAAGTGACCCCTAGCCTCTCTTTCACAGAAACCTGTGTCGGAATAATCATTCATCCGTCATTCAGGGTTTGCCCATCAGCCCTGGCAAAACCTAACAAGGGAAACGATTAAAGCTGAGTCATTCTGACGGCAGTAGCTCAGAGGAGGCTGTCCTGGGTCCTTCTGGTTTATGATCTTCCCAAGACCTGTCTGCTTAGCTTTTCCTAAAGTTCTTTGATCTCTGCTGTGTCTTTTCCAAAAAATTTTATTTTGCTTAAGTTTGCCAGCCGAATTCAGTTGTGTGCATATAAAGAGCTGCACAACATACAGGCGTATACATAGAAACATTATAAGTATGAAGTAGGGAAGGAAAGTCAGTTCTCTCTGGTTGAGGGAAGTTTGAACAATGTGAAGCTGATGAAGGCTAAGTCTAAAGATCAAAACTAAGTTTGTAGAACATGAATTTTAGTGATTTCCTTCAGTAACCTAGGTGCTGGAAAGGAGAAAGGGCATAGTTGGACTGATTCAAAGTGAGGAGTTAGCTGTGAAAGAAAAGTAGCAAAATGGAGTTAATATTGTTGAAAGAGCAATCTAAAATGGAGCCGGGAGGCTCTAGGACTCTGAGCTAACACACACCCTCCGTAAGAAACTAAACTTTTGAACTGGGCTAAAGCGCAAATTGCCACATACTGCTATAGTCCTGGGGACGGACTCTGCATCCCTGACCTCTATATTGAAAGACATAACATTTCACCTGGCAATAGACACAGCAATCAATCAGAATAGCACAATGTAAGTTTGCTTGTTGGCACCAATCACAGCTCTTTCAAAACAACTTGTTTCAAAACAGCTTTCCTCTGGAAGTCCCCATTTTTCTGTCTTTAAACACCCTGTCTCTTTCTTTTTCCCCTTGGAAAACACTGTTGGGATTCTTTCCAAATCTATGTGTCCAGAATTGCAATTTTTGAATACTCCCAAATAAAGCTTCTGTTTACCTTATAGTTCCTTATCAAAATTGATTGACATTATGATTGACATTGTAATTAGCTAGTTATTAATAACAGGAAAGGAGCAAAGGGGAAAGCCAGACATTATAGGCGTGTCATTTGGGCAGCTTCCCCGGGAAGCTGCAACTTTGCACTCCCCAGGGAACCACTGGTCTGTTCCCTGCAAACACTGAGGAAAGGGGACTGGACAAAAAAAAGATAGCCGCTTGCCTAGTAAGTTTGGGGTGACATAGGGAAGGTGCTTGCCTTCAATTAATGATCCCTGGGAACGGAGATCATTGGTCAGAATGGGCATGGCCACTGCAAGCGCCTGAAAATTAGGGAATACATAATCTCTGAAACAAGCTCTCTCCCTTGTTACTCTCGGTGCACTTGGCTCATGGCTCATGACCCTTGGCTCTCTTGCTGCTCATGGCCTGTGAGTCCTGGCTAGTGGGGCTCTCTCATTCCTGCTTCCTTCCATTCGCCTGTATGGCCCATGGTAATGGACTAATGGGTTGCAGAGGGAAACACAAGCTAAGCTAGCTTGATACTGGACTGGACTCAGCTCCAACATGATAAGGAAACTTGGGACACTGGCTCTGATTTTCGCTCTACTGAAACCCTAGCTACACTTCTATGACTGGACTAAGGGAAATGGGACCTTGGAAACTCAGGGATTTAATTCCATGCAAATAAAAATCTCCTGTGAGTCTCAGAAAATTCCTTTTCTTGGGATATTGCAAAAATTCCACCCCCACGAGCAACTGGGGGGAGACGAAGCCCCTTCCCTCCGTTAACAATTACATGGTGTCAGAAGTAGGATCTGATTCTAGAGTGATCTTCCTCCTTATCCAGTACTTTGAGTAAGGTACCCTCAAGTGTCCATTGCACTTTATCATCTCCTTGGTGGTCCAGATTGTTGTAGTAAGTCCTCCTGGACCCAAGGTTCAGGCTCTATTTGGGCATCCTCTGTTGCCAGCTCTTTGTCTATGGGACTTAAAATGGCTGTTTGGCGAGTAATCACTCTTTTGAAAAATGAGAATTTCACTTTCTAAGGAAATGGCTGCTCAATAGCCACCCTCTGGAACTCCCACTGTAATATTTACATACAAAAATTCTGGGTTCTTATCCTGAAAATTTCTATCTCACTGGGCCATAATTACCTGGGATGATTACAGTTGATGGGAAGCATATTTAATTGGCATTTTATAGCCTCCAAACACATAAGTGATTCCAAAATTGCTTCCCTCCAAAACACAAATTCTGAACTAACCAAAGAAAATTCTGAGTTTCTCACAGACTTACTAAACTTGAGAAGAATTCTAAATATTCTTCTGATGTCTCATTATCTGCACTTCTCATTCCTTTGTTATCTACCTGTCCTCTCCCTCTTTACCCTTTACTTGCTCAATTCAATTCCCTTTTTATAACAATAAACCTGAGGCTCCATTAGATGCACTCTCCATTTAAAATTAAAATGTCAGATGAGCCTGACCCAAGACAATAGCTCCTTATTTTTTATTCCCCATAAAATTAAGCTGAGCTCCATGCCATTATTAAAGATTTCCCAAATCCCAAATAGGACCTCATTGGGTTTGCAGGAGAATTTCTGTTCACTACTCAAACATAGGAGCCAGGGTTATCTGACTTCTATGAGCTTATCCATATGTTCATAGAAGGACATGCCAGAGAAGGACTAAGCAAGGCAGGATAGCAAAACTTTATGACAGACTTTTCTCATTGAGGACAAGAAGCCATAAAACTGGCTAAATGTCTTCCATAAAAAGATACCCAAGGCTTCAGAAAATGTTTTTATTGATTTCAGAGAGAGAGAGAGAGAGAGAGAAACATCAGTGATTAGAATCATCCATCTGCTGCCCTCTGCTGCTGGGGATTGAGCCCACAACCTGAGCATGTGCCCTGACCAGAAATTGATTCATGGGTCTAAGCTCAACCACTGAACCACACCAGCTGAGCTTGTACTTGAGTTATTGATTAGAAGAAAATTTTAAAATGTGTTAAGAAAAACCAATGAAACTGTTTTGGATTATAACAATAGGCTCAAAAATATTTTTAAACAGTAGTTTAGCATAAATGAAGTCAATGATGACACCTCAAGTCTTTTTAATCCAGCCTTTGTTGAGGGTCTGCAAAACAAAGTTGAACAACAGATCAACATATTACAACTTAATTGGGCCACCATGCAAACCCATGATTTAGTAAACTATCCTGAGCAGCTCTCCCAAGCTAGCCCAAAAGATACCCAAGAGCAAACTACACAAGCCCTAAATGCCCAAATCCAGGCAACTCAAGTAATGAGCCTTATAAATACAGCAATTGGCAGTTAAATCTGCCTTTCAAGGTCCCCAGTGCAAAGCACCTAAGGGTTTTATAGTAACTGCAAACAGCCTGGACATTTGGAAAAAGATTGTTTAAATCTTCAAAGGCAATTACAAAGTCCAGGAGCCCATAAAATTTGTGGATCCTCAAGGACTCCAACCTGTTTTCTCAGCAATGGGGTTGCTCTGAGGATCAAGAAGGGATTTCCCTTGTGCTTCTAACTAATTCCTAAGGAGGAATTGACATAACAACTGGGAATGTGGTAACTAGAGCCCTTGTAGATACTGGAGCCAAGTTATCAGACTCTTCATTCCTCTTCCTCAAAGTACTAAACCATACAAATAGTGGGAGTTGCCAATCAATCCATGACTCTCTGAATCCCTTCAAATTTCTTTTCATCTTGGACCTATACAAAGAACTTAGCAATTTCTTTTAGTTCCCTCTGTCCCTATTCATCTCCTAGGATATGACTTTCTTGAAGCTCACGAAGCCCAAATTTCCTTCTCTCAAAATATCCCAGCCTGTGTGACTCAGACATTGAGCATTGACTCAGAACCAGGAGTCACCAGTTCGATTCCTGGTCAGGGCACGTGTCCAGGTTAAGGGCTCAATCCTCAGTGGGAGGCGTGCAGGAGGCAGACAATCAATGATGTTTCTCTCTCATTGATGTTTCTGTCTATCCCTCTCCCTTCCTCTCTCTCTAAAAAAATAAAAAATTTAATAAAACATATTTTTAAAAGGAGGGGGGGGGAGAGATTCTTACATCTTGAACTTCTAACTAATGACCCTCAAGAGGACTCGTCCATAGCTATTTCAGTTTTTTCAGCCAAACTTTGACTTAGCCAAGCCCTCTTTTAGATTCCATTCCAAATAAACTTTGTTCAAAAAATGCTACACAAGTATATTGCAAACAAGGCCTCATCATTCTTTGCATAAGCCCTTGTAATACTCATCTCATATCCTCCATATTTAAAAAGCCTCATGGAGGGGGATGAAGATTTGTTCAAGATCTAAGAGCCACAAATAATGTAATCATATATTGGCATCCAGTCATACATAACCTTACTCTCAGCCATACCACTAGAAAGTAAATTCTTTCAGGTATAGATCTTTTTTAAAAATATATTTTTTATTGACTTCAGAGAGGAAGGAAGAGAGAGGGGGTGGAGAGAGAGAGAGAGAGAGAGAGAGAGAGAGAGAGAGAGAGAGAAAAATATATGTGAGAGAGACACAAAAATATTTTACACGCCCCCTACTAGAGATCGAGCCCACAACCCGGGCATGTGCCCTGACCAGGAATTGAACTGTGACCTCCTGGTTCATAGGTCAACACTCAACCACTGAGTCACTTCCAGGGATAGATCTTTGTAGTGTTTTCGTTAGCACCCCTGTTGATCCTGAAAGCCAATTCTTACTAGCTTTCATGTCAGAATTACAATGATGTACTTGGACAGTAATGCCTGCAGACTACACTGAAAACCCAACTAACTTTTCCCAAATTTTAAAGGCAGATACTGCCAATATAGAATTCCTTTACCAGTCCACTCTCTCTTTTTTAAAAATATGTTTTTATTGATTTCAGAGGAGGAAGGGAGAGGGAGAGGGAGATAGAAACATCAGTAATGAGAGAGAATCATTGATTGGCTGCCTCCTGCATGCAACCTACTGAGGAACAAGCCCACAAACCAGGTATGTGCCCTGACCAGGAATGGAACCGTGACTTCTTGGTTCGTGGGTTGACACTCGACCACTGAGTCACACTGGCTGGGCAACCAGTCTACTCTTTTAAAATACGTGAATGACCTCCTCCTCTGCTTACTCTCTGAGGAAGCATCCCCTCAAGAGAGCCTCCACCTCCTTTGTGAGCTAGCAAAACAGAGACATGAGGTATCTACAGAGAAACTTCAGTTCTGTAAAACTTGGGTTAAATATCTGGGACATTTAGTTACTAATAAAGGTCTCCTCTTGGATTCCCATAGGATTCAGGGCACTTTAACATTTCTGATTCTGAAGACTAAAAGGCAACTCAGAGGATTCTTAGGTTTGGCAAGTTATTGTAGGAACTGGATTCCTAATTTTTCTGTCATGTCTCAGCCTTTATACTCCCTTCTCAAGGATGAAGCGATAGAGCCCCTCACATGGACAGGGGAATCCCAGGAAGCCTTCAATGAAATAAAAAGGCAGTCTTTATGATCCTCCTGCTTTAGGACATCCTAATTATCAATTGCCCTTTTTCCTTTTTGTCCATGAAAGAGAGGGAAATGCCTTAGGTGTCTTGACTCAATGACCTGGAAGCCAATGTAGGCCCGTTAGACATATAGTCAACAATTAGATCTAGTGGCCAAAGGTCTCCCTCCCTCTATGAGAGTTATTGTGGCCACTGCAATCTACTACAGCAAGTAGAAGAGGTAATAATGGGCTCCCCACTTTATGTGCCTCATTCTGTGGAAGCCTTATTATTATTATACTAGAGGCCCGGTGCACAAAATTCGTGCACTTAGGGGGTCCCTCAGCCCGGCCTGTGCCCTCTCGCAGCCTGGAAGCCCTCGTGAAATTTCTGACAGATGGCTTAGGCCTGCTCCCCACTGGACATTCTTAGCACTGCCGTGGTGGCAGGAGAGGCTCCCGCCACCACCATTGCACTCACCAGCTGTGAGCTGGGCTTCTGGCTAAGCAGCGCTCCCCCTGTGGGAGTGCACTGACCACCAGAGGGCAGCTCCTGCATTGAACGTCTGCCCCCTGGTGGTCAGTGCGTGTCATAGCAACCAGTCATTCTGCCATGGGGATGAAATCAGCTCTCCAACATCCCCTGAGGGGTCCCAGATTTTGAGAGGGCACAGGCCAGGCTGAGGGACCCCACCAGTGCACCATCGGGCCAGGGATGGGTGTGGAAGGTTGGCCAGCCAGGGAGGGAGCGAGGGAGGGCTCCAGGGTGTGTCTGGCCTGTCTCACTCAGTCCTGATAGGCTTTGATTGGTTGAACAGCCAACTGGACGACTGAACACTTGGCATATTAGGCTTTTATTATATAGGACTATGTTTACAGTTGGCTTTAATCAAGAGATGATTCCCAAGATTTTATGTCATGATCTTGTACTTTTTTAAAAATCATGTTTTCTTTGATTTTGCCTTGATATAAGCTCAATGTATCTATACCAATATGTCAATCTTTTAAAGGTTTATATTTTCATAAATAGCTTTTATATGCTTTCTTATTTGAGGTAAAGATATTATCTGTTTTATTGTTAAAGAAACTGCCTGAGTTGGTTGGAAAGCCAGGTCTTTTGCACCAAATTCATGTCCTTCTTGATGTTTTTTAGAAGTTGGTTAATTCCCTTAAGGGAGGCAAGATGGAAACCTCACTTAACTCTCATGATAATCAGCACTTCTTTGCTAGCAGACTGACCTCCTTCCTGCAAAGTTCTTTATTGTCGTCTGTCATCTAATGTGACTATTGCTCACTGTAATGCTCTGAACCCTGCTACTCCCCTTCCTGTGTCCTTGAGAAACCCCTCAAGACTGCCTGACATTAACAGACCTACTAACTCCTCAAATTGACTTACAGGAAATAACTCTTAAAAAGGCTGAATTAGTTTAGTTTACTTGTGGTTCTTACCTAAAAGATGAGACAGGTCACTATCAAGCAGACTGTAATTATCTCTTTAAATAAACCATTGAGGACAGTCCAATGCCTCAGGCAACTTCTGCTCAAAAGGAAAGTTCCATGCACTAATTGGAACTTGCAGTTTGGTCAGAGGTAAGTGGCTAACATTTATACTGACAGCAGGTATGCCTTTGGTATGATAGGGAAGTACAGAGGATTCGTGACCTCTTCTCAATAAAATTAAAGACCCCACAGTTCTTATATTTAGTGTGTGCTTTTTTAAATCCTGAGGATATGCTTATTGATTTCAGAGAGAGGAAGGGGGGAGGGGAGAGAGAGAGAGAGAGAGAGAGAGAGAGAGAGAGAGACATGGATCGGTTTCCTCCCGTATGCACTCAGGACTGGAGATCAGCTGCAATCTAGGTATGTGTCCTGAGCAGGAATCGAACCTGCTACCATATGGTGTACAATGTGATGCTCCAACCAACTGAGCCACCTGGCCAGGGCCAGTTCTTATGTTTTAGAGCTCTTAGACGCTATTCAATTATCTAAATCATTAGCAATCACAAAAATCCCTGGACATTTAAAGGCAGACATAGAGGAAAACAGAAGCAATCATTTGGCTGGCTGCTGTAAGTTAGCAGCATTAAAACAATTTCAGCCCCTAATGGCAGCACCTGTGCTACTGAGGCAGGTTAGTAAGAAACTAGGAAAATTCCCTGGCAAGTGGAATGTGGAAGCCGAGACAAATAGCTGAACAAATGGCTGGAACAACTGAGCAATTAGCAGCCAGCCAATAAATCACAACACCGTGTCTTCCTTAACCAAAGACACCTAGGAGCATCTGGTTTAAATCTATTTTCCCAATCTATCCTTAGGAGAACAGATTAAACAACAACAACAACAATTAGAGCCAGAAAACTTATTAGAGTCAGACTAACCCAAGATAGAGGTGAAACTGACCAGAGAATGACCCCTGGCTCCATAATACAGTTATTTTGATGCCTGGGCAAACTAACAGACATGCCTGGTGAATATTCTGATGAATATTCTGAGGTCTTCCCCTGGGACCTCCCCTAAAATTCCTGCCTATAGGAAATAGATAAAAACCCTCAAGACAAAGGATGCCGGTGAACAGCGGTGCCCCCTTTCCTCTCTGCTTCTTCCCAAGCTCTAAGGGCCCAATGAGACTTGCACCCAAGGGAGCAGTGAGCAGTGCGGCTTGTCCTGGGCTTATCCTGGGGCCCTTCCTCTGCCTCACTGTTCCAAACTATAATAAACTTACTCTCACTTTCACCTGGCCTTGTGTCTTGAAATTTTCCTTGCATGTCTCAGACCGTGCTGGGGCAGGACTTGCCTCAGCTCAGGCCCATTCCCATGACACTACTCACTGTAGCAATAGGGTATTTAAAAGATAACATATGGCCCTGGCTGGCTGGCTCAGTTGGTTGGAGTGTTGCCCCGTACACTCTAGTTGGTTCTCATATGGGAGGCAACTGATCGATGTTTCTCTCTTACATCCATGTTTCTCTCTCAAATCAACAAAAAAATATCCTCAGATGAGGATTAAAAAAAAAAGATAGCTTTATGAAAGCACAGCATTTAGATGTTCAACAAAAAAGAAAGAAATGGTTACAACAGAGCTATAAATTTGACCCTAAAAGAAAGTTATGAGCAGGTTGGAATAACTGGCCACTCCTCCCTCCCTGTGTACAAGATCATATATTACAATATGTACGTGACTTACCTCACTGGAACACTGACAATGGTTTTATGGGGAAAACAATACTACTGGAAGCCATCTCCGAAGATAGCTTCCCAGGTATACCCAAACACCAACCCTGCCCAAAGCACAACCCTGGGAGAGCCAGTCCTACCTCCGCAGGGCATTTCCCCTGCCTGCAGGCCCCATTAAGGTCTGGCAAATGGACGTGACTCAGTTTCCCCACGTCAAGTATCCTTGTTAGTGTTCGTGGTGATTTGCGTGTTTCCTCCTTGGGTGGCAGCACTCCCAGACCTCAGAGCCACAGCCTCCACAGTCAGTAAATGCTCCTGGGAAGAGCTTGCCACCTGGAGACTCCCCTCAGAGCCCCATGGCAACCGGGAACTCATGTCACAGGACAAATTATACAACCTGTTTATAAAGTCGGACTGATTTTGCAGTAAGTCCATTGTGCTCATGTCCTTCCACTCCCAAATATTACTTGGGCACTAGATTTAAAAAGCCGGTATTTGGTTAAAAACAAATAAAATTTATCTCTTGGGGAATCCCAGCACAAAAACTTAAAACTACCAAACCCATGCTAATCTTTCAATCCTGATGCAAATATATAGAAACCCCAGGCACTCCCTTAGGCACTCTCATGATAAAGTGCATGATGCCTTTAAGGTCTTCTGTGATGACGACTACTATGATCACCCAACATATGGAGGACGTGAAGTCCCTGCCTTAGAAACAGGATTTAGTACTTCCCTCAGAGTCTTGGGTTGAAGGACTGAATTATATGCTCTCACTTGAGGACACTTAATGCATCTTCTTGTGTGGGACCCAAATATATGCTACCTTACCAACCCAATAGTGAGGCAGATGTGGTATCATGCTAGTACTGATGCTGCCATGAGACTCTCCCTTCCTCTGCCATTACCCCTAAACTAGACTCCTTTGTCTGTAAAGTTCAACCAAACAAAGCAAATGCAATTAGGATTTTGGGTATGGTGTTTTCAGTCCTCTCTTCAACTGAAACTCCATAATAGATAAGCAAGGCTTTGGGCATGCCTTTGCTAGAGCATTTGTTCCTCAATATGGAGTAGCTGAATTAGAAGTCTATCAAAACTCTTTCCATTCTCAATAAACTGATGAATGGAGTGGATCCAGAGACATGGAAGCATGGAGCAGAGTGCGGAATCTCAGAGGGAAGGCAGGGGAGGGTGAGTGGGTGGGAGGTAATCAACCAAGGACCTTGTATGCATATATGTATGGCCCATGGACACAGAAAATGGGGCGGTGAGGGCCGGGAAAAAGTAATACTTTCAATGATAAAGAATTATTTTTAAAAAATCTTTTCATTATCATAGCACAATCATGGAACACTACTGCAACTGCTCTTGACAACAAGGAATAGTTGACAGACTGGCTGGGGTAGTACTACAAAACCACAGGGCTCTAGATGTGTTCCCAACCCAACAAGATGGTATTTATGCCCTATTAGGGGAGAGATGTTGTTTCTATGTCAATAAATCAGTTACTGATAAAAGAGCTTGAGGTTCTGAAACAAAACATTAAAATCTTTTAACTGACAAAACATCCTATATAATAAAAGGCTAATATGCAGGGGAGAGACCAAGATGGCTGCATAGGTAAACACCGGAGATTGCTGCCGCAAACAACCACTTCAAAACTACAACTAAAAGACGGAACGGACATTACCCAGAACCACAGGAAAGCTGGCTGAGGAGAGACTCTTCAACTAGAAGGAAAGACAACAGCATACCGAGGCTCAGAGGAGGCGCAGTGTGGAAAATATAAAGGTGCGGTGGTGCGCGCGCAAAGCGGGCTGGTGGCTGAGGGCGCGGTTGTCGTTTTCAATCAGGAGGGAGTCTCAGACTCTGAGCTCCAGATCCGGGCGAGTCTCTAGGGACTCAGACTCAAACGGGAGAAGCGGGATTGTCTGGCATCAGTTGGAACGTGAGGGCAGCTTTCTCTCCGAGGTTTGCAGCGGTTGCTGGGGTTCTGAGAAGCAGAGCCTCTGGGAACGGGACTGAGAGCAGCCATAAC
>NW_005353467.1:13774-16965 GCF_000412655.1 Myotis brandtii
CTGGGAGGAGGGGAGTTATGGGGGGAAAAAAAAGAGGAACAAATGTAATCTGAACAATAAAGATTTAATAAAAAAAAAGGCTAATATGCAAATGGACCGAACAGTGGAACAACCGGTTGCTATGACGTGCACTGACCACCAGGGGGCAGACACTCGATGCAGGAGCTGCCCCCTGGTGGTCAGTGCGCTCCCACTGAGGGAGTTCCGCTCAGCCAGAAGCACTACTGGCAAGCCCAGAGGCTGTGGCAGGAGTCTCTTCTGCCTCCGTGGTAGCGCTAAGGATGTCTGACTGCCAGCTTCAGTCCACAGGCCGATGCTCTATCCACTGAGTCAAACCAGCCAGGGCATATGTTGCTTTTTAATTTTTTTAAATATATATATTTTTATTTCAGACAGGAAGGGGAGAGGAAGAGAGAGATAGAAACATCACTGATGAGAGAGAATCATTGATCAGCTGCCTCCTACACACCCCCTACTGGGGATGGAGCCCACAACCTGGGCATGTGCCCATGACCAGAATCAAACCTGGGACTTTTCAATCCACAGGCTGATGCTCTATCCACTGAGCCAAACCAGATAGGGCATGTGTTGCTTTTTTAATGGTGGACCTATGCTGCTTCCCAATGATTAATCATTGATGCTTTCTAAAAATGATCTCAATCAAAAGGAGGAAATGTAAAAAAATAGTAATGTGGCCCAGTGTTGCTCAGTGGTTGAGATCAACCCATGAACCAGGGGTTCACCATTCCATTCCCCATTAGGGTGCATGCCAGGGTTGTGGGCTTGATCACCAGTAGGGGACATGCAGAAGGCAGCTGATCAATTATTCTCTCTCATCATTGATGTTTCTATCCCTCTCTCCCTCACTTCCTCTCTCTGAAATAAATAAAAACATATTTTAAAATGGCAATATGGAGCTAATATTGTGGAAAGAGCAATCTAAAATGGAGCTGGGGGCCTCTAGGGAGCTGAACTAAACCCTTCCCCTTCCAGGTGAAGCTGAACTTTTGAACTGGGCTAAAGCACAAATGGTTACATCCTGACACAGTTCCTGGGACTGACTCTGCATCACTGAACTTTATATTAAAAGAAGTAAAAATTTTCACCTAGCAATAGACATAAGCAATCAATTATGTATAGCACAGTATAAATCTAGCCATAGTGTAAAATAGTGGCCAATTGTATGGGTTCCCTATTCTGATTCTTTACTGGTTTTCTAATTTGTAAGTTGCGTTACCTCCCCATGCTTCCATTTTCTCAACTATAACACGGGGAAAATAGTGCCTACCTCATGAAGTCATTGTGAGAATTAAATTAATATGTATTAAGGTGTTTGATAAATGCTGAGCACTTCATAAATTTTAGCTATTATTAAAGGGGAGACCTATATAAAAATTACAATAAAATGTAATACTTCATGATTAATATTTTTACAAATGTATAGAAAATAACCGAGGGGGCACAAACTTTACTTGGGGTAATCAGAGAAGTCTTCAGAGATGACAAGTGAAAACAAAAAAAACTCCAAGAGGTGGACAAACAAAGAGCATAGGAGAGGTGGCAACACCTGTGTTTTGTAAAAATTTATTTTAATCTATCTGTCACCATACAGTTATTACGATATGATTGACTATATTCCCTTTCCTGTACATTACATCCCCGTGACTCATTTTATAACGGGCATTTCTACCGCTTAATCCCCTTCCCCTTTCCCATCCAACCTCCCAGCTCATCCCATCTGGCAACTACCAGTTTGTTCTTTGTATCTATGAGTTTGTTTCTGTTTTGTTGTTGTTGTTGGTTCATTTGTTCACAAATATTTGTCTTTTTCTCTTGGACTTCTTTCACTTAGCATAATACACTTCAGGTCTATTCTTGTTGCAAATGAATGGTTCTTTTCTTTTTTGTGTGTGATTGACTACTATTGTTTAATGGTCACCATATGACAGGCACCATGCTAGCTATTGAGCAAATATCATAGCTTTTACTGAGGAAAAAATACTCGAGGTTAAATTACTGGCCACTGGGCACACAGGAATGGAAAGATATTGGGATCTTTATTTTTAAAAGTAAGTTGATCTAGTGGTGGCCTGTGTGGCTCCGTTGGTTGGGCATCCTCTGGTGCAGGGCACATAACCAGGTAGCAGGCTCGATCCTGGAGGCAGCCGATCAATGTTGCACTCTCTCCCTCTCTCTCTAAAAATTGATTATATTAAAAGTAAGTGGGTCTGTCACTGGAAGGACTCAGCAGCGAGATGTCAAATAAATGTGAGAAAGGATGGCCAGACCACTGAGCTGAAGATGGATTCGCAGGCAGGGATCAGATTATAAAGGGTTTTGCCTGTCATATGATTAGACTGGACTTGAATCTGAGTGCAAAGCCCAGAGAGTCAAGTGTTTGGGTCACTGAAAGAGGTACACGGAGGCCGAAAGTGGTAAAAAATTATGAATATATTAGATGATCTGGAAAACAGATGGCTTGAGCCCCCAAATGGCCCAAGCACCCAGGGACGAGGAGTCGGAGGTTTTAAAGGACTCCGCAGGCTTTTTCAGCTGGGAATTCTCTGGGCGGTCGGGATCCAGGGCAAGTCCCGAGGGGAAAATTACTAATCTTAGCAAATGGAATGCGGTCCAAGCGAAAGGGAATGCCGCCTGGGAGAGGATCTAAAGGTCAGTTTCCCAGGGGGAGGGGGGTATCCATTCCATTATTGATCAGACCTAACATAAAGGGTTTTAAGCAGGTCCTGCGCAGTGAGCTGAAACCCATGTCATCAAAAGCCTGGCGGCGGCCCTGGCTAGTTTGGCTCAATGGATAGAGCGTCGGCCTGCAGACTGAAGGGTCTCAGGTTCGGTTCCGGCCAGGGGCACATGCTCGGGTTGTGGGCTCAATCCCCAGTAGGGGGTGTGCAGGAGTTAGCCCATCGATGATTCTCTCTCATCCTTGATGTTTCTATCTCTCTCTCCCTCTCCCTTCTTCTCTGAAATTAATAAAGAAATATATTTACAAAAAAAAAAAAAAAAAAAGCCTGGCGAGGGTCAGCTAGGTGGGTTACTCCCCATTTACTGGGCGCCTGTGTGCTGACCGTAAGGGGGCGCCCTCCCTCGGCCCGCATCGCCGTCTCAAGCCCGCGGCCCGGCTACACTCAACCTCCTTCGGAACCAAGGGCTGGCGGCGAGCTCCAGGGTGGAAA
>NW_005353467.1:17719-19468 GCF_000412655.1 Myotis brandtii
GGGCCGGACCGGACCGGGGCGCTGGGCAGGCCAGCACCAGGTCATCCTTGAGTGGTTGGTTCTTCAGGCTCAGAACTGACTCCAGAGTCGCAGAGGAAAAAGTAGCGATTGGCTATTTTACCCATTGTCCTTGATCCCTGTAGAATGACAACCAAAGAGGACTGTAAAATTCCTACAGAAAAGAAACAGCACGTGCCCACTGCCCGCTTGCCTGGGGTTTGATGAGCTTTCTAAGTGCTTTTCGATGCCACTTGGCCTTGGCCCGGACAAAACCGGCCTCTCTTGTACATGCCAGCGCGCACACAAGGGTGACAGGGAACGGGTTTTTTTGTTTTGAGACAAAAAGTAGATGCATATAATATTGACACTTCTGTACGTTTATTTTTTGAATAGTTACTACAGTTTCTACAGGAATTTTCACAGCAGACTATCTCTAGGACCCATGAAATCAAGAAACAAGTGGATGGACTAATTCGGGAAACTAAAGCCACAGACTGTCGCCTGCATAACGTCTTCAATGACTTCCTTATGCTGTCTAACACCCAGTTCATTGAGAATGTGAGTTGCTTAGCTGCGTCAGACTTCTAAATGCTAATGCTTTCTGGAGTAGCAAGAGGTCTATTATTTCCTAAATTATGAGGCAAGTGGTGGTTCTTGGTACTTTAAGCTTCTTTCTCTAGGATTAATGTCTTTAAAAAAAATTAATACATCTTTTTAAGCCTTTAAAAAATGTAATTATAAAATTTCCTCATATTGTAGCCTTTTCATCCCTTTTTAGTTTTGAGAGTGGTCCGCAGTTGTGCTGAATTGTGTGGCACTCAAGCCTTGTTTTGGCATATTCTGTAAAGAGGGCCATGCACCTGGTCTGATCGTCTGGGCCACCAGCATGTGACTATAGTTATAGAATGTTCCATTATGTTCAGATAAATTATATTAAAGGCGTGCATGTGTCCAGTTGGAATATTTTCAACTAACATTTTATTAATGATTGCTGAACCTATGACACAGAATCAACCCTAAACAGATTACTGAGCTGTACACCAGGTGAAATTTTATCTGTATATTTACTGAGTTTCTGTTAAGTGCTAGGTTTTTGTTTCTGAAGGTTTTTTGTGTGTGTAATAGTTCTGCATTACTGCTCACTTCTTGCATTCCCTGTTTCCCATCCATCTGTCCATCGCCCTTAGTTCTTTATGTCTTCCCGTTTCAGTCTGCAGCCAGAATTTGTCTCTGGATGAGCCTGTTGCCACTGCCAACTTCTATAATGCATGTGATACCTGCTCTTTCCATTCATGGCAGAGCATGATGATGTTGAGAGTACGGCTAAAAGTATCTAGAGGCTGATAATATATTTGGCAGTGATTTGGCTCTTTATATAGTTTCCTCAAATCCTGACATAACTCTAGTTTGCGTGATGGTGCCATTTGGTTTCATGCTTTATTAGAAAGATATTCAAAGTCAGTTCGGGGTTTTAGTAATTAACCTTTGGCAGGGACAAGGTTGCAAACTGCATTATGAATTAGTGAAACTGAGGAGCATTCAGGCCTTTGTAGGGCAAGAGAAATCAGTACTGTTAGTACAGGCTCCAGGGACGACTCTGAAGGAGGAGAAATGCTAATTAACAGTGCTTCAGTGTTACCAGAAAGGAACACGATTCTTCATTATTAGTTTGTTAATTTGGGAATTTTGTCCTGAAACATTAATTGACCTAGTTAATAACTTCTTTTTTTTTGGGGGGGGGGGGGTTAG
>NW_005353467.1:21351-26471 GCF_000412655.1 Myotis brandtii
GGGGTCTTAGGGAATCAACAGGGCGGAGCAAACAGCTATGGCTGCTCCTCAGCCCTGCCCCAAGAGGCCCCGGGTCTCAGTGTCCCACGGTAATTGGTAATCGCTGCAAGCACCTCTGAGAGAAAGCCGCCCTCGAGTTCCGCCCGCTGCCAGACAGTCCTGTTTCTCCCCATATGAGTCTGGGTCCCCAGAGACTCGCCCGGAACTGGAGTTCAGAGCAATCGGGGGCTTGTGGCTCCCTCCCGATTCAAAAAGACAGCTGCGTCCTCTGTCGCCAGCCCTTGCCGCGTGTGCTTCCGTACCTCTGCACTTTACTTCCGCACCGCACCTTTTCTGAGTCTCAGTGTGCTTTTCTCTTTCCTTCTAGTTGTAGAATTTCCACTCAGCCAGCCTTCCTGTGGTTCTGGATGATGTCCGTTTTGTCTTTTAGTTGTATTTTTGAAGTGGTTGTGCGAGGTAGCAATTTCAGGTGTTTACCTATGCTGCCATCTTGGTTTCTCCAATTTTACATTTATTGATATGCAGTTCTTCTACTGAATCAAGCCTCATATTTTTGCAAAATGTTTTATTCCTTGGGCCTAGCACAGACCTGATATGTAGGGACTCAGTGAATATTTAAGTGAACGAGAGAACACATCATGAAAAGGACCGGCACTGTGTATAGCCTGTTCAGAAATCCCCTGCCCTTGGTCCCCTTTTCTCCAGTTCCCCATCTTCACCTTTTACCTTCTCCCCAAATGAGGAAAAGATCCTCTGAGTGGAAATACCCAAGATATTTTAAAATCTGGGCATGACTAACTGATTTGAAAATGATCAAGACCCACGTGAACCTGTGAGCTCCACCTGGTAGGATGAAGGAAGGTAGCATTGGTTATCTGATGTGTCTAGTGACCAAAGGTGCACAGTCTTGGTTACTCTAAAATTTCCCATGGGTTTTATGTATTTGCTGGTTGGTTTCTGAGATGTCATGTTTGGCTTTCAGCTGAGGCTGTTGATGTCTTGGGAGGTAGCTTTTAATGACAGGCAAGAAAAAGGTTGGATGATGGTGCTGTTCAGACTTCAGCATGAACCTCAACCTTTTAGGGAAAATGTTCTCACGATTTGAATTCTGAAGCTGCCGTGTCTTAAAGTCTCAATTTTAAGAATTACTTACTTGCCGGGGCTGGTGTGGCTCAGTTGATTGGAGTGTTGTCCAGTACACCAGAAGGTGGCGGGTTTGATTCTTGGTCAGGACACATAGCCAGGTTGTCGAGTGCGGGAGGCAACAGATAGATGTTTCTCTCTCTTTCTCTCTCCCTTCCTCTCTAAAAAGTCAGTTTCAAAAATTAATTTTTTGTTTCTGTGTGTGAAAATTACTTCCCAATTTTCTTTATAGAACAATTAGAAAAAGGATATGGAAATTGAAGAAGCATCTGCAACTTTGTCAGCTAGAGCAGAGCCGCTCAGCATTTGGTATATTTCCCATGCAGACATTGGGCTTTAAGTTTTCTTTTCTTTCTTGTTATAAAAGTAAAGAACACTCATTGTAGAAGAGATTGGCATAAATAAAAAATATTAAAGTGTAAAAAATCAACTATAATTTTGCCACTCTAATGAACAAACCATGGAACATTTGGCATATTTCTTTCTGTTCTTTTTCTTTTTAACTCTAACCTTTTCTAGATTACCCTGTTCGTGTGTGTGTGTGTGTGTGTGTGTGTGTGTGTGTGTGTTTGTGTGTTTGCAAACTTCATTTTTCTTAATTTTAATTTATTATAAGCATTTTAACACATCTGTAGGGCTTTTGTGAACTTTATTTTTCTTATTCTAGAACAATAGGTCATAATTTATTTCATAATCCTTCAAAATGAAAATTTTTAGTGAAGTGCTTCATATGCCTAGAAAAGAACAGATAACCACAGATGCTAACTATATGCACCATCCTGCATTAACAGATTTTAATATTTTTCCATATTTGATTCAAAGGCACCAACTTCCCATTTTTTTCCTTAACTTTAAACATTTTAGGTGAGGGCTTTTGTATCTCTGCCTTTCGTTCTTACGTGGAAAATACATATGTGTGAATGTGTATGAATGCATACGTGTAGTATGAGGTAGGGACCTCATCTTGTTTTTTTTCTATGTGGTTGACCTCACTGATTTATGTCTATTAATGCATGTGTGTGCATATGTGTTTAAGTGAAAATAAAATCAGGCTTACATGTAATTCTGGCCTCTGTCTTTTATTATGTTTATCTGCTATATGCCAGTATCACATCTTAAATACCATAGATTTCTAATGTCTTAATAGGGCAAGTCCCCAGGACTTCTTTTTCTTTTTTTTTATCCTCACCCGAGGATATTTTTCCATTGATTTTTAGAGAGAGGGAAAGACCGAGAGAAATATCGATGTGAGAGAAACACATCGATTGGTTTCCTTCTGCATGTGCCCTGACCAGGGCCTGGGCCAGGGAGGAGCCTGCAACCAAGGTACGTGCCCTTGACCAGAATTGAACCCCAGACCCTTTGGTCCACAGGCTGACGCTCTATCTACTGAGCCAAACTGGCTAGGGCCCCATAGCTTTTTTTGATTCAGAATTTTCATGGTTATCCTTGGCTTTTTACTCTCCTATGTGAACTTGAGAGGTACCTTGCTAAGTTCCACAGAAAATCCTATTAGTATTTTGATTGGAGTTGCTTAGAATTACAAATTTGATGTTTAAGAATTGATCTGGACATTTAAAAACAACGTCTTATCAGATTGGCAGATATCTTTTTTCTTTTAAAATCTTCTTACTGATTTTAGAGAGAGGAAGGGAAAGGGATAAAGAGATAGAAACATCATCAGTTGGCTGCCTCCTGCAGGCCTGCTACTTAGGATCAAGCCCTGGGAATGGAATCGTGACCTCTTGGTTCCTAGGTGGACACTCATCCACTAAACCACACTGGCCAGGCTTGACAGATATCTTAAAAAGACAGAAATCTTCTTACTGATTTTAGAGAGAGGAAGGGAGAGGGATAGAGATAGAAACATCATCAGTTGGCTGCCTCCTGCAGGCCTGCTACTTAGGATCAAGCCCTGGGAATGGAACCGTGACCTCTTGGTTCCTAGGTGGACACTCATCCACTAAACCACACTGGCCAGGCTTGACAGATATCTTAAAAAGACAGATAACATCTGCTGGAAAAGGGTTTGGAAATGAGCACTTGAATATATTATTGGTGATAGTGTGAGTTATCACAGATTTGTGGATAGTACTTTGGAAGGAGCTGCTAAGATTAAAAAACAGTTTTGTACTTGGATTTGGCAAACCTATTTTGGAAAACCTATAGAAATAAAAGGGCCAGGGACTAAGAATATATGTGTGCATATGTTTACAGCAGTTTGTTTACAAGGGCAAAAACTGGAAATCTCCTTAATGTTCACCAATAGGGAGCTGTCGAATTGTGGTTGAGTTCATACCATAGAATATTATGCAGATATTACGAAGATTGAGTCAAATCTATGTGCATTGACCCAGAAAGTGGCTTATGGGAACATTAAGTGAAAAAGTGGGGCAGAGAACTAAGTATAGTACGAGTGGATACTTATTTAAAACAAGGAAGGATGGGAGGACTCTGAATATGTTTGAATGTCTGTCTGCATTTGTTTAGGAGCCACAGGAAACAGAAGAGCACACACCACATTTAAACTGGTTATTCCAAGGGGTAGGTTGGAGGTAGGGGAGAAAATATTTTTAGATATATCTCTTTTCCATATTTATTTATTTATATAATTTTATTAATTTCAGAGAGGAAAAGAAAGAGAAACATCAATGATCAAAGAGAACCATTGATTGGCTGCCTCTTACAACCCCCCTACTGGGGATTGAGCCCACAACCTGGCATGTCCCCTGACTGCGAATTGAACCGTGACCTCCTGGTTCATAGGCTAATGCTCAACCATTGAGCCACACTGGCCGGGCTCCATGTATCTGTATATTGATGTTTTAATTTTAATTGAGATACAATTCACATTCCATAAAATTCACTTTTTTAATAAGTGTGCAAGTCAGTAGGTTTTGGTACATTCACAGAGTTTTGTAACTATTACCAATATCTAATTCCAGACCATTTTCATCACCCCACTGCTTGTAACAGCTTGTTTTACTTTGGGAGTTTATAAGACAACTAGAGGCCCGGTGCATGAAATTAATGCACTGGAGAGGGGAGGGAGGGATCCTTCAGCCTGGCCTGCGCCCTCTCGCATGCCCTGGGGATCGGGCCTAAGCCAGCAGTCAGACATCCCTCTAGCAGTCCAGGGCTTTTGCAGTCTGGGACCCCTTGCTCCTTACCGCCTGCCTGCAGTGGAGGCAGGAGAGGCTCCTGCCACCGCCGCTGCGCTCGCCAGCCATGAGTCTGGCTTCTGGCTGAGCGGCTCTACCCCTGTGGAGGCGTACTGACCACCAGGGGGCAGCTCCTGTGTTGAATGTCTGCCCCCTGGTGGTCTGTGTGCATCATAGCGACACGTTCCGCTGTTAGGGTCACTTTGCATATTACCCTTTTATTATATAGGATAAATACTGTAAAAATAACAGAGGGAATCACAGTAGTTTCCTGGAGTGATGGCTCTGTTTTGGGGAAGAGGCCTTTGTGTCCATGCCCATGGGCCAGTCAAATGCCTAGCCTGCAGGTAAATAATTTGTGGGTGGCATGGCTTGTCTGTTTTCATATAAATAGGACAATAAAATTGACCAGCTATTTGAAGCAACAGAATGATAATAACTTTTACCTTTGCCATTTCTATTGCTCAAAATGTTAAAGCTCATGTTACCTAGTAGATATGTCTGCCAGTTGACATTCTCAGTAGCCTCACATTTGAGTTACCTGTATCATTGCCCCGTCAACACTAAGTGTTAGGTTAAGCAAAAAGGTGTGAAAACAGGCATCTTACGGTTTTTGTGATTCTGGTCAACAATGACATTGAACTTGGTTTCAGTCGGCTAGTCAATTGTATCTTTTTTTTAACACCTTTCGTACCGCATAGAAATCTCTAAGACATACGCCAGGGACTGCACATTTTTGAGCAAACTGCACGTTATTTAAATCATCATAACTACAGATCATAATGCACTTTAGGTGTTGTTTTTCAATAATTATAA
>NW_005353467.1:26568-41482 GCF_000412655.1 Myotis brandtii
TGCACGGTTTCCACCAGTGAGATCGCTTCATTCGATGTGGACAAGACAGTGTGTTGACATCTAAGGTCCATAACAGATGGCGCGTGAAAAACAAGAAAACTCGTGAGCGGTACAAAAGGTGTTAAAGTTTAGTTTTGGTGAATTGATCTTTGCTTTTTTGTCCTTGACTAGTAGCTTTAGCCATTTAATGATAATTTTTCCTTGTGTTTATTGTATATTGAATTAATCCTTTTTATTGTATATTGAGTTCTTTCATTGTGATTTATTCCAAATGATGTTTTAACCATTTAAAAATGAACTTGCTTCCATGTTTAGCGTGTATACGATGAAGAAGTGGAGGAGCCGGTTCTCAAGGCTGAGGCAGAAAAGGGAGAACAGGTACTTGCATGACTCGCTCTTCCATGGAGTTGCTGGCTTAGAGATGAAAGTAGTGGAGACTTGTAAGGTGGCCGGTCGGGGGTGGATATTGGGGAAATGGGGAAGGCTGCTCCTGTCAGGCCAACAATTGAAGTCTTTTATTTCAGAAATTTAGTATGTTAAAAAATACATAGTAAAGTTCCAGCATTCCAGCTTAGAATGGAGCCCAGTTCAGCAGAGATTTTCTGTCAAGGGCCAGTTAGTAAATACTTTAGGTTTTGCTGGCCTCATTGGTCTCTGCCTCTTTTTTTTGTCTGTTTTCTTTTCATCCTTCTATTCCCTTTCTCTCCTCCCCTTAAAAAATATAAAAACCATTTTTACATTGAGGGCTACCCAGGAACAGGCCAGAGGCTGGGCTATAGATTGTAAGTTCTTTGAAGACTGTTTACCTGTCCTGTCAAGATGACTCCTTTGATTCTTACTCCTGCCAGTGAAAAACAACGGGAAGGTGATGCGGGATTAGTCCACACAGGCGCCTCCTAAGTGCTGCAGCATGTGGGTGAACGCGCATTAACTCGGGGACATTGCAGGGAGCTCATGACTAGGAGAAAGGCTCTGCCTTTAGGAGGTTACAGTCTTAGCTGGGGTGACAGGAGGTAGCATGTCAGAGCTGCATGACTGCTGCTTCAGAAGTTCAGATGCAAAAGAGCTCACCAAGGATGAGATGTTAGCTGGCTGAGAAAAGAAAAGCCAGGTTTTAGGACCATTTCAGCAAGAAAGAATGCCACAAGCTAAGGTTCTAAGTTAGGGAGTGTAGCTGGTATTTTGTGGACTCTTAGTGGAAAATACTGGAGGTCAGAAAGGAGGAAGGAAAGGTGGGGGCGGGTGGATGCTGGAGGGCTTCATAAGCCCCCTGGCTTCCTGTGTTCTTCCTGGGTCCTCACGTCATTGCCAAAGCCTAGACGCTAACGCTCTGACAGAAGTACCCTTCTCCTCCCACTCAGGAAAGCACAGTGCAGTGTGACCAAGTTTATTATAGGAGGCGTTTTGAATCAGCTCTAACTTATTTAGAAAATATAGATTATTTTCTGCTTTATCAGTAACTGTGACTTGTAGCATATGAAACTGTTGGACGGGGAAAGGATATTAGAAACCAGCTACAGTTCTCAGCCTTGTTTTAAATAAACAAGCCTTTACTAGTACTACTCTTAATAGAACTGTTTTTAATAGTACTCAAGGATTTGCTAACTCTTTAAATGCAATAGTATCCAGTTCCACCAAGACAGGGCTCAATTTTAAAGTGAAGGTATTCACTGAACTATTTTTTTAAAAAATATATATTTTATTGATTTTTTACAGAGAGGAGGGGAGGGGGATAGAGAGTTAGAAACATTGATGAGAGAGAAACGTCAATCAGCTGCCTCCTGCACACTCCCCACTGGGGATGTGCCCGCAACCAAGGTACATGTCCTTGACTGGAATCGAACTTGGGACCCTTCAGTCCACAGGCCGATGCTCTATCCATTAAGCCAAACCAGTTTGGGCTCAGTGAACTATTTTTAATTTAATTTTTTTTTTAAGTGTCACCTGCGGATATTTTTTCCCATTGATTTTTTTAGAGAGAGTGGTAGTGTGGGGGAGAGGGAGAGAAACATCGATGTAAGAGAGACACATTGATTGGTTGCCTCCTGACTAGGCTAGGGATCGAACCTGCAAGCCAGGTATGTGCCCTTGACTGGGAATCAAACCCGAGATCCTTTGGTGCATGGGCCGATGCTCTAACCACTTAGAACACTGGCCAGCGACACTATATTTATGTCACAAACATATGTTCACACCCTTAGTAAGAGTTAACCATTTACTAGTACCAAGCATACCAGAGTGGAAGAAAGGTGCAGCCAAAACAAAAAGCTAAATCAGAAACACTTCCATATTTAGATCAAAATGTCATTTCTCATAGGGTTTTCCCTTTGGCCCTCAAAACAATGCTGTATGGTTTGGTTCTTTCTATAATTATGTATCATCTTCTAGAATATTTGTGAAGAGGGGAAATGACACTGCATTTTTCCCCCCAATATTTCTCAAAATTGGTGACATAGTTGAGTGTATGAGGGAATGGTCATTGGGAGCTGCTACTGTAGGAAATGAAGACTGAACTGTTTTCAGCAGGTTGGTGCTTTACACAGACTTCAGGGCGGGTTGGGAAGCTGGTTCTAGGATGAGGAACAGGGTAAATGAGAGACAAAACTGACCCTCTCGGGGTTTGAAACAAATTTATTAAAGTAACTGCATTTGTCCAATTATTATTATTGTTATTTTTAAATATATTTTTATTGATTTCAGAGAAAGGGAGAGGGAGAGATGGAAACATCAATGATGAGAGAGAATCATTGATCGGCTGTCTCCTCACACCCCTTATTGTAGATGGAGCCCACAACTCAGGCATGTGCCCTGACCAGGAGTCCAACCTCTACCTCCTGGTTCATACCTTGACGCTCAACCACTGAGCCACTCTGGCTGGGCATTATTCTTATTTTTAATTGTCATTGAAAAATGACACCTCTGCGTGGAGTATTTTCTTCCAGGTCTTTACTCCTAAATTGTCCAAAGGACCATTGACCAAGGTTGAATCGAACCTGGGACCTTTCAGTCCGCAGGCCGACGCTCTATCCACTGAGCCAAACCGGTTTCGGCCATTATTCTTATTTTTAATTGTCATTGAAAAATGACACCTCTGGGTGGAGTATTTTCTTCCAGGTCTTTACTCCTAAATTGTCCAAAGGACCATTGACCAAGGTTAGTGGGCTACAGTTACGGTGAAGCTAAGTCTAGGGGCCCTTCTCTCCTCTAGTACCAGGGAAGCGAAGTGCCATTAACTGTTAGTGTGCTTTCACCTAACTTGTCTTGCTGAACCATCACACAGTAGGGCTTTTGTTTTCATAGGTGATGAATCTGGAGCCTTGAGGCCTTAGGTACTTCGATCCCTGTCCTGAAAGTGACAAACTTGAGATTTAAAACTTACTCCAAAGTCAGTGTCAAGGCATTCCTCAGAATCTGCCTTTTGGTAGCATTACGTCAGCCTTTCGAATGAAGATTTTTTTGGAGCATGAGTCTAGGGCTAGGCTTTAGAGAACATTCGTAGTGTTTTATTACGATGGAATCAGTATATTGAAGATCCACGCTGAACGGTATTTTTTTGTAGGAGAAGACCCGGGAACAGAAAGAAATAGATCTGATTCCTAAAGTTCGGGAGGCTGTGAACTACGGTTTACAAGTATTGGACAGTGCATTTGAGCAACTGGATATTAAAGCAGGAAACTCAGACTCTGAAGAAGATGATGCTAATGACCGGGTGGAGCTGATCCTCGAACCAAAGGTAAAGACATGCAGTTCAAGTACTTATTGTTGCACCTGTTGTGTTTTGGATACTTGAGCAAGTGAGCATGTGACTCAGCGTTCTTGTTTCGACTCCATCAGGAAAACTTGCTTTACAAGAGCATTGATTGAGCACTTACCTGCGTACAAGGCAGCATGCCACATTAGGGGATACGAAGTTTCAGGGCATGGTTCCTCCTCGCAAGATCCTTATTACAGCATTACCAGACTGTCGGGGAGAGGAGACATTTATGAGAGTCACCATCATAAGTGCCGTGAGAGAGAACTGATTTCTATGCTGGGAAAGTTAGGGTAAAGAAGAGACTTGAATTGTGTTTTGAAGAATGAGAAGAAGGCTCATGAAAGGTAGAGGTTGTTGTGAATTCTGTAGCTTGTGCTAAGGGAGACTGCAGAAGTGTTGAAGGCATTTGGGTTGTTTGCAGATTTTGGCCATTGTGGATAAAACTGCACGCTCATGAGCAGACTGTTAGCCCAATAGGTGTTTAGTGCTTTGCCATTACTTCCTCTGAGATTGTCAAAGGAGACAACTGGGCAATATCAGAAGGCTCAAGTAAACACAAAAAGTTGCTATATTGCTTTTGAGAGTCCTTGTGACATGCAAGTGTCTTACGAATTGAAAGGCTGCAAAACAAAACTCTTCTCTTGTCATTCATTTAGCTGCACTTTTTCTTTCAGTTTGAGCTTAGTGTCATACCAAGTCAGGGCTGATTCTTGCTTTCTTACTGTCGGGATTTAGAAGTTAGCAGTGGACCCTGGGAAATGTATTCCCTAACCACACTATTAGTTCCAAGTCCCACACAGGAGGACTTGGGAAGGCCTCCTAAGTCAGCGAACAGTGTGCCCAATTATCACTTTCTTTTTTAAAATTTTTATTTTTAATTTCAGAGAGGAAGGGAGAGGGGGAGAGAGAGAGAAAAACATCAGTGATGAGAGAGAATCATTGATCGGCTGCCTCCTGCATGCCCCCTACTGGGGATTAAACCCGCAACCGGTGCATATGCCCTTAACCAGAATTGAACCCGGGACCTTTCAGTCCACAGGCTGACGCTCTATCCACTGAGCCAAACTGGCTAGGGCCCAATTATCACTATCTTTTCTTTGCACTGAATTGATTGCTGTTGTATCTTTACCCTTTACATTAATCTTCCTAAACTCTTTGTTGTGTGAAGCATCAGAACTATTCTTTCTCCCTCATCCCTGGGTGTTTTCATAGGGAAGGATGTCATGGCCAACGGCCATGCCTCTCAGAGGACAAGTCAGCTTTCCTCCTGCAGTGGAGATGCGAGGTTGTCCTAGGGTGGAGTGCCTTCTTGTCCTTAAATTGTTAATGTGTGTGGTGGGTGGGTCTCCAGCATATATTATCATGTACACTGTCTCCTTCATTTCATTCTGACGTTTTATCATCTGGTCTTATTTTACCAGCTTCACTTTTCTGAGTTATACAGAGTGTATAATATCTGGGGGATATTATTATTCTCTTTTAAGTTTTTTTTTTCTCCCAGATAGGTTCACATCCATCTTAGACATATGTTCATTATGTTGACTATAGATATTTGCATATTTGTTGTTCTTTTTTTCCCTCTAGCCATGCTTCATGTGCTCTCCCCCAGCCTTCTCCTTGGCTCTCTGATGCAGTGTGAAGGAGGCCTCGAGTCCCTTTGTGCCTTGTTTGTGACCTGTTTGTCCATACTTCCTCCCTCAAACTGGGACATACCTACCTACCTTCTCATCCTATATAATAAAAGCCCAATATGCTAAATGTCCAGTCATCTATTCAACCAATCAAAGCATAATATGCTAATGATATGCTGAGGCCGCTCAGCTGCTCGCAATGATGTGCACTGAACACCAGGGGGCAGATAGTAGACCAGTAGGTTAGCTTGCTGCTGGGGTCTGGCCGATTGGGACTGAGCAAGATGGGCTGGACATGCCCTGGAGCCCTCCCACGGTCTCTCCCTCGCTGGCCAACCTCCCATGTCCCTCCCCGGCCCCAGTAGTGCACTGGTGGGATCCCTTGGCCTGGCCTTCGCCCTCTCGCAATCCAAGACCCCTCGGGGGATGTTGGAGAGTTAGTTTCGGCCCGATCCCGCAGGCTAGGTTGAGGGACCCCATTGGTGCACAAATTTGTGCACCAGGCCTCTAGTAGTCATTGAAAACCATTTGGGTGATTTCCTCAGTGTGCTTCTCTCCAGATTTAGGGCTCTTATTGAGGATTCTCAAGATCGATTGGTTGAGCCCTATCTGGTTTGGCTCAGTGGATAGACCGTTGGCCTGCGGACTGGAGGGTCCCAGGTTTGATTTTGGTTGAGGGCACATGCCTGGGTTGCAGGCTTGATCCCCAGTAGGGGAGCAGCTGATCAAGGATTCTCTCTCATCATTGATGTTTCTATCTATCTTCCTCTCCCTTCTTCTCTGAAATCAATAAAAACATAAAAGGTTGATTTTTTTGCTTACCAATGCTGCTTTTTTTGTTGCTGCTGTTAATCCTCACCCAAGGATATTTTTTCATTGATTTTTTTCTCAACCTGTGTGTCGCGACCCCTTGGGGGTCGAACAACCCTTTCACAGGGGTCGCCTAAGACCATCGGAAAACACATATATAATTACATATTGTTTTTGTGATTAATCACTATGCTTTAATTATGTTCAATTTGTAACAATGAAAATACATTCTGCATATCAGATATTTACATTACGATTCATAACAGTAGCAACATTACAGTTATGAAGTAGCAACGAAAATAATTTTATGGTTGGGGGTCACCACAACATGAGGAACTGTATTAAAGGGTCGCAGCATTAGGAAGGTTGAGAACCACTGGTTTAGAGAGAGAGTGGAAAGGAGAGAGAAACATTAATGTGAGAGAGACACATCGATTGGTTGCCTCCCGCACACACCCAACCAGGGTTGGGGATTGAACCTGCAACCCAGGTACATACCTTTGACCGGGCATCAAACCCGTGACCCTTCAGTGTGCAGAATGGTACTCTAACCACTGAGCAACCGGTCAGGGCTTTAATGGCTTATTTTCTATTATTTTTCACAGGATCTGTACATTGATCGTCCTTTACCTTATTTAATTGGGTCAAAGCTGTTCATGGAGCAAGAAGACGTAGGTCTTGGAGAACTATCCAGTGAAGGTATTCTTTGCACCAAATACTTTAGTAACTTTTAACATTTCTATCATTTTATTTTAAAATAATTTCAAACTTTACGTTAATGTTGTAAGAATAGTACCAGAACTCTCACATATCACACAGCTTTACCAGTTGTTAACATTTTGCCACATTTGTTTTATCTTTCTCTATGTATATACATACTATTTTTTTCTGAACCTGTTTGAGAGACAGCAAGCAGACATTATCGCTATCACTTCTGAATATTTCTGTGTATATTTTCTAAGAACAGGACATTCTCTTATACAGCCACACTATCATGAGCAAAGTCAGGACATTTCACTGGACATAATACTATTATCTAATCCTTGGTCACGTGCAAGTTTTGCTAGTTGTCCCCATGATGTCCTCTATGTCACTTCTTTCCTCTGATTTGGATCCAGGGTTGCTCGCTGCATTTAGTTGTAAAAAAAAAAAAAAAGCTTTGCTTTGCTTTTTATAACCATGACATCTTTGAAGAGTACAGGCTAGTTTTTTTCTTTATTTTTCATAATTTTTTTGTAATTAATAAGTATCTTGTGGGGAGATACTTTGAGGCTATATAAGTATTTCATTCCTCACTATAAGATACTTTTAATTCCAGTTAATGGTATAGCTAGTTTTTTTTGTTTTGTTTTTTTAAATATATTTTATTGATTTTTTACAGAGAGGAAGGGAGAGGGATAGAGAGTTAGAAACCTCAATGAGAGAGAAACATCGATCAGCTGCCTCCTGCACACCTCCTACTGGGGATGTGCCCACAACCAAGGTACATGCCCTTGACCGGAATCGAACCTGGGACCTTTCAGTCCGCAGGCTGATGCTCTATCCACTGAGCCAAACCGGTTAGGGCAGTATAGCTAGTTTTATAAGCATTTCTGTGATGCTGCTATATGGTGGTTTGTGATTTTGAGAAGAAACTAAGCACATTTTCTTACGAATATTTGTGATAACCTTATCTTTCTTCTAAACAGAAGGTTCAGTAGGCAGCAATCGTGGCAGCATTGTAGACAGCGAAGAAGAGAATGAAGAAGAGGTAAGGACTGTTCAGTGTGTCCAGGTCATGATTGGCAGGAGACTTAGGGTGTGTTTAGCAGGCTAAGTAAATAACATGTTTGTGAATTAGCAGTATGTCTTCATAAACCTTTCAACGGTGAGAGAAGCCATATTGTGAAGTTTTTTCCTTGGGATTGGATTTCATTTATGTCTTGTGAACAAAAACAAGGAAAACTGCTTTAATCCCTTTTACCATTTCTCTCCCTTCACCTCCCCACCAAATCCTCTTTATACTAATAATAGAGGCCCAGTGCACGAAATTCGTGCACTCTGGGGGTGGGGGTGTGGTCCCTCAGCTCGGCCTGCGCCCTTTCGCAGTCCAGGAGCTCTTGGGGGCAGTCAGACATCCTTATTACTGCTGCAGAGCGGGAAAGGCTCCCATCACTGCCGCTGCGATTGCCAGCCATGAGCCCAGCTCAGGGCTTCTGGCTGAGTGGCACGCCCCCTGTGGGAGCACACTGACCACCAGGGGAAGCTCCTGCATTGAGTGTCTGCCCCCTAGTGGTCAGTGTGCATCATAGCAACCGTTCATTCTGCCATTTGCTCGATTTGCATATTAGCCTTTTATTATATAGGAAATTTTGAAAGGGCAGCTTAGATATTTTGGTGGGATCTCTTTCTGACATACAGTCTTTGAGTAAGTTTTATCTTTGAATAATTTTAGGAAAAATGTACACTATTGAAACCTTTATTATAAAACCTTCTAGACCAGAGTAATGCTTAGAGTTAGCTGTGTTGTTGCCACTAGCATCTTCATATTCAGAGTGTAACCTGACTCTGCTCTAGGACCTCAGGGTCTGTGGATCTTGACCACTGTTGTAACTGGCTTTGTTCCTTTAGACAGAATATCCGTTATTGCAAAGGTTAGAGATGTTTGAGCGTAGATTTCTAAAAGGAGACGGCATTGTATGCATATACAATGTCTCCTCTCATCCTCTTCCCCTGCCCTCCTTCAGCCAGCCCTTCAAACAAAACACCTAACAGTGGGAAATGAGCTTTTCTTAAATAACCTCGCCGTAACTGATGGCTAAGGAGCTGAATCCTTTGCTTTTAGCCATCAATGCAAGCCTTTACTTAATTGCTGGTGGCAAACACTGATGTTCCCTTCTTGGGCCTGATGAAGTAGTTATCCTATTTAGAAGGGAATCTAGAGAATGGAGTATAAAAAGTAAAATAACACAAACCAATTTTGGATAATTTAGTTAATTAAATATGCAACTCTTACTTTAAATCCAGTGGATAGTGCAGATGGACATGAACAAATTGTTAGAGATGTTTTAATTAACCACAAAAAATTACATGTTGCCTGGAACAGCCCTACGCGATATTGTCAGCTATCCACCTCATGTAAACCTTGATGCTCAGGTGACCAGTATCAGTAGAGACTGAGTGTTGAGGAGCCCCAAAGACTTAGACCCGAAATTACTTCTGTGCTTCTAAGTAAAACCTCTATTAACAACAAAGCCTTTTTCCCCCTAAAGGAGTCAGAGGAAGATTTTGCCAATCATAGTGACAATGATCCAACCCAGGTAAGGCTCATATATTAAAGTGATTTTACTTTTCTAAGTTAATTGAAGCATACTAACTAGGTACTAAAATTACTTTTGAATGACTTATGAGAAAATAAGGATTTATTCATATTTACAACTAATTTTCCTTCAATAATTTCATGTTTTTAGGCTACTTCCATACATATGTATGCATATTTATATAATTTTACTTTATAGTTTTATCTTAATTTTTCTCAGAAAAAAAAGAAGCAAAAAACAAAATTGGGAAGCAGAACCTCTAAAAGATAGCCCGTTACCCAAACTGAATCCCTCTCTCCATTTTAAAATGTGAGACAGTATAACAGTAACAATAAGGCTCAAAAGAATCTTCTAATCTTACTGTGTTAATATCATTGTCTTAATTTTTTATATCCTGCCCTAGCCGGTTTGGCTCAGTGGATAGAGTGTCAGCCTGCAGACTGAAGGGTCCTGGGTTCAATTCAGGTCAAGGGCACGTATCTCAGTTGCAGGCTGCTCCCTGGCCTGGGCCCTGGTAGGGCTTCTGCAGGAAGCAACCAATCGATGTGTTTCTCTCACATTGATGTTTCTCTCTATTTTCCCCTCTCTTCCATTCTCTCTAAAAATCAATGGAAAAATATCCTCGGGTGAGGATTAAAAAAAGAAAAAAAAAAATTTTTTTTGTATCCTACTAAGGATGTATTCTTTGTGTCACATATACATAATTTATTTTCTGCTACTTTATATTAATAAGTTTTTCCTTGTACTTGTCACTTTAAATAGTCTTTGTAATTTGCTTTGTAAACTTCTATATACAGAAGTTGGCAAAACTAGGTTTATAGTTGTTTGTATGGGAAAAGACATGCAGGTTATGATTATTATAAGAGCTTTATTAACTACTAGAGGCTCAGTGCACAGATTTGTGCACGGGTGGGGTCCCTTAGCCTGGCCAGCGATCAGGGCCAATCAGCCGCTGGTCAGGGCTGGGGGGTGAGGGGCCCTGCGGGAGGTTGGCCGGCCTGGGGGAGGGACCGGGGGAGGTTGGCTGTGGGAGTGCACTAACCACCAGGGGGCAGCTCCTGCATTGAGCATCTGCCCCCTGGTGGTCAGCATGCATCATAGCTACTGGCCGGTTGTCTGGTCATAAAGGTCGCTTAGGCTTTTATATATAGAGATGTGTTTCATGTACTCAAAACTGTCAACCTATTTTTGCCACCCCTGTATATGTGTGTGTAAATTTTTTAATCTACACCTGAGGACATGCTTAGAGAGAGGAGAGAGAGAGAGAGAGAGAGAGAGAGAGAGAGAGAGAGAGAGAGAAGCACCCATTAAGAGAGAAACATGGATTGGTTGAGTTCCATACCCAGGTATGTGCCCTGACTTGGAAGCAAACCTGGTGCACAGGATGGCACTCAACCAGCTGAACCACTCAGGCCAGGCTAAACTTCTGTTGTTCTTTTAAAATATATTTTTATTATTGATTTCAGAGAGGAAGAAAGAGGGAGAGAGAGAGAGAAACATCAATGATTTAGAGAGACTCTTAGATTGGCTGCCTCCTGCATGCCCCACAACCTGGGCATGTGCCCTGACTGGGAATTGAACCGTGGTTCATAGGTAGATGCTCAACCACTGAGCCACGTCAGTCAGGCTAAACTATATTTTTAAGCACACTAATATATGATGCTGTCATAGTCTCTAAATGTATATGGAAAATGGCTTATTTTTAGGATTTTATTTTTGAGATAATGATGTATTCAGTATTTTCATACAGAAAGCTCCTTTGCTTATGTGAATTGCTTTCTTAGGCATAAGGTTGTATAGAGTTATACTAAAGACTCTCGATATTTACAATCAGATGGACATTCCAAGTTACAGATCCTGCATAATGATTTTCCTACAATCTCCTCAGCACAGGGGTTACGAGTTCTGCTACTATGATATATGTACGGTGGTATATAGAGATTGTCCCAATTTGCATTTGTTTCCTAATTGGGAAATATATATTTTTTGTTAATCCTCACCCGGGGATATTTTTCCATTGATTTTTTAGGGAGAGAGAAAGACAGAGAGAAACATCAATGTGAGAGAAACACATTGATTGGTTGCCTCCTGCATGAGCCCTGACCGGGGCCTGGTCCGGGGAGAAGCCTACAACTGAAGTATGTGCCCTTGATGGGAATCGAACCTGGTACCCTTTTGTCCGCAGGCCGACTCTCTAGCCACTGAGCCAAACCGGCTAAGGCTCATTGATTTTTAGAGAGAGTGGAAGGGTGTAGGAAAGGGGGAAGAGAGGGAGGGAGGGAGGGAGGAAGGAAGGAAGAAAAAAGAGAGAGAGAGAGAAAGAAAGATGTTGATTGGTTGCCTCCTGCCCGCTCCCCGACAAGGGGGGGCGGGGAATTGAACCTGTATTGTAACCCATGTACATGCTATGGATTAGGAATTGAACCGGGCTGATGCTCTAACCTTTGACCATCACTGGCCAGGGTGGGAAATATTTGTTTATAAAAATTTTCAGCTGTCAATTGAAGGATTTAGTACTTATTGGTTGGTACTTGTATTTTCCCAGTTGTATGTGGCTAATCTCTATAGTTTTAATAACTCCAATTTTTTTCTGTGGAATTTGCCATTAAGATCTGTAAATTCAGACAGTTTTTCAAACAATACAATATAGTGATTAAAAGCATTGGCTTACCATTTGTTCGTATTGTTAAAGATGGACTATTTTTGTGTGCCACAGTTAACCTCAGAATTCTAAAGATTTTTAGCATGGTGCCTGGCATTTTTAAAAAATTTTTATTTTTATTTTTTAGTAACTAGATTACTGTTTTTTATTCACCAAATGCTTGCAGATGCAAAGTAGAAAGAATATATAATTAATTTGAACTAATTTAAACATTAGACATTCTTTAAAAACAATTATACCAGTGGCTGCTTTTTAAAAAGAAATATATTTTTTATTGGTTTCAGAGAGGAAGGGAGAGGGAGAGAGAGATAGAAACATCAATAATGAGAGAGACATTGATCAGCTGCCTCCTGCACATCTTACAAACCTGCAATCTGGGTATGTGCCCTGACCGGGAATCGAACCATGACCTCCTGGTTCATAGGTCGATGCTCAACTGCTGAGCCACACTGGTCGGTCACCAGTGGCTGCTTTTATAAAATTTAGAGCTTCACAGATAAAGCTTAGTTTGAGCCCTCCAGTCTTCATCCTCTCACATCCTTCAGAGGTAACTGGTGTTATGATCTGGCAGTGTATATATCCAAGTGTTTTTCTTTGTTTTTACAAGTATACCTGTGCCCGTGCAGATGGCGTAGGGGTGAGGGGGTTGCAGAGTATCATACTGGGTTTATCATTCAGAGTTTTTGCACTTGATTCCTTGGATAGCTCTTCAATTGTTACAAATTATCCTTTTAGTAATTTTTTTTTTAATCTGTGACTTTGTTTTTAATTATCTTAAGCCTTATAATGACATGATTTATCATTTTGTGTTGATGATCTATTCTCTACTTTAATCCTAGTGAGCTGGCAAAAAGCACCATTACCAATCACACACATCTATTGTCAGTGAATAGCTATTCAAGACAATCCTGAGGGGGGTGAGGGGGGACAATGGGGGGTTACGGACACATATATAATACCTTAACCAATAAAGAAAAAAAAAAAGACAATCCTGAATTATAACTTAGTCTGACTTAAAGAATTCACAGAAGTTTGCTACTATACCTTGTCACGCTGAATTTTAAAAGCATCTGACCTTAAAGGTTATCTATGAAACGTAGAAGTGTTAAATACTCTTTATTTGTTATTATACAGAAACCACACTAAAATGCCTTTCATTCAGTAAAAGGCAACAATTTAGATACATGGAATTTTATTAAATTGGCATAGTTGGGACCAAAGAGATAAAATGGTCACTGCCAGCTTACCTGCCGCCCTTCCTTTTAACAGGCCGATGAACACAACTTGGAACACAAGCAAGTCTTGCAGGTCTAAGAGACAGTGAAGGGCTTTCCTCAGAATGTAAACATATTCACACAGCCAGTCATAGAAATCTAAATGTAAGCCAGTCTCCTGCAGGTTCTGAGATGGCACTCACCACCTCTGTGAAAAGTTGAACACTAGGAATCAAGTCCAATCATATTTTTAGAAGGAAGGACAATGACAGGGTTTGCTGAACCCAAAATTATCACCAAAGCTCAAAAAGCTGGCCATATTTATTTAACCACAAGCCAATCTCATTTAAATCAGGACTGCCCGGAAGAAATGCTCTATTAGCCATTCATGCTCTGAATTCTGGTGTAGGAAGGCAATTTAAATATGGTACACATAAAAAAAAGTCATGAGACCTTTGTCACAAACAAGGCCATGGCCAGCTATTACTCATGAGTAGCTTTTTTGAGATAAGCTATCAAGTCTGTCCTTTCTGCACTCTTCTCAAGGCCAGCGAAGAGCATTTTTGTTCCAGGGATGTACTTCTTAGGATTCTCCAAATGCTCCATCAGTGTAGCCTCTCCCCAGGTGATACCTTTGTTCTTGTTGGCATCCGTGTAAGAAAATCCAGGGGCCTGACCTGTCTTTCGCCCAAAGAGACCATGGAGATTTGGCCCAGTCCTGTGCTTGCCTCCCTTCTCCACAGTATGGCACTGGGCACACTTCTGAACCAAAATCTTCTTGCCCTCCTTCTCAACACCTATTTTAAAATCGCTCGTTAGTCGCGCGCGACACGGATATTCCCACTCGCAAGCCAGATGTCCGGCTCTCTAACTCCTCCTTAGCTGGGCCACCTTGCCCAGAAACTCAACTTCTCTGAGCCTCAGCGAGTATTAGTATTCTTATTAAGATGGGATGATACTGATTTAGTTTAATCATTTCTCTAGTGATGGATATTTTTAATATCTCATGTTACTATTCTTGTGCTAAAAATAAATGTGTATTATTTGTTCTAGCACATGTACTGCTTCATAATTCTTGCTGCATTTAATGATGAACTTACTTTGCCAAAAAGCTAAGTAGCAGTATCTCTTTTTCAGCTCGGTGACCTTATCTAACAATTCTAATCTGGTGGTTTATACTACTCGCACACTGCACAAATGAGTGATGAAGAAGAGGATGATGATGGCTGTGACATTTTCGCTGACTCTGAGAAGGAGGAGGAAGATATTGAGGACATTGAAGAGAATCCTAGACCTGTAAGAAAATATGGTTGCTACCTCTTGGCAAGGTTTAGAAGTAGTACCTAAGCCTCATTCCTTGTATTGTGTTTATATTTGTAACCATCTTATTTTACATCATATTTGTATTTTCAATTACACTTTTAAAAATAATGGTTGAACATCTCAGGTTACCTAGCCAGTATCACTTTCTGTTTCAAATGTTACAGTTTTACAAGTCAGATCATTTAAAATATATTCATTTCCAGAGTTTTAAGACCCTAATA
>NW_005353467.1:41918-69869 GCF_000412655.1 Myotis brandtii
ACTTCATGATAGTTTTCTTATACCTAGCTCTTTGAAGTATAAAAAAATAAAGAAATATGGAGCACTTCTCTTCGAAGGAACACCCATTTCAGGTGATCTGTATAGGGTGCATATGTTTATTTTTCTTTATTTTATTATTATTATTTTTTAATCTTTATTGTTGAAAGTATTACATATGTCTCCCTCTTCCCCTCATTGACCCCCTCCAGCCCGTTGCTGCCCCCCGCCCTAGGCCTTCACCACCTTATCATTTTTCTTTTTTTTCCCCCTTTATATTGAATTTATTGGGGTGACCTTGGTTAACAAAATTACTCAGCTTTCAGGTGCACAATTCCACAACATATCTGTGCACTGTATTGTGTGTTCATCACCTAGAGTACATCTGCTTAAATTCAATTAGTTAAACGTTGTTTTCTCATCATTTCAATTTCTTTGCCATTATTTAGAAAATTTGGTTAAATATTCAAAAGTAAACTGTACTACTTTGTATGTTACAAAAAGTGATTCTTTCGGTCTCTTCTGCCTGTAGAAAAGACCCACATCCTTTGCTGATGAGCTGGCTGCTCGGATCAAAGTGGGTGCCACAAGCCAGATGGAAGAGGAACAAAGAGGTACTCCTCCTCCCCACCTTGAGATGAGTTAACACGGTGGTGGTGGGAAGAACGGAAACTTCTCTGAGAGCAGAGTTTTCTGTTTAGGTTTACTAAAGCACAAGAGACTTACATTGTACTTCTTATTCTGTTTTTGGTTATACTCTTTGATAACTAAACACAGTGGGCCCCCACCCCAAGTGCACAATATGTATTTATATAACATTGTATATGCAATTTCAGGGGATCAATGGATACCTCAGAGAAGCATGGGCCCCAGATTAAGAATCCCTGGCTCAATATTTACTCCAATATCTTGACCAAATGAAACTGCACTGTACAGTGTATTCTAATGATTTAACAGGGTGGGAATATGTCAGGACAGTTTTTTCAGCAGGTGCAGACCAGTTATGCATGTGACCCTAATATGTAAGTTGAGGCTTTCTGCTTAAAAAGAGGCACCTTTGTCAGGCACTGCCTGAAGTGGTCAGGTGGAGCTGAAGTTTGAAGTTGAATGGCTTGCTCTGAGCTTAGGAGTCATGAGGATGGCAGATACATGTGTACAAAATCAATAGATAGGTACTAAGCATAGACAGAGTATGGTTAAAACTGTGACATATTCTTCAAGCCTTATCTACAGAAGCAAAACCTCAGAAGACACTGAAAGAGAAGAAGGAAAGAAGAACTCCCTCAGATGGTAGGCCTTTCTCTCAATTCATTTCTTTTAACAAAGTGCCTCCAGGGTCCTCTTTATTTTATTTTTTTGAATTAAATTTATTGTGGTGAAATTGGTTAATAAGATTATACAGGCCTCAAGTGTACAATCTTATGATGCATCATCTGCATATTGCCTTGTATGTTTACCACCCAAAGTCACATTTCCGTCACCATATTTTTGACCCCCTTTACCTTTCCTATCCCCAACCCCTTCCCTGTGGTAGCCACCATACTGTTGTCCAACTATGAGTTTTTGTTGTTTTTTTGTTTGTTCATTTGTTGCTTTCAGTTTTATATCCTACATATGAGTGAAATCATATGGTTCTTAACTTTTCTGTGACTTACTTTGCTTAGCATGATATTCTCAAGATCCATCCATGTTGTTGCAAATGGCAATATTTCATCTTTTCTTATGGCTGAGTAGTATATATGTAACACATCCAGTCATCTGTTGAAGAACACTTCAGTTGTTTCCATGTCTTGGCCACCATGAATAATGCTGCAATGGACATAGGGGTGCATGTATCTTTATGAATAAACTAGAGGCTCGGTGCACGAATTTGTGCACTCATGGGGTCCGGCTGGCAGGGGGGTGGGGCCACAGGCAGTTAGCAGGCCTGCCCCGCCCCCTGGTTGAACTCCCGGTCAAAGGGACAATTTGCATATTAGCTTTTTATTATGTAGGGTAGGATGTTTTCGAGTTTTTCTGGTGGATAGCCAGAAGAGGGGTTGCTGGGTCATGTGGTAACACTATTCTTAATTTTTTGAGGAGCCTCCACATTGTTTTTCAGAGTGGCTGTGGCACTTTGCATTCCCATCAGCACTGAACGAGTGTTCCTTTTTCTCCACAACCTCTCCAATACTTGTTATTACTTGTCTTGTTGATAATAGCCATTTGACCAGGTGTTAAATAGTACCTCATTGTAGTGTGTTTTTTTTAAATCCTCACCTGAGGATATTTTTTTTTCATTGATTTTTTTGAGAGAGTGAAAGGGAGGGAGGTAGAGAGAAAGAGAGAGAGACAGTGATGTGAGAGAGACATTGACTGGTTGTCTCCCGCACGTGCCCCAACCAGGACTGGGTATTGAACCTGCAACCAAGGTACATGCCGTTGACTGTGAATTGAACCTGAGACCCTTTGATCTGCAGGCCAACACTCTAACCACTGAGCAAAACTAGCCAGGGCTTTTGTAATTTTGATATGCATTTCCTTAATAGCTAAAGAGGTTAAACATTTTTTCATTAATCTGTTGCCTATCCTCTGCCTATTTTTTAATTGGCTTGTCTGTTTGGTGTTGAATTTTATGAGTTCTTTATATACGGGGATGGGAAAAAGTAGTTTTGTAGTTGTTCGTATAGAATATAATACAGTAATTAATAAATACTACAAGAATAAATTGCATAATCACAACTGTAAACCTAATTTTGCCTATGCCTGTATTTTGGATATTGACTTCTTGTCAGAGCTGTTGGTTGCAAATAACTTCTCCCATTTGGTTGTCTTTTTGTTTTGTTAACAATTTCCTTTGCTGTATAGAAGCTTTTTGCCTTTATTTCCTTTGCCTTTGGGGTCAAATTTATAAAATCTTCTCTATGACCAAGGAACATAAGTTTAGTACCTATGTTTTCTTTTATATAATTTACTAGAGGCCTGGTGCACGAATTCGTGCATGGGTGGAGTCTTTCGGGGTGGCTTGCGGAGATCGGGTCCCACCTCGCGCCCCCAGCTTTGCAGCCCCGCAGCCCCACCTGGCACACTGCCTTGGCCTGGTGCTGCCCCCTCACCTGCTCCAGCATCCCATCTGCGGGGCAGTCGATCAGGGCTGGGCCTCCCGCCCGGCTCCCTCAGTGCCTGGGAGCCAGGCGGAAGGCCCCACTCCCCATCACCGCTGCTGGTTGCGGTCTGCGGGGTGATCAGCAGAGTGATAGGGCCCCGCTCGCACCCGCCTTGACCTGTCCTGCCCGCTCACCTGCTCCACCATCCTGCTGCGGTCCTGTTCCCATCAGGGCCTGCAGTGCCTCCATTGCCGCCCGCTGCCAGCGCCACTTCACCGAAGCCTGCCATGTGTTCTGCACTGCCCCGTGGTGGTCAGCACATGTCATAGCAAGTGATCGAACTCTCAGTTGAACCTTGTATTAGGCTTTTATTATATAGGACTAGAGGCCTGGTGCACAAAAATTTGTGCACTCAGGGGGGAGGGGAGGTCCCTCAGCCCGGCCTGTGCCCTCTCGAAGTCTGGGACCCCTCAGGGGATGACCACCTGCTGGCTTAGGCCCTCTGACCAAGCCTAAAGCCTTGGGTCTTGGGAAGGGTCCCCCCATCTTTCTCTGATCGCTGGCACCGACCTTGCCCAGGCCTAAAGCATCTGTCCAAGGCTTTAGGACTGGGCAGGTGACCCCCAGGCCTTCCGATTGCCATCTCCGCCCCTGCCCAGGCCTAAAACGTATGGCCGATGATTTAGGCCTGGTAAGGTGACCCCCAGACCCTGGGCAGGGGCCCCACAGCTCCCTCTGATCACCAGCTTTGCCCCTGCCCAGTTCATAAGCCTCGGGGCCTGGGCAGAAGCCCCCCATCTGACTCAGATCGCTGGCTCTGCCCCTGCCCATTTTTAAAGCCCCCCACCTCCCTCCCATCGCTGGCTCTGAGTCAGAAGCCCACCCTTCTGACTCAGATCGCTGGCTCCGCCCCTGCCCATTCCTAAAGCCTCTGACCAAGCCTAAAGCCTTGGGTCTTGGGAAGGGTCCCCCCATCTTTCTCTGATCGCTGGCACCGACCTTGCCCAGGCCTAAAGCATCTGTCCAAGGCTTTAGGACTGGGCAGGTGACCCCCAGGCCTTCCGATTGCCATCTCCGCCCCTGCCCAGGCCTAAAACGTATGGCCGATGATTTAGGCCTGGTAAGGTGACCCCCAGACCCTGGGCAGGGGCCCCACAGCTCCCTCTGATCACCAGCTTTGCCCCTGCCCAGTTCATAAGCCTCGGGGCCTGGGCAGAAGCCCCCCATCTGACTCAGATCGCTGGCTCTGCCCCTGCCCATTTTTAAAGCCCCCCACCTCCCTCCCATCGCTGGCTCTGAGTCAGAAGCCCACCCTTCTGACTCAGATCGCTGGCTCCGCCCCTGCCCATTCCTAAAGCCTCTGACCAAGCCTAAAGCCTTGGGTCTTGGGAAGGGTCCCCCCATCTTTCTCTGATCGCTGGCACCGGCCTTGCCCAGGTCTAAAGTGTCTGTCCGAGGTTTTAGGACTAGGCAGGTGACCCCCAGGCCCTCCGATCGCCGTCTCCGCCCCTGCCAAGTCCTAAAGTCTCTAGCCAAGGCTTTAGACCTGGCCAGTGACACCCAGACACTCCAATCGCTGGCTCCGCCCCAGCCTATGTCTAAGGCATCGGGGATTGGGCAGGAGCCCCCCATCTCGCTCTGATCGCAGGCTCCGCACCTGCCCAGGCCTAAAGCTTCTGGCCGAGGCTTTAGGCCTGGTAGGTGACCCCCAGCACCATCTGATAACCAGCTCAGCCTCTGCCCAGGACTAAAGTCTCTGGCTGAGGCTTTAGGCGAGGGCCGGGGCACCCCCAGCTCCCTGCCGCCACCGACATCAAGGATCGCTGGCTGGCTCCGCCCAGGTTCCCCGCCATCGCCGCCATCAACCATCGCTGGCTCAATGATCACTGGCTGGCTCCTCCCTGACCCTGGCCTAAAGCCTCAGTCCATGGCTTGGAGCCGACATATGCAAATTAGCCGCCATCTTGGCTGGCGGTTAATTTGCATATCGCTGATTAGCCAATGGGAAGGGTAGCGGAGTGACACCAATTTGCATGTTTCTCTTTTATTAGTGTAGATTATTTCAGGTCTTCTATATAGGTCTTTGATCTATTTTGAGTTAATTTTTGTGTATGGTGATAAATAGTAGTATAGTGTTATTTTTTGTATGTGGCTTTGCAGTTTTCCCAGAACCATTTATTGAAGGGTCTTTTTTTTTTTTTTTTTTAATTCAGAGAGGAAGGGAGAGGGAGAAAGAGATAGAAACAGCAATGATCAGAGAGAATCATTGATTGGCTGGTTTCTGCACACCCCCTATTGGGGATGGAGCTGCAACTCAGGGCATGTGCCCTGTCCGGAAATAAAACCTTGACCTCCTGGTTTGTAGGTCGATGCTCAACCACCGAGCCACATGGGCCGGGCAAGTCTTTCTTTTTTTCATTTCATGTTTTTGGCTCCTTTGATGAAAATTATTTGTCCATATACATGTGGTTTTATTTATGGACTCTCAGTTGTGTTCCATTGGTCGCTGTATCTCTTTTTCTGCCAGTACCATGCTGTTTGGATTATTGTAGCTCTGTAGTATAATTTGAAGTCAGGTAGTGTGATACTTCCCTCTTTGTTTATTTTTCTCAGGATTGCTTTGGCCATTCGGGATCTTTTGTGGTTCTATACAAATCTGATGGTTTTTTTTGTTCTGTTACTTTATAAAATCATATTGGGATTTAAAAAAAAATGGTTTTGTTGATTTCAGAGAGAGAGAAATATCAATGAGAGAGAAACATCCATCTGTTGCCTCCTGCACACCCCTTACTGGGGATTGAGCCTGCAACCCGAGTATGTAATCTGACTGGGAATTGAGCTTCCATCTCCTTGTGCATGGGGCAATGCTCAACCAACTGAGCCACACTGGCTGGACCACATTGGGATTTTGGTGGCGGTTGCATTAAATCTGTATTGCTTTGGGTAATATGGCCATATTAACTGTGTTGATTCTTCTAATCCATAAACATGGAATATCTTCCCATTTCAATTATTATGTCAGTCTCTTTTAATAATGCTTTATAGTTTCAATATATAGGTTCTTCACATCCTTCATTAAGTTTATTCCTAGGTATTCTTTTTGTTGCAGTTGCAAAAGGAATTTTTTTCCATTTTTTTTTTAATGAAGTTTCATTGTTATTATATAGCAAAGTAGTGGATATATATTTTTTAATCCTCACCTGAGGATGTACAGGGTGTCTCCAAAATGTCTGTACATACTTTAGCAGCTGATACCTCAATTTTGAAAATGAAATAATTATTCAAGTGTGTATGTTTATTTTGGGGGCCACCCTATATTTTTCATTGATTCTAGAGAGAGAGGAAGGGGGTAGGAAATATAGAGAGAGAAACATTGATGTGAGAGAGAAAATCATGCATCTGTTGCCTCCTATATGTGCCCTGACCAGGGATTGAACCCACAACCTGGGTATGTGCCCTGACCGGAAATCAAACCTGAGACCTTCTGGTGCATGGGATGACGCTCCATCCAACTGAGCCACACCAGGCAGGACTATAGTACCTCTTCTAAAAAAGCATTGTAACATCCTGCTTCTGTTTGCCTGTTGGTGATCTTACTCGAGTTTTGTTACCTTTTCTGTGTTTCAGGGAAAATAACTCCTTGAGTATTTCCTGTAATGGAGGTCTTCTGGCGGTAAATTTCCTCAGCTCCTATATGTCTGGAAAAGCCTTTATTTCTCCTTCATATCTAAAGGCTAACTTTGCTGGATATATTATTGTTGGCTGTTTCTCTCAGTAGTTTGAATATTTGATTCTACTCTGTCCTAACTTGTAGGGTTTCCGCTGAAAATCTGATAATAATGTAATGGGATTTTCTTTATAGGTTACTGTCTTCTTTTTTTGTGGCTGCCTGAGAATTCTTTCTTTGCTATTAATTTTGACAGTTGTAATACAGTGTGTCTTGGAGAAGGCCTTTTTGGATTGAAGTAATTTTTCTCATTGCTTCTTGGATTCGTGGATCTGGTTCTTTTCATAGGTTTGGGAAGTTCTCATCAACTATTTGTTTGAATAGGCTCTCTGTTCTCTTTTTTTCTTTTTCTGGTATGCCTGTTATTCCGGTATTGCTTTTTCTGATGGAGTCAGAGAGTTCTTGGAGACTTTTTTTTTTTTTATGCTCAAGTCCCTCTTCTTCTCTCTGTGTCATTTCTAGATTTCTGTTTTTGATATCACTAATTCTTTCCTTCAGCTGGTCAGTTCTATTTTCCTAAGCTCACTAGTTCATTCTTTATCTCTCTTACTGAGTTCATCACTCCCAGAATTTGTATTTGGTTCTTTTCGAAAGTTGCGGTCTCTTTTGCAAAGTACTTGTTTTGTTTATTGATCCCATTTCTGAGTTCGTTAAACTGCCTGTCTGTGTTTTCCTGTAACTCGCTTAATTTTTTTAGAACTGTAATCTTGAATTCTCTGTCATTTGAATCACATATCTCCATGTCTTTAAGCTTATTTTCTGGAGATTTTTTCATTTTCTTTCTGAGCTGCCTCATGACCTTGGTTACTCATGGTATTTGATGGATTTCTTTGCTGCCTGGGCGTTGATGTATGGGTGGCACTTCTCCAGTACACTGATAAGAAGCCTTCCTGTTCTCTAGTAGGTGACCTTGAAGCACAAGTTATTTAGTTCTCTTGCACTACTCTTGCTTTTCAGATCTCTGTGGAGTGGCGGAAAATATCCTGTGTTTCCTGGGGAGGTGGGTGTCATCTGTGTTCAGGTCCCCTGAGTCTCAAGGGACCAATCCCATGAAGGAATGTGGTGGGTGATGGGGTTCCAAATCCCAGTGCTATTCCCTGTCCCCAGATGCTGCCAGTAATGCAGCTGCGATGGGTGGGGTTAGAGTGAGCTGGGGAAGCTGGCTGCTGCCTTTGTTGCTTTGCTGTCCTGTAATGGTGACTGGCAGACCTCAGCAGCCTCTCTGTGTATCTGCACCTGACACTGGGGTGAGTGCAGAGTGCACCTGTTGCTAAGGGGAAACATATTTCTGTAGTACCAAGTTCTCTGGTTTGCAGACAGTGTGCTCTGCAACCAGACACTCACTTCTATAGCTTCTTCTGGGGCCTTCTGCCAACTCCGGGAGGGTAAAGGGAGGCAGCCAGGCTCCATGGCTTGGTTTCTCTGTCTTAAATGCCGATTGCCAGACAACCATGACTGCACCTCTGTGCTTCATTCCTGCCAGGCCACTGCGTTCAGCTGCAGCTCCTACAGACGACTCCTGCAGGAATGCTCACTGTGTCTCTGCTCCTGGCTGAAGGGAGTGCCAATGGCAACCTGATTCTTTTCCTCTTTTTGGGCTGAGTCCTGCCAGAGACCTCAGGGCTGCGAGCTCTGGGCTGTGTCTTTGGCATCATCTTAGCTCTTCTCTTTTCCCACCTTCTTGATTTGCTCCCATTTGCCCACCTTTAGAAGTTTTAATGCACGATCTCTTAGATGTATTTGTGGGTTGAACAAAGAATCCTTTGCTGAATTATGGCTGGTCAAGTTGTTGAAACTTTAAGGGAAGAGATTAAGGAGACCTCTCATGCTGCCATTTTTCTAACATCACCCAATTCTGTTTTTTTAGGTGTCTCTTAACTCAGGAAAGTCACATAATTCATTAAGTGCACTTTAAGTGCTTAACAAATGTGGTCTGTCCATTCGTTTTTTTAGAGCATTTAAAAGCATGCTTTTGCAGGAGAGAAAGATGGGGAGGAAAAATGCTGTGAAGATTTGATTTACTTATTTTACTAGAATTTGTAGCTGTCTTTCTGGAATTCTCTAGAAGTATAAAAACTAGGGAACTCTAGCATTTTTTAAACAATATATGAGGCTCTTTCATATTAAATAGTAATGTGTTGGTGTTTAGTCTGCCCCTTCCCTCAAATTCTTAGTAGGATGGGTCTTGAATGGCAATGGAATGATATACTTGCTTCAAAAGAAGTAAATGTAGATGAAGGGGATCAAGTACAGAACTTACCTGCTCCAGAGGTTTACAGACTTGAGGTGGGAACTGAGAGAGCCTTGTAAGAGATTTAGTGGACTGTTTAATGAGTTTTTGTTTGAAATTTCTCAGACTGCTGACATTCAAATACCCCTTGTTACATATGGTTAGGTAAACTTCATGCCACTTTCAGAGAAGTTGTAAAGGCTGACCTCTGGAATCTGAGTTCCAACCCCAGCTTAAACTCTCCCTGCAAAACCTTCTTTCTGTTTGCTAGATGAAGAAGATAACTTGTTCACACCCCCCAAGCTGACCGATGAGGACTTCTCGCCATTTGGCTCCAGAGGTGGCCTGTTCAGTGGAGGGAAGGGGCTTTTTGATGATGAGGATGAGGAGGTGAGTCATTGCTAACCTGAAGCCCTCCGTAGCTGTGTTGTGGAAGAAATACACTTGGTTCCTTGAGGGGGAAAAGATGGCTTCTTAGTTGGAAGTTGCTTCTGCTTTTATATTTGGGGAGATTTTGGACTAAGAACCACAAGAGAGAGGTTGTAATATCCTGGTGCCCTTTGTTAGGTGGGGAGAGGATGGGAGAGTATTAATAGTGAACAATTTACTTGATTGGCAGTTGTTTCTTACTCTGTTCTTTTAAAATATTTTACTTAAATATTTTATTTTATTTATTAATATTTTTATTGACTTTAGAGAGGAAGGGAGAGGGAGGGAGAGATAGAAACATTAATGATGAGAGAGAATCATTGATCAGCTTCCTCCTGCACACCTCCTACTGGAGATCAAGCCCGCAACCTTGGCATGTGCCCTTGACCAGAATGGAACCCGGGACCCTTTAGTCCATGGGCCGATGCTCTATCCACTAAGCTAAACTGGCTAGGGCTTATCTCTCTATTCTTCTTCCACATTTGTAATTAATTCCTGGACAGACCTAACTTATTTAAGGGTCTGATTTTGCCATAGTCTTCACTTTGGAACTGATTTTCTGGCAAAACAGTATATATGTATCTTTAAACTTTACAAGGTAGTTTTCTTTAGAAAGCCTCAAATGCAGCTACCTTTGCCTCTGCTTTTTGAATTCTGTTGTATCCGTATCACAACCAGAGTGACCTCTTCGTGGGAGCCCCTCGGAGCCAAGGAGCTGGAGCCGCTGCTAACGAAGGTGAGCTTGGACTGAGGCTCCTGTGCTTCTTTGTACAGATTCCAAAACGGCTCACTTCCCATTAGGAGGCGGGATCCCTGAGGTTGTTCCCAAACCTGCTGTTTTGTTAGGCAAGAAACTTGTGTTTGCCTTGGTCTAGTTGAAAGTAGTTTATTTGCACTAATTCTTGCCTTAGAAAAAACAAAGAGTACCAACTGTAAACCCACACCACAATTTTACCTCTTAGAGTATTTTCCTGTTTGATTTTATGAATGTCTATCAGTATTGAGGATATTTTAATTTAATCAACTTAATTTAAAGAAACATTCCTAAAATTCTGCATGGAAATTGAGATCAGTAATTCCCCAGCCTAGTGTGCATTATAATCTGGACTTTTTAAAAAGCACACAAAAAAATTTAAAATCTTACTAATGGTATTCCTTTAGATCTGTGGTAGTTCTTGGGGGTTGGGAATTAGTTATTTTAAGCACCTTGGTCTCCTCAGGCCACCAGTTGTTGGATTTGGGGCTTGCTACGATGCTGCCTTGGTTGTCGTTGTTCCTGCTCTCCACTTTTTGGCATCGGTGACTTGCCTCTTTCCTTTGTTCCTGGTATTGTCTTCATTTTTTTCACTGATGTTTTCACTTTTTGCTTTTTTTCCTTGTTCATTCTCACAAACAGGAATGGGTAGAGGGGCACTGTGGAGGAGCCCTGCTTGCTCTGCCCCTGCCCCCACTGCTCTGCATTTCCTTGGCCTCTCCAGCCAACCCCGTCTGCCCAGTCACAGTGATTTTCCATGGCAGTCACCACTGAGAATGCATTAGTACCAAGAAAGTAGTCGTCAGTAGAGAGGAATTTTAAAATGCCTCTTTTGGGAAAAGTTAGCTCTAATGGGCCTTTTATTAGCTATTTATCGTGTTGCATATATTTTAGGAAGGTGCATTTAACAAGAAAAGTTACTTTCTTTGTTGAAATGGTTATCTCATTCTTTCTCATTTTAGTGTCTTCATCCTCCAAACCCGGAAAGAAGATTCCAGCTGGAGCAGTTTCTGTATTTTTAGGTATCATTGTAGGGTTTGTTTTTTAGAAACTATATAAGAATTATTTTGTCATTTTTAAAATTGCCCTTTTCTGAGGGCAGGCTGGGGAGTAGGAGGAGCTTCGGAAGGCATGGAGCGGCTTACAGAAAGAGCTCAGTCACTGGGGTTAGCTCCGATCCTCTTAGAAGTCAATGACCTTGGATCTTTTCATGTTTGAGTGACCAGGTGGTTCTGCCTCATGGGACATCTGTTGCAGAAAAGGATCGAAGTTATTGGGTCCTGTTCCTGTATTTAGTGGGTGCACTGAAATGAAAAGGTCTTGGTGGTAGTAGTGGTGGTTTTTTCTATAAAGTCAGAAGGCTCACCCACACTGGCTCACAGCCGGCTTTCGTGTTTCTCTACCCACAGGGGACACTGATGTGTTGGGTGCAGCGTCTGCTCCGTCACTGAAGGAGCCCCAGAAGCCCCAGCAGCCCACTCCAGGGAAGCGCTTGTACCTCCCATCCACGGGCCTTTTTGATGAGGACGACGACGATGACTTTTTTGCAGCGTCCTGTAGCAAACCCTCCAAGACAGGTGCTTGTTCCAGGCTGGTTTTGGATTTTGCCAGGAAAATAATATTGACCTAAAAAGGCATGAAGCTCCTCTAGTTCATAGCTCTTATAGGATCAGAACCTGTCCCCAATATTCTTCTCATAGAGTTGTTTCATCTCTGCTTTTGTGGTTACAGTACCTTGGAGGTCTCTGTTTTATGAACCAATCTTTTCTGCTTTGAAAACTAATAGCTAGGAATTCTTCCTTAGAGTTCTAGTTCTCACCTTCGGAATCACACTTTCTCCAGCAGTCCTTAGTAAACTCCGAACAGAATGCCAGGCTAGCTGTTTATTTCCCAGCTTCTCTTTTGCTCCCCAAAGCCCAGGTAACCTTGACTTTTCCTTGTATGACAGGGTTTCCAGCCCTGTAGCCACTTCAGCTCTCTTTCTGTCTTCTCCCCTCAAATTTAAGCCACATGTTCATGAAATCACTCCTCTAAATCAGGTCTTTAACGTGCAGATGATCTCCTGAGTTCGTCGTCATCCTGCAGGTTCTGATTCAGGGTTGTAGGATGCGGTCTTCGATTCTGCATTTCTAACCAGCTCCCTGGTGCACAGAGATTGATGGTCTGTGGGTTGCACTAGCTCCCTTTTCAGTGGGAGGTGTGGAAGGTAAGGGTAGAAGCAGAAAGTGAGAGAAATAATTCCTTTTTATTATAGAAAGAGTGCAAACGGATGCATAATCCACTCAGATCGAGGCCACCTTAAATGGCAGTGAATGCAGGCAGTAGTTCCTTGTGACATGGGCGGTCTCTCACTGTAGTGCAAGCATGTCAAACTCAAGGCTAACTCAGGCCAAATAAACAAGGTTTAAGTTTATGTGGGCTGCAAGAAAACAAAAGCTTCAATTTTCATAGAAACATAGGTTTATTTCGATAGAGACATGCTGAATACAAAGGGCTGAAATAAATGAATAATTGCTAACATAAAATAATAGAACATTTTAATAAAAGTTAATATTTTTTCTTGAACATTAACTTACCAGACACTGAATAACTGCACAAATTAATAAGTGTAACGCAAATAAACCTATTTTTCTTGTTCTCCGAAAGCGAATTACTTCCTGTTGAGTACACCAAACAAGTCAGTACAAGACTAATGACATGGCAATCAGCTGCTGCAATATTCGCTGCTAGTATTAGTGGAGAGAAATGGTGTACCTGTGCGTAAGGTGCCTAAGGGAAATGAATGCAACACGATTATCGTAATCAGTCATTAGCAAACATTGTAGTTCGTTAATAGCTATTAGCAAACATTGTAGTTCGTTATTAATAACTAGAGGCCTAGTGCACAAAATTTGTGCATGGGTAGGGTCCCTAGCGGCTGTTGGCTATGGGCCGGGGCCTCCCTTCCCAGGCTGCCAGCTGGGGCCTTCCTTCGTTCTACACCAGCCCCTGGTAGTCAGTGCACGTCATAGTGAGCGATCGAACTCCCGAGGGGACACCAGATACTAAATAACTGCACAAATTAATAAGCGTAACACAAATAAACCTATTTTTCTTGTTCTCCAAAAGCGAAATATTTCTTGTTGCGCACACCAAACAAGTCAGTACAAAACTAATGGCATGGCAATCGCTGCTAAAATATTCGCTGCTACTATTAGTGGAGAGAAATGGTGCGCCTGCGCGTAAGGCGCATACGGGAAATGAATGCAACACGATTATAGTCATCAGTCATTAGCGAATGTTGTAGTTTGTTGTTAATAATTATGTATAACAGGATATTGTAAAAATTAAGTTAGGAAATTTTTATTAAAACGTTTCTTACATACCGTTATATTGGCTGGGCTGCAAAAATATTCGTTGTGAGCTGCGAGTTTGACACACTTGCTGTAGTGGATGTCATTGAGAACTGGTGTGGAATCACAAATAAGTTGATGCCCCTTTCTTGGTCAGCTGATGAATCAATGCCCTCATTTCAGTAACACACAGCTCATTCAGTGCAGCAGTGCCTGTGGGAGTGCAAGGCTGTAAACCACCCAAATACTCATCAGTAGGGTGAATTATGGTCCTTCCATTCAGTGGAGTTTCATGAACCTGCTAAAAAGAATGAGGTCTAAGTATGTTGACATGGCAAGATACCCAAGGTACATTAATTGAAAAATGCAAATTTAAGATGTGTTGTTCAAATTATGCTATCATTTTTAGCCTTATTTGTGAATGTCTAGAGTTAATACATTAGTATATCCTTTGGGAGAATTAGAAGCATATATACCCTACTTCCAATGGCTGTTGTGTTTGGGTGGGAAAGTAGAGTTTTGGGGAAGATTTCAGTATTTGCTTTTATATTTTATTTTTTAAAATATATTTTATTGATTCTTTACAGAGAGGAAGGGAGAGGGATAGAGAGTTAGAAACATCGATGAGGGAGAAACATCGATCAGCTGCCTCCTGCACACTCCCCACTGGGTATATGCCCACAACCAAGTTACATGCCCTTGACTGGAATCGAACCTGGGACCCCTGAGTCCGCAGGCCGATGCTCTATCCACTGAGCCAAACCGGTTAGGGCTATATTTGATTTTTTAAAAGCAAGAGCTGACCTTCATTTCTCAGCTTCCTAGAGTAATTGACTCTTTTTTTTTTTTTTAAATAGGGGAATTTAAAAAAATGTTTTTATTGATTTTAGAGAAAAAGGGAGAGGGAGAGAAAAACATGTGTTGGTTGCCTCCTGCACACACCCTACTGGGGATCAAGCCCGCCATCCAGGCATGTGCCCTGACTGGAATTTGAACAAGCAAACTTTTGGTGCATGGGATGACGCTCAACCAGCTGAGCCACACCGGCCAGGACTAGAGTGATTGACTTTTAAATGATCTTTCTGTAGGTCTCTCTTTACTTTTATGTCAGCCAAGCTACTGTAAGCATCGGCTGCTGTTGCTTGGATCAGTGTGTAAACCACATAGTTAAACTGTCTATCCTGTGTTTCATTTGAGCTGCTGTTATGTTTTTTGAAAAATTCCAATCTAGTCCTCTTCATATTTCCTCATAACTAAGAAATAACATACTTTCTAAATGTATTCTTTGTGAGGGAAGAATTTTTAATGTGTGAATTTTATGGTGGGATATTTTGCCTTACTGTAATTTTGTGCTGTGATATATTTTAGACAAAATCAAATCCACTGCCAACATCTTTGATGAGGAGGAAGGAGATCTGTTCAAGGAGCAAGCAGTGACTTTGCCAGAAGCTGCTGTGAAGCAGACAGATGAAAATAAAGCAGGAGGGGAAGGAAAGGTGAGCGAGAGGAAAGACTGCACATGGCAGTGTTGATTTGGGACATCTTGTTCATTCATATGGAGCCCAGAGGGGAAGTACTGTTTCTTTCACGTTTATAGTGAAGAACTGCAGAAAGTTGGAAGAGTACAATGAACACCCAAAGAACTGCCACCAAGATGCAGCAGTTGGTAGGATTTTGCCTTACCAGTTGTTTTGACATCCATTGATGATCTTTTACCTGAACCAGTCATTGTGTTAAAGGGTACAAAATAATGTTTTTCCAGTTCTTGCATTTCTTCTACTTTTGTTAGCTGGCATTCTTCTGAACAGAAGAGCATTTTCTCCTCCTTTCCTGCTTTTTTAGTATCACTATAGGACCATGGATGTATTATAACCTATGAGCATCATAGCTGTTTTTGATGCTCACAGGTTATATTATTGACCTATGTTTGGCCAGTGGGCTGCATCCCCCTCAGTCTTGAAGCTCCTCTGGCTGCTTCCCCTTCCCTTTGCTATCCTGCACACCTTGACCTTTCTAAAGCACCTCTGTGTCATGTCTTTTCTATGAAATCCTGACCTTCCCACTGGCGACCACCTAGGTCCCAGCATGCAGAACCTGGCATGCTCTTAGGGCGGCCCTTCCTGTGCTGGCTCCAGCTGTGCTGTCCCACTGTGTGCTTTATGAGGTGGGCAGCCTGTCCTACTCTCTGGTCTCCCAGGTGTGCCCGCTGCTTTTCTCTTGCTCTTGTCTCCTCACATGGACTCTCTGCCTGGAATGTCCTCGCTGTACCTACTAGTAGACATGGCCCATGTCTAGGCCTTTTCTGTCCTGAGAAATTTACTTTGTCAAGGAATTGTTTCTTTCCTCTTTCCTAACTTAACCAATTTGGAAATTCTTTCTCATGACACTTCTCATTTTGAGTTCATGGTTTGTATGAACTTGATATAGGCCCAAGCTGCTTTATTCTACCAGAGACTCAGTACATTTTCTGAATGAATGATTGAATACACTCTCATTTCCAGGCATCTTGTTCGTTAACTCTCAATTTTTTTTCCCCCAACAAAGGTTACCCTGCCTTCCAACAAAAACCTTAAGCTCTTGTCAGAAACAAAGACTCAAAAAGGTTTATTTTCAGATGAGGAAGACACTGAGGTAAGGAGTTATTTTTTAGTTCTGGGAATTAGTCTGTGGATATTACATTTGAAACTATTTTTGAATCAGGATTTTCTCAGTTGAGGTACAAGACTTTTTATTATATTGTTTAGTTCTTTGACATTAATCTCTTGAGAATACATGGTCCCTTTTTTAAAATTTATTGATTTGAGAGAGAGAGAAACAAACATTGATTTGTTGTTCCACTTATTTATGCATTCATTGGTTGCCTCTTGTATGTGCTCTGAGCAGGGATCAAACATGAAACCTTGGTGTATCAGGATGATGCTCTAACTAACTGAGCCACCCGGCCAGGGAATACAGTCTTTAGAAAGCAATATATGTACAATAGTTTTCACTCTTGGGTTTGAATCCAGCGCATCTTCTGGGAGGAAAATACTTTGTCTTCAGAATGCTCAAATTTTAGGCTATTTGTTGACCTTCAAGCAGTGAGGTACTTAACTTGTACCAGAATGGAAATCTACACACTGCTGCCTTTTTTGGTGTTCTCACTAAAATATGGGCTTAGTGATGAAGGGATGGGCATCCTGGCACAGCTTTTTACCTGGTGGCTGGTCACAGTTTGTGGCCGGCACTGTTTGCGGACAGCCTCAGTCCTCCAGGCACGCGCCCGGGAGCCCCTTTTCAATGGAGTAACACCACCTCTCTGAGGTTCACTGCTGCTTCTGACTCCCACAGGCCTCGGTCCTTTGAGAACGAACTTTAGACCAGGCTTTTAGGGGGTCAGAGACCTGTATGAGAATGTAATGGGCTGTAATCAGTCCCCTTCACAGAAAAATATATGGACATGGCAGAAATTTGCATTTAAGTTTGGATTCTGTAAACTTTGAGTTAAACTCTAGTGGTTACTTTGCACTAATGGCCAGGATGAACATGCAGCTCTTTGTGAGTAGAGTGGTTACCGTAGATACAAATGACACCTTTGGGGGTTGTACTTCACTGTGTCCAATGTACAAAAGATTGGAATCAGCCAAAATCCAGTTAGGCCAAATCCTGACACGTGAGCACAGCATGATGGGGCCTCACACTCTGGTCTGATCCTGAGCTCCCGCTTCCAGGTCTTTGCGCTGGCTCCTGCCCCTCTGGGAATGTTCTTCCCAGAATTCAGAGGGCTAGCGTCCACTTTCCCCAGTTCCCTGTGAGGCCTCCCCCGACGACCCTTGGCATAATCGCAGGCCCGCCAGCACACACCACACCACTCCAGAGCCCCTCTTCTGTTTCATTGTTCTTCACAGTATATTTTGCCAGGTGACGTTTCACGTCTACTCATGCATTGTCTCTGTGCCGACTAGAAAGCTCCGTGAGGATAGAACGTTTGTTCCCGCCCTTACCCCTAATACCTACACTAGTGATTGGCACTTGGTCAGCCCTCAAAGAGTTGTCAACTACATAAAAAAAAGAAAACGTGTGCACTTTTAGTGACTTAAAAGGTGTTCCGTTACTTATTGCTATGAAATAAATTGCTCCAAAGCTTAGGGACTTAAAACATCAATAAGGCCTAGCCGGTTTGGCTCAGACTGGGGATGAAGGGTTCCGGGTTTGATTCTGGTCAAGGGCACATGCCTGGGTTTCAGGCTCTATCTCCAGTGTGGGATGTGCAGGAGGCAACCAATCAGTGATTCTCTCTCATCATTGATGTTTCCACCCCTCTCTCCCTCTCTCTTCCTCTCTGAAATCAATGTAAATATTTTAAAAAAATAAGTTTTATTACCTCTTATGGTTCTAGAAGTTGACTCGGCTCAACTAGACACTTTTTATTTAGGGTCACATGTGGGTCCTAGTGTGAAGGTGGCTGGGCTGAGAGTCAGCTCCCTGGTTCTGGTGCCTGGGCGGGAAAGACTCAGATAGCGGGGGCACTGGGGGCACGGGCCCTCTGTGCCGTCTCCAGCACGGCAGCTTCTGGGAAATTGGCTTCTTAAGTGGTGGCCCAGAGTTTCAAAGTGCGATTCCCAGGAGCTGCCCTGAGGCTGTACTTGCCACCTCTGCTGCATTCTGTTGAGGCACTCACAAAGGCCCGCCCAGGTTCCAGGGTAGGGACACAGACTCCACTTCTTGAGGTAGGAGTATAAAATAATTTTCAGACAGGTTTTTTTTAATCCTCACTCAAGGATATATTTTATTGATTTTGAGAGAGAGAGAGAGAGAGAGACAATCAATGTTAGAAATATCGATCAGTTGCCTCCCATATGTGCCCCGACTAGGAATCTGCAACTTAGGTATGTGTCCTGACTGGGAATCGAACCCACAGCCTTTTTGGTGTATGGGACAGCACTCCAACCAACTGAGCCATCAGCCAAAGCCAGACAGGCTTTTATTGTTATTATTATTTTTAAAATATATTTTTATTGATTTCAGAGAGAAGGGAGAGGGAGAGATAGAAACATCAATGATGAGAGAGAATCATTGATTAGCTGCTCCCCGCACCCTCCCCACTGGGGATTGAACTCACAACCTGGGCATATGTGCCCTTGACTGGAATCGAACCCGGGACCCTTCAGTCCACAGGCCGATGCTCTATCCACTGAGCCAAACCAGCCAGGGCGAGGCAGGTTTTTAAAACCACCACTGAACGCTTTGTTCCATGTGCAGCATCACAGATTGTTTTTACTGGGTACTGCCAGGTGCTGAGACCTGGAGAAGTAAAACATAGAAGCTAGGCCTTGGCCCAGAAGGGCGGGTTCTTTACTCCTGCCTCTGTCTCAAGTGTAGAGCTCAAGCTCCCCCTGGAGATCATTGTGGGGACATGTTTGAGGTCATGGAAAAGCACTCTTTCCAGGAAGATGCTAGTCAAGGTCCAAAGCCAGGATGTTGAAATTTGCTTTTGTTCTTTGTTTTGGTTTATTTCCTTGTTTAATTTGAAAGCAACAGAGCCCTTTCCTTAAGTGAATCCTACCATCCTACCAGGGTGTAAAATGCAGGAGAGGATAGGAGGCCCGGAACTCGCCCTGTGAGGCCTCTTCTCCATAAACAGAGCCAGAGGGCGCTGTGGGTCCCAGGTGGGGACCACTGGACGGAGCCGCGCTCTTCTCAGTTAGTGAACCTATTGGACCTGTATTTGAGGAGTGCACATTGATTCCATAATGAGAAGTTTGTCTGAAAAGGTCTCAGAAACGGTCTTGTCCTGTTTAATTGTCTGGCCTCTTGTGTATTGAAGTTTCTTGAAGGAACTGTTGTTCTATTTTATGTTAAATTCATGCTGCTCAACGTGCAGGTCTTTCTTTGCATTACAGGTTAATGTTTTGAAATTTTCTTCAAATCTACCAGATTTTTTAATAGTTTGCAACATCTACTGTAGTTCAAATAGAATACCAAACATTTAAAAATAAAAATTGAATATGTACTTATTTAAAAGAAATAATACTATACTTTTACAAGAGTAGCAAATATTATACTCTTATTTGTTACTAAATAAAAGAGTCATAGTTGCAGTAATTTGGGAACCTGGCTTCTGTTCCCATTATGGAATCTGTTCAGTCCCTCTGATTCTTTGGACAGAAAAAGGAAGTCATTCTTATTTTTAGTATGACAGGAGATGGATGGAAACTTCCTCCTCGCCTAAAGTCGTCCCTGTGGGAGGCCAAGCCAAAGCAAGTAGGGGTACCCAAACCCCTGGGCCCAGTGAGGCGCCTGGAGTTGTGTGGTCACTTCCTCCTCACAGCCAGGCGTTCATGCTGCGCGCAGCAGGGCAGACTCGGACGCGTGTTCCTCCCGGACGGGCTCGGCGAGCTCCTGTCTGACAAAGACCTGAACCACTGCAGCTGCGGTGGCATAGTCATTCGTGTTTCATATGTAACCGATGCTGTAAAACTATGGATCTTGTTTACCAGGAACTTTCATCTTGATCCAACAGGATTTGTTTTCTTCTCAAAATGTGAGCAAGTCAAAAGATGCATCTCTCCTGCCTAGCAAACTCCCCACGTCAGTCTCGCTTTTTGATGATGAAGAAGAAGAGGTAAACATTGTTATTGCAACACAAAATAATCAAGTCTTTTTATTATGAGGAAACTGTTGCTGATGTAGCTTTATGGCCAGGGGTTCAGTCAGTAGATCAGGGTGATGGGAAGCAGTCAAGCCATCTGACAGGCTTATCTGACAAAACCCTGTCTGTTTTTATTTCAGCCATCCTTTCTTAGGTCCTCTTAGCTATACAGTGGGAAGGACATTAGACTCTTGATCCAGCTTGTATGGAAGGCTTTGTAGAGTTCACTTAAAAAGCCTACCTTTAGGAAATGCTTTTTAATATGTATTTTTTTTTTTATTTCAGAGAGGAAGTGGGAGGGAGAGAGAGAGAAACATCAATGATGAGAGAGAATCATTGATTGGCTGCCTCCTTCACGCCCCCTACTGGGGATAGAGCCCGCAACCCAGGCATGTGCCCTTGACCTGAATCGAACCCAGGACCCTTCAGCCCACAGGCCAACACTCTATCCACTGAGCCAAACTGGCTAGGGCAGGAAATGCTTTATAGAGGATGGACCTGTTATACCCAGTGGTCTACAAGAATGTCTTGGTTAAAGGGGGAGCAAGAGGAGAAGGCAGCCATGTCCTTCTCACCTTGCTTTTCTTTCCCACCCTGGATGAGAGTGAGTGGGGGAAGTAAGAGGGAAGACCAAGCGAACCTTCATCCTTACGCAGTTCTGTGCGATGCTAAGCTCCTCGGCCTGGCCTCAGACCTCTGCGTTCATGTCCTAGCTCCACCACTTGCAAGTCAGGGGCCTTGGTCAAGTAACTTGACCTTTCTGAATCTCATGGCTCAGTGGTATGTGGGGTCATTGTGACAGCTGACATAACTCATGTGCAGCCATTGGCACCGAGCCTGGCGCAGTAAGTGCACCGTAAATGTGTATCTGCACTGGATGCCTTGCCTGCCTTCCCACACTCTCTTTTCAGGCTCTCTTCATCGATATTTACATTTCAGACTGTTCACCTGCTGTGTATACTCTTAAGGCTGTTTCTCTCGGACTCCGGCTCAGGCTCTCTGATGGTTTTGTTAGTCTTATCTAAATAAAGGTTCCTTAATAGGCACCTCCGGAGTGTGTGACGATACAAAAATTTACCAACGCCTTTGAACCTATAAGAGTCGGTTCTTTGTGGGTCAGTGATTTTATTTAGTAAACTATTTCTTGTTTGTATTACCTCTTTAAAATTAGCCAGAAACCCCAGTCGTTCCTTCCCTCTGCCCCAGGTGTGTGTAAAGGAGTGGAGAACGCTCCGTGTTTCTCTCTTTTATCCATTGCTCCAGTTTGTAATTCATAGAAAGGAAGGTGCGGATTGTTGGCTGTGCAGGTTGCTGCTCTGCTCTCCGGCAGGTGCGGCCATGGCCTCCTTAGTAAGCCAGAGGGCCTGCCTACCAGGTGCGGCCATGTGTCCTCCTATTTCTGTGACCTTGCCTCACGTCACTCCCTCTAATGCCCCCTCCCAGGTGTCCGCCTTGGGTTCTGTGGAATGTTCCCTTTGTGGATGGAGAGTACACTGAGAGACTATTACAGACTGTTGTAGGCTTATATGTGAGACAAGTGGGGTCTACTAGCATTTTGTGATTTCCCACCCCCCCACAAAATATCTATTTTGTACCTGACTAGAGATTTATTCTCTAACAATTTGACATGAGAATATCATAAGTTTTTTGTTTTACATGTATAAAATTGTCATACTCTTCTGCCATTTGTTTTTCTAGGATAATCTTTTTGGGGCTACAGCTGCCAAGAAGCAAGCATCATCTCTACCAACTCTGAGCCAAGAGAAAGCAAAACTCTCTGAGCCCCCCAAAAAGAAAGCATCTGCCTTGCTGTTCAGCAGCGACGAGGAGGTGGGTGGGAAGTCTCCCCGCAGGAGCGGGCGTTGCTGGAGTAAGAGTCGCGGCTGTCCTGAGCATTTTCTTTCTACACCTGCTTTATGTCTAGTGAAGTTCAGCCACTAGAGACTGTTTGCAGCACTTGAAGAAAGATAGTCCAGTATATTAAACTAAAGGGCATCTTTTTTTAAAAGGGTTAAAAATAAAATAAGTATGGCCCTTGCCATAACCGGTTTGGCTCAGTGGATAGAGTGTCAGCCTGCGGACTGAGGGGTCCCAGGTATAAGTATGGCCCTCAAATAATAATGTATGCTAATTCAAATGAGTGGGGCCTTATTTTATCTTATTACATGATCACTATGTTTCATTAATCAAGAACATAAATCTAGACATTGTAAGAACATCCAATGCAAGTTTAACTTCTTTTTTATTAGAGTCTTAACAAATTTCCGTTCACTATCTAGATACATATTAGCAAAACCAGTAGTGAATATTGTTTAGCTACTGTTCAGATTTAGCTGGACAGAAAAAGACTTTAAATATAATGATACTAGGGGCCCAGTGCACGAATTTGTGCACCTTGAAAGGCACTGTGGGTAGCGAGGCTGTGGTGGGCACAGGGACGGGTCTCAGCCCATCCTCGGTGCCCCCCCACCCCGGCCCCTCCCGCTGTGGCCCCCGGACCTCTGTCTGCCAGCAGCCCCACTCCTGCCACCACTGCTCCCACGTGCTTATGGCGCCGGCCCTGCTCGTACTCGCTGACGGTGCAGAGCGATTGGGGCTGGTGCCAGCAGCGAGTGCAAGCCGCGGCTGCTGCCCCGATCACCCCTCAGGAGCAGGGGGAGGTGGAGAAACCCTCAGAGGCGATCGGGGCCGGCAGCTGCCACTTGCACCTGCTAATGGCACCGAGAGATCAGGGCTGGTGCCAGGGCCAGCGGCAGGTGCAAGTGCTGGGCGGGACCACAGCGTACGGGTGCAAAGAATTTTCAAGTAATCACCAGAGACTCGACCCAATGGCAGCGACCGGTGCCCCGCCTTGGTCTGGCGCCCCTGCTCACCTCCACCATCCCACCGCAGCCGATGCCCACCATGTTCTGTGCTCTGCCGTCTGCTGCCAATGCCCACTATAGTCCCCGTGCGCCCCCTGGTGGTCAGGACACCTCATAGCAACCGGTTTTTCGGTTGTTCCCTGTTCGGGCTATTTGCATACTAGACTTTTATTATATAGGATTAGAAACCCTGAGCATTAAAAATCTTCCCGTATTATAATTGCTCTTTTTTATGTTAACACTAGAGGCCCGGTGCACAAAACTTTGTGCACTCGGAAGGGGAGGGGGGTCCCCCCAGCCTGGCCTGTGCCCTCTCGCAGTCTGGGACCCCTTGGGAGATAACGACCTGCTGGCTTAGGCCTGCTCCCGGGTGGCAGAGGGCACGCCCAATCCCTAGCTGCAGCCCCTGGTCAGGCTCAGAGCAGGGCCGATTGGGGAGTTGGGGCGCTCTGGGGTGCCTGGCCAGCCTGGATGAGGGGATGATGGCTGTTTGCAGCTGGTCACACCCCCTTCAGGGTGGGGGTCCCCACTGGGGTGCCTGGCCAGCCTGGATGAGGGGATGATGGCTGTTTGCAGCTGGTCACACCCCCTTCAGGGTGGGGGTCCCCACTGGGGTGCCTGGCCAGCCTGGATGAGGGGATGATGGCTGTTTGCAGCTGGTCACACCCCCTTCAGGGTGGGGGTCCCCACTGGGGTGCCTGGCCAGCCTGGATGAGGGGATGATGGCTGTTTGCAGCTGGTCACACCCCCTTCAGGGTGGGGGTCCCCACTGGGGTGCCTGGCCAGCCTGGATGAGGGGATGATGGCTGTTTGCAGCTGGTCACACCCCCTTCAGGGTGGGGGTCCCCACTGGGGTGCCTGGCCAGCCTGGATGAGGGGATGATGGCTGTTTGCAGCTGGTCACACCCCCTTCAGGGTGGGGGTCCCCACTGGGGTGCCTGGCCAGCCTGGATGAGGGGATGATGGCTGTTTGCAGCTGGTCACACCCCCTTCAGGGTGGGGGTCCCCACTGGGGTGCCTGGCCAGCCTGGATGAGGGGATGATGGCTGTTTGCAGCTGGTCACACCCCCTTCAGGGTGGGGGTCCCCACTGGGGTGCCTGGCCAGCCTGGATGAGGGGATGATGGCTGTTTGCAGCTGGTCACACCCCCTTCAGGGTGGGGGTCCCCACTGGGGTGCCTGGCCAGCCTGGATGAGGGGATGATGGCTGTTTGCAGCTGGTCACACCCCCTTCAGGGTGGGGGTCCCCACTGGGGTGCCTGGCCAGTCTGGGTGAGGGGCTGAGGGCTGCTTTCAGGCTGGCGGTTGTTGACTGAAGCTCCCAACCGCTCCTTTTTTTTCTCTTTTTTTATTTTATTCTGGGCCAGCTTTAGCTCTGGCTCTAGCTCTGAGGCTTCGTATCTGGTTTGTTTGCCGTTCTATAATCGAAACAATGTATAACTTCAGCTCTGAGATCCCGGCAGGCTGAAAGCTGGTTTCTGGTGTTTTGTTTAGCTTCTTATTTGCAACATAGTACGTAGTTGCTTAGAGTTGCAACTCAGAGGCCGGCAAGCAGGACGTTGGAGTCTGCAGTCATTGGAGCAAGCAAGCCTCATGTTCGCTTCCAGCTGCCTGGCTGCCGGCCGCCATCTTGGTTGACAGTTAATTTGCATAAGGATATGCTGATTAGCCAATGGGAAGGGTAGCGGTCGTACGCTAATTACCATGTTTCTCTTTTATTAGTGTAGATAGGCAAGTTATGGTATGACGTGGATAGCTGAATCACAGGTATGTTAGTGTTTTTATTGAAAGCAACTTAAAGTGACACAACATAATTTGCTTTTTCTACTCAAACGTAGGAGTTTAAGATGGATTTTCCTTTTTTTTGTTAGTCTTTTTCCCATAGTAATGGCCAACCATTAGTGGAATTTTTCTTACCACAGTGGGTCAGGGAAAATAAAAATATTAGCTAAGACTGGGAGCAATATTACTTGCAGAGTAAAGATAACCAGTGTTCTGGAACAGTGACACTCAACAGTACCTGCCCATAGGAATCATGGGGGGAACTAAGAGTGCTAATGCTAGATTCTGACCTAATTGGTTTGGAGGTATGGAGGTTACTGGAATTTCCTAAAGCTCTTTCAGGGAGTCTAGCATGTAGCCACCGCTCTAGAGGAGCATGTCTCAAACTATAACATGTGAAGCAGTCCCCTGGGCATGGGTTATGAATGCAGGTCTGATTCACAAATCGGGGGTGGAACCTGAGCTTCCAAGTAACAGAGACTACTGGCTGTGGGCCCCACTTTGCTTTGCAAAGCTCTAGGCCAGCAGTTCTCAACCTGTGGGTCGCGACCCCTTTGGGGGTCGAATGACCCTTTAACAGGGGTCGCCTAAGACCATCGGAAAACACATATATAATTACATATTGTTTTTGTGATTAATCACTATGCTTTAATTATGTTCAATTTGTAACAATGAAAGTACATCCTGCATATCAGATATTTACATTACGATTCATAACAGTAGCAAAATTACAGTTATGAAGTAGCAACGAAAATAATTTTATGGTTGAGGGTCACCACAACATGAGGAACTGTATTAAAGGGTCGTGGCATTAGGAAGGTTGAGAACCACTGCTCTAGGCTCTAAAAATCAAAGGACCACTTAAGCAAGTGCTCAAGAGTTCTGTGATTTTAAGGGTGAGCATAGCCAGGTGAGGTCTTACATGCCGAGTCCACATGGAGACTGTTGGTGGTAAAGAGTCCTTCGCAGCTCTCATTGTGTTGTGTTTGCATATGGATAACATGAGCTTCTTATACATTTTTTTTTCTAGCCTGCTTCGGGATTTTTAATTTAAAATATTTTCCTCCAAAGTTGAGAGTTCTTTTTTAAAATATATTTTTATAGATTTCAGGGAGGAAGGGAAAGGGAGAGAGAAATCAAAACATCAGTGATGAGAGAGAATCATTGATTGGCTGCCTCCTGCATGTGGGATTGAGCCCACAACCTGGGCATGTGCCCTTGACTGGAATCGAACCAGGGACCCCTCAGTCTGCAGGCTGATGCTCTACCCACTGAGAAAAACCAGCTAGGGCTAAAGTTGAGAGTTCTTGATTTATTTTTTAGCATTCCTCTTTATCCCCCTCTTTAATTAATGTTGATCCTCTAAAGTAGACAAGTTCCCTTCCCAACACAGAGCAGAACCTTAGAGAGGAGAAGCATCGTGGCAGGCAGGGGAGGAGGAGGGCATGAGCTGGTCTGTGAAGTCGAAGAACCCAGCTGTCTAGATTGGAGTTCAAGGAAAAGTCTTGGACATGAGCTTTCTTCAGGTGTGATACACTTAGTGCAATACTTAGTTTAAATACAACTTAGTCTAATGAATGTAAATTTTATTTTACTTCCTAGGTTCCTTAGACGCCATTGCCACTGGGTTTTAATACATATTTTATATTTTTAGGACCAGTGGAATGTTACTGATTCACAGACCAACTCAGCTTCTGACGGCAGGTCTAAAGGCGAACTTAGGAACTCCGAGCCCAGCCGGGGCCAGGAGACGGTGAAAAAGACCAGCCTCTTTGAGGAAGACGATGAAGATGATCTGTTTGCTATTGCTAAGGACAGGTGAGAGTCATTGTACCAAGTCATTTAATCCGAGTCTGTGGTAATAAGTAAGGTATTTGATGTGTAGGCTGTCAGTTGCTGGGTGAGCTGCTAATCATTCATTAACTGATAGTCAAACAAATGAGGATGTCTCTGCTTTTCACTTGCAAGGTATTCTTCTCCAATACTGCGAATTTTTTTTTCTTTCTAATGGATCCTTAATTTCTTCTACCTATCATTTTGTTAACCTTAAAATATTATTTTTCTTAGTTAATTAGGGGTTTAAGTACAGTTTGTTTTTCCTCTGGGATACACTAAAAAATTTTCAGTTTGATCAAGTTACTTAAGTTTGTCATTTGGATAGGAATCGGCCCAGCATTGAACAACATCCATTAGGAGGATGGTTCTCTCAGAGCTGAGCTGAATCACACCAGTTGCTGGTTCTCCTTATGGGTCTAGGTCCTTCACATTCATTCCTACTTGGACTGGAACTGGCAGGATGTGGAGTGAGCATGGCTGTGGCTGGTGGTGTAGCCTGCTGCCAGAAGAGCTATGTATTCAGAGTAACGCCCCTGCAAATACATATTTTTTTCTCTTGAGAGCCTTAATGATCACTTTGAAATTCAGCTGAATGGTAGTAGCATAAAGAGGCAATTGATTGGACATGTAAATCTTACCTATTAGTGTGGTTAAGCCTTCATTTTGATTTTTTTTTTTGTAAGAGAACATTTATTGGGTAAATCACAGAGGTAAAAGAAGTAATTCCTAGAAGAAATGGGCTTAGGAAACAAGTTATGGAGGTAAAGGAAGAGCCCTTGGAGCTTGGGAGTGCGGAAGCTAATGGAAATGTGCCTGGGGGAGGAGAAAGGGGAAGGCACGGGCATGAGCACCGGCGTGCTTGCAGGAGGGAGAGGCCATTTAGATTTGATGGCTCCAAAAGCACCTTGTATTCTATCTCTGAATATTGTGATACCTTTCAGTGTCGCCATTTCTATGTTTGGCCCGTATGGCCTCACCCCTGGATGTGTCCTTGGCCTCTGGTTAAGAATACAGGCTCTGGAATCCCAAGACCTGGTAATAAATTCTGGCCCAGCTCTAATCTCTTTGGGCCTGAGTTTCCTCATCATTAAACAAAAATAATAATAGTGCTTTTTTCATAGGATCACTGAGGATTAAATAAAATCATATGTGAACTACTTAGCTTTGTAAGTATCTAACTGTTAACGATTTATTGTCATGAATGTAGGGGAAGTAACATTTCATTCCTTTATTCATTCTCATTCTCATTCTCATTTCTCTCTCTCTCTCTCTCTCTCTCTCTCT
>NW_005353467.1:69943-72355 GCF_000412655.1 Myotis brandtii
CTCCCCCCAGCCTTCTTCCTTTCTTATTTTGGCCAGCTTCTTGAAAGACTTGAGTTTAAGCCCCCTCTTTTAAAAAATCTTCCCTAACCCAGACAGATGACAGAAGAAATAAATAGGGTTGGAGTCTAGAGCACAAATGACTTTATCCATATATGTTCCTCCTCTGTTGCACTTGAGCGTTTTCTACATGGTATAGAAGTTACTGTTTTCACATGCACCCCCTCCCTTTGCCCCTACTGCACACAGGGCCACAAGTCAGAGACCTGGAAACATGTCTTATTTGTAGGCCCTGGAGCAGCTACACACAATTCCTGGCTTTCAGTAATGCTTTCTCTGCTCCAGACTCATTCCATCTCCAATTGGTCCAGAAGTTGTCTTCTAAAATTTAGTGTATGGGCATTTTTCTTAAGAAATAATTTAAAGCCCTAGTTGGTTTGGCTCAGTGAATAGAGCATGGAACTGCAGACTGGAGGGTCCCAGGTTCGATTCTGGTCAAGGGCACATGCTTGGGTTGCAGGCTCTATCCCCAGTAGGGGGCGTGCAGGAGTCAGCCAATCAGTGATGCTTTCTCATTATTGATGTTTCTATCTATCTCTCCTTCTCCCTACCTCTATGAAATCAATACAAAAAAGAACAAGAATTAAAAAAAGAAAAAGCTTCCATAGACAGTTAGTGTAGGAGAGGATGTAGAAGAATTGGAACCCTCATACATTTTGCTGGCAGGAATGTAAAATGTGCAGCCACTTTGGAAAACATCCTAACACTTTGTTAAAGAGTTAAAAGTGGAGTTACTATATGACTTAATTTCACTCTGAAGTATATGCTTGAGAAATGTAAACATGTCCACACAAAAACTTGTGTGTGACTTTTTTATGCTAGCCCAAAATTAGAAATAACCCAAAAGTCCATCAACTGATTGAAAGGTAAACAAATATATTATGTCCATACAATGGACTTATTCACCAGTAAGAAGGAGTAAAGAACTAACACATGCTACAATATGGATGGATGAACCTTGGAAGTATTGTGTTAATTGGAAGAAGCCAGTCACAGAAGATCACATGTATAATTCCACGTATATATAATGTTCAGAATGGATAGATCCATAGAGACAGAAAATAAATTAGTGTTTGGGGTTGAGGGGAAAGGAGAATTGGGAGTGACTGTTAACAGATACGGAGTTTGTGAACTTAAGTTATGATGATAGTTGTACAACTCTTAATATACTAAAAACCAATCATTTTACCCTATAAAAGGGTAAATTTTATGATATGTAAAATTATATCTCCAAACCATTATAACAAACAAAAACAGGTTTGTAACCCTAACGGACTTATGCAACTCTGCCTCGGAAGCAGGACATCCAGTGTCCTGGCTGCCTGGAGCACCCCGGTTGGTGCCTGGCACTCCTGCATAATCTACATATATAAAGAGCTGTGGTCCGTAACGTCCAAAATGACTGAAGGGACGATTGAACGCCAGGCTGCGCATGCACCAGGCTTGGGTCGGCAGGGACTGGTGAGCGGGCTGAACTGCTGACCTCTTGGATAGAGAGAGAGAGAGAGAGAGAGAGAGAGAGAGAGAGAAACATCGATCAATTGCCTTTCATATGTGCCCTGACTGGGAATCAAAACCACAAGAGGCCTGGAGAGAGAAGCAGAGTCTGATCCACAGCCTCCGTGGCAGCTGCTGATCAGCCTTTGCCTCTCTTTCTCTCTGGGCCTTGCCAGCAGCTGCTCCTCTCTTTCTCTCCGAGAGATCAGCAGTTCAGCCCGCTCGCCAGCAGCCTGGGGCTGCTGCTGATCAGCCTCGCTTCTCTGATCAGGCCCAGAGATAGACCCAGAGACGCTGACTGTCATAGAAACTGACCAGTCAGAACCAAATCTGGGTGAACTGTGAGGAGCCAATGACTGCCTAGGAGGCAGAGCTTTTGGCACCAACTGGCATAGAAACCGACCAATCAGAACCAAATCTGGGTGAACTGTGAGGAGCCAATGACTGCCTAGGAGGCAGAGCTTTTGGCACCAACTGGCATAGAAACCGACCAATCAGAACCAAATCTGGGTGAACTGTGAGGAGCCAATGACTGCCTAGGAGGCAGAGCTTTTGGCACCAACTGGCATAGAAACCGACCAATCAGAACCTAATCTGGGTGAACTGCAAAGGCAGAACGTAAGGTAGGGGCTGAGGAGGGATTTTCAGAGCAACAACTGCTTGGTGTAAGGTGTAAGAAAGCAGTTCAATTTTTTAATGACCGGTTTGGCAGTATAGTGCATATGGCTGGCTATCAGTCCAGATATAGGGATCATGTATTTTTGTCTGCCAAGAACATCTCCTCCTGCTGAAAAAGGCTTTTCCCCCCCCATTTAAGCAATCCTATCCTATATAATCTATACTAATAAAAGAGTAATA
>NW_005353467.1:72638-95706 GCF_000412655.1 Myotis brandtii
GGCAGAGGGGTTTGGGACAGACAGGCAGGCAGAGGCAGTTAGGGGCGATCAGGCAGGTAGGCAGGTGAGCTGTTAGGAGGCAGTGGTCCCAGATTGCGTGAGGGATGTCCAATTGGAGAGGGTGCAGGCTAGGCTGAGGGAACCCCTCACCGCCGTGTACAAATTCCACGCACCGGGCCACTAGTGATTAATAAGTTTCCCTTTCATTCTCCAAAGTGTCCTGGTGTCAGCCATAAACTCTGTGGTCATCATCATGTTTTCTGATATCTGTACTTTATAAAGAAATCAAAACATTTAACTTATTATAGTGAGAATACTCTAGCTCACTGAGCAGCATATTTTTCTTATGAGGACACATCTGCATGGGAGGCTGAGAGTGGGAAATGAGGGCCAAGGTCAAGGCCTGGCTTTTGTTTCCTAGTACAGCTATCAAGGTCCAGAAAAAAGCTAGCTCTTCCGCTTACTCTCAGCTTACCATCAAATTTTTTTTGTACGTTGGGTTTTATATTTGTTTGTGTGTGTGTTTGTTTAGAAATTACTTGTTCAGAAAATCATACATAAGGTTTTTTCCTGTTCTAGCTGCTTAATGAAATTTCTGGTATTTTTCTGGCAACTGAGACAGTTCTATTTTAAAAATACTTCATGATTATTTATCACCTTGTGGTTAAATATTTTGGTTATGATTTGTGTGAATTTAAATTGGTATATATCCTTAAAGGTATATTAGATATTACCTTACTCTGTAATTATGAGTTGGTTTTTTGTAGTTTTTAAAAAATATACATCTTTTAATTGATTTCAGAGAGGAAGGGAGAGGGAGAGATAGAAATGTCAATGATGAGAGAGAATCACTGATTGGCTGCCTCCTGCACACCCCCCTCTGGGGATGGAGCCCACAACCCGGGAATGTTCCCTTACTGGAATTGAACTGAGAACTTTGGTTCATAGGTCGATGCTCAACCACTGAGCCCCAATGACCAGCTGGCTCTTTGTTTTAAAACTTCTTCAAGATACGGATTTAATTTTAATTGTCCTTTAGTGTATATGTTCAGTGTAAGTGCACTCACCCATTTGGTTAGTTGTGTTTTCTAATCAGTGATTCTTAGGTTTTTGTTTAAAACATGTAGGCAGACATCAATACTAAACTAATGAATAAACTACATAGATTGTACCTTGTTAATAATTAAACTTACTAAGAAGATTGTAATATCCTTACTGGAGTATATGCTAATTATATTCTAATGTAAGTAGATGGATATGGTGAGCAATTTACTGAAATGACTTATTATTATTTTTATCTAGCTAAAATTAAATTTAAAACTTTCATTTGTTAATTCTCTAGTATGCTAGTTGGACAGTTGCTTATCACATAGTGAAAACTGGAACTTGACCCTTTACTAGTTGGAACCCTTTTTATTCTGGATTCCCTGTGTCCAATGCTAAGCCTCCACTTTTATATTTCTTATCCTTAGAAGGTCCTGATCAGTATTGTCTGGCAGACACTTACCTTCGGCCTTCTCTAGGGGCCAGGCCAGAACCGCAGGCAAGGCGATAGGTGAAGACAGGCTCAGGAAGGTGGTGTGGAGAGCTGTGGCTGCATGTCGGTATGGCTGCCCAACACGGGGTAGGAGGTGGATGAATGGTGATGTGATGGAGAGTGGAATAGGATGGGTTTCAGGTTTGAAGAGAAGGTATGCAAGGGCAGAAAGGTGCTTGGAAAACAGGGTTGAGTGGGCAGAGGGCACCAGCCTGCAGGTCACAGCCCAAAGCAGGCCCTGGCCCTGCCATCTCTTGACAGTGCCTCCTGAGTGCTCTGGAAACGGGCCTCCTGCTCTGGTTCCTCCTGTGCCATGGGAGGTGGTAAGAGAGGATGCTCCGTTTGTGAGTGCTGAGTGTGTGTGACTCGGCAAAGCTAACAGCCAGTGCACTACACTGAGGGAAAAGTCATTGAAAAGGGACAAGATAATGAGGCCCTGGACCTTGTACAAACTGCACCTCCTTCAGTGGCTTTTCTTGTTTGTTTTCAGCTGTGTAAGCTCAACAGCTGGCTCAGATGTTTTAGTGGTAGGTGGGTTTCTATAGGTGTGCCTCAGAAAGGATACTGCATTTCTTAAAACATCACATTTGCCTTTTTGTTTGCTTTTGTAGCCAAAAGAAGACCCAGAGAGCATCGCTCCTCTTTGAAGACGATGCTGATAGTGGAAGCTCCCTATTTGGCTCTCCTCCCACATCCATTCCTCCTGCAACAACGGTATTCTTAGTCTCTTAGCCTCGGGAAATATCCTCGAAGTGATGTTACATAAGTAGTGATACTTCCCTGAATCAGTTCCTGAAAGCTGACCTGGAGGCTGAGTCTAATGGAGACCCATTTGTGGAGTTTTAGAAAGAGGTCTCCGCTTAGTGGTGTATTCAGATGAAGTGCACATGCAAAGCCTGGAGAGAAGGACTCCTCGTGGCAGCAGCCCGTGCGGTGTCAGTGTAGGTCTCGGCGTTTAAAGGGTGCGGGGGGCGGGGGAGGGGGCACTGCTCTGGTTCTGAGGGAGTGCCAGGTATAGCGCCAGCTGCATGGAATTCTACCTTAGACCATGGTAGTTAACGCCTGAGTTCTCTCTTTTAGGGGCGTATTTTAAGTGCTAACACTCTGGTCCTGGTTTATATCATAGCCAGTCTTGAAGAAGGATGGAAATTCTGACATGCTACAACATGTATGACCTTGAAGGCATTATACTGAGTGAAATAAGCCAGTCACAAAAGACAAGTGCTGTATAATTCCACTTACACGGGGTGCCTGGACCATGGAACAGGAAGTAGAATGGTGGTCGCCAGGGGCTATAGGATAGCAGAAGTAGGGAGTTGTTTAATGGGTACACAGTTCAGTTTTGCAAGATGAAAAAAATTTGAGGATTGCTTGCATAACAATGTGCTTATTTTTAACACTGTTGAATGATACTTAGAAGTGGTAAATTTTATGTTAAGTGTTTAATACTATAGTTCAAAAAAAATTTTTTTAAAGTGTGTGTGATTAAAAAAAAATTGCCAGTCAGTGGCTCATGGTGGACATACCCTTCCAGTGATTACATTTAAGTAGCATCATTACCCCAGTCACCTAAGGTAAAACATTTAGCCAATCTTTTTTTTTTGTTTTTTTTTAGTATATTTTTATTGACTTCAGAGAGGAAGAGAGAGAGATTGAAACATCAACAATGAGAGAGAATCATTGATCGGCTACCTCCTGCATGCCCCCTACTGGGGATGGTGGAGCCCACCCGGTCATGTGCCCTTTACTGAAATCGAATTCAGGACCCTTCAATCCACAGGCCAACGCTCTATCCACTGAGCCAAAACAAGTAGGCCATTTAGCCAATCTTGATGTTAGTTATGTCAGGAGTATGAAAGAGTGAGGAAGGTGGCATTATGATGTGTGTTCAGGGAACCTAGCCACACTGGAGTCCTGTTTTGGCCTGTCATTCATCTCTCTCCCACACATTCCCTTAGTGAGTATGTGCACCTAGAACAAAGTGAGGCCAACAGTGCTATAGCCACCTGGCCATTGCCACCAGTCCCAAAGGAACTCTTAGAACTTCTTCAGCTGGACCCCACGAAGAACACCTTTACCTAGCTGGGTTAGCTTAAACGGCCAGGAATCAGACCAACTCGCCACCTGCCAGAAGGGCCTTCAGCCCCAACCTCAGAGCACTCCAGTTTGGCATGTGTTAGAGGCAGAAAGACATGCAAGACCGGGAGGAAGAGATGACCCTCTGGCACTCCTTCCATGTGGGAGCAGCCACAGAATCCAAATGGCAGCTCCTCCCCCTCCCACCACAGTGATGGGCGACCAAATCCCTGACTCCTGCGCCTGCCCAGGTGCATCGCTCCTCCTCGGGGCTGCAGTGAAGGAGGGACAGGGCAGGATCCTGTTCTACAGGGTGATACTTGGCTCTCCTTCCTTCCCTCCTAAATATTTTTTGTTTAAGTTTAAGTTACACAGTAATAGGTGGATGCTTTCATAAAGAAGGTCCCCATTCCATATTTCTCCCTAGATGTAACCATTGGTAACAATGTGCTGTCAGTTTTTTGGGGCCTGTTTCTAAGCATGTGCATCTTTTTAAAAAAATTTAAATAAGAGCATGTTGTACATTTTGGTGCATCTTTTTTTGTCCTGCAGCATATTCGTCATTTTGCTCTTTGCCAATACTATATAGCACTCCACAGTGTCACTGTGCTAGGACATGTGCCGCTGTTTCTCCTCTGGTGGAGTAATCAGCACTGTTTTCTGCATGTTTGTTAGGGATGTTTCTTCCTACCCCTCCGCCTTTAGCCTTGACTATTGAGATAATTTCTTAACTGGCCTCTGTCAGTGCTCCTTCCCTTCATCTATTCTCCTTGCTGTTGCCCTGGTTCTCTTCTTAAAGATAACTGATCCTGTCATCCTCTTCTTGCAATCAGTGCCTTAGCTGAGTCTACCATGCCACCTGTACTCTCATTCTCACTGGACCCATCTTGTCCAGCCTCACCCACATCTACTCAGGCGACTCATCCTGTCCCAGAATACTCCAGAAGAGGATGTTTCTCTTTTGTCTGGAAATAATTATTCATGTTTTCAGAAATAGTAAAAATGTTAACTTGTCCTATGAAAGCTCCCCAGACCAGACACATGCCAGTTAACGAATGAGGAACTCTTTCCTAACCACATTCTCATTGCGTGAGGTTGCACAGCTTTGCCAGAAGTGTTCAGCATTGGGGAGCATGCTGTTTTCCTGGTGTGGGCTTTGCAGTGCTTTGAGGTGCTCACAACCCTTTCCTCAAATCGCCTGTACTTGCAGCTCCCTCAGTAGGACATTAGTGGCTCCATGGTTAAAAGAGTCAGGAGATCTGAGTGGTTTTTCTTTGTAAATTATAAATAGTAACTTCTACCTCAGATAAATGAGCAATAATCTAATGAATATTAAAGGTTCTGGAAATGTAAAACTGTAAAACCAGTAGCATTAGGATTATTAAATAAGACAAAGGTAAGTAGCTGAACAATCTGCATGACTTTTACCATTTATGAAATATAATCACCTTCAGACACAATATATAAAAGATACTTTTGTTTAGAAATCTTAGAATATTTTAAAGTAAGGTAAATGTGACTGACTTATAAACCTATCAAGAAAATTAACCTATAACAAAGATGGTCAGCTTAACTTTAGCAGGTTTAAAACCAATAGATTTGCCTAGCCGGTGTTGCTCAGTGGTTGAGCATTGACCTATGAACCAGGAGGTCATGGTTTGATTCCTGGTCAGGGGAACATGCCTAGGTTGTAGGCTCAATCCCTAGTGGGGGGCATTTAGGAGGTAGCTGATCAATGATGTTTCTCGGGGGGTGTGGAGGCAGCCAATCAGTGATTCTTTTTCATCATTGATGTTTCTATCTCTCTCTTCCTCTCTGAAATCATCCTATATAATAAAAGCGTGATATGCTAAGTGTCCAACCTATCGGTCCACCGATAGGTCAACTGCTCAACCAGTTGCTATGATGCGCACTGACCACTAGAGGGCAGGTGCTCCAATAGCTTGCTGCTGGGGTCCAGTGCATCAGAACTGGGCGAGAGGGCCCGCCGGCCAATCTCCAGCCATCCCTCCCCGGCTGGCTAGCCCCCGTTGGCCCCGATTAGGGACTGGGCAAGAGACCTCACCCATGCACGAATTCGTGCACCAGGCCTGTAGTTAAAATATATTTTAAAAAACACCACCCAGTAGTTTGGGTAGCATTTTCCTTGGTTTAAGGTTCATTGTTATATGAAAGGAGAATATGTTTCACCATAATTCTCATTTTTTACCCTCATTAACTTGCAGCAAAGTTATATGTAGTTTTCAGTGAATCCATATCCACAAAATTTAAAAAAATTATTTCAGTTTTGCCTTATCTCTTCTGAAACTCTTGTGGGTTTCCAGTTTTTTATTCAAGTTCAAACAATTATGCATTTTAAGAATCTCTTCCCAACAAAAATTAAAAATCTTCTTACCCTGTTATTCCTACTTGATTCATAATTTTGCTTATCTTAGTAATGTTCTTCTATAGTTTCCAAATCTGTCTTCCTAACTTCGTTTAGATACTGCTTCAAAGCTCACCGCCTCATTCCATCTAGTCTAGTGGTGTGATATGTTACAGTTTTTTCTCAAAATTTTCTGATGTGACTTGCCCTGAGAATACTGATCACTCTAGTCAAGTCACATAACCTCAGTTTCCTGATCTCTGAAGTTCTGCCTCCAGGGAATGGACAGATGAGAGGCAGGGCAGAGGCTTGCGGAATTATGTAGAGCCCCTCTCTGATGTAAAATACTGGGATTGAAATTACACTGTATGATTCTTTCAAGTAAATGGACAAACAGACGTGTGATAGCTATTAATGTAAATTAAGAAGAAAGCAAAGGCTAGGTAGAGATATAAGTAATATATGTGTGTGTGTGTGTGTGTGTATACATATATTTTAAAAATATATATTTTTATTGATTTCAGGGAGGAAAGGAGAGGGAGAGATAGAAACATCAGTGATGAGAGAGAATCATTGATTGGCTGCCTCCTGCACGCCCACCTCACTGGCTATAGAGGCTGCAACCTGGGCATGTGCCCTGATCGGGAATCGAATCATGACCGTCTGGTTCATAGGTTGATGCTCAACCATTGAGCCATTCTGGCTGGGCTATATTCTTGTCTATGAAGCAGCTGATACTTACTGATGAGAACAGGAAACCTTGAAAGATGAGGATTTGCCACTATAAACTGTGAGGAGCAGGCATGGCATGTGAAAGTTTACAACAGGTTTAAGGAAAAGTGAGACTGATGGGGTGTAGATGAGTAAAGGGATATAATGAGTGTCAGTTCATTGTTATACTTAGCATTTGCTTAATGCAAATGGTACACGTCTCGGGTAGGAGGTGAAATAATCCGGTGTTTTAGTTTAGCATGATAGCTCTGGAAGGTGTTATACAGCTGAAATGTAAGAGGAGGGAGGCAGAAAGGAGACTTGTGGTTGTCTTAGTGGCAGAGGTAAGGATCTACCAGTAAGCGATTGCAGGACCTGTGGAGTCGAGGCACAAGGAGACAGGTCCAGACGATGTGGTAGCAGAAACTCTGAGGTGCTGTGTCTGCAAGCCTGGGGGAGTGGTGTTTATTTCTTCTCTTTGCATGTGCCCCCTTCACTGTCCTGTCCAGGGTTCATTGGAACTCGAGATAGAAATCGCAGGAGTTCACCACAAAAATAGTCCTCAGGAGAGAGGTTTATTTATTTATTTTTTTAAAATATATTTTATTGATTTTTTACAGAGAGGAAGGGGGAGGGATAGAGAGAGAAACATCGATCAACTGCCTCCTGCACAACCCCTACTGGGGATTTGCCTGCAACCAAGGTACATGCCCTTGCCTGGAATCGAACCTGGGACCATTCAGTCCACAGGCCGACGCTCTATCCACTGAGCCAAACCGGTTAGGGCAGGAGAGAGGTTTATTACAAAGCTCCAGCACTCTAGGGAAACAGCATCCAGGGGCAGAAAGGAAGTGCTGCTGCTGCCGAACAGGGCCCGGTTCAAGCCCACGGAGCCGTTTTAAAGAAGTGGAAGCAGGAAAGATGGTGTCGGAGCATCATGTCTGAGTATCTGGAAGCAGGGACTCTCTGGTGCCTGAGCAGTGGAACTACATGCTTCTTCATGATTTGCATGTCTCATTACCCTATTAAATCTCCACTGAGGGGTGTGTTTTTTAGCATTTAAATGAGGGAGGGTTACGGAAAGGACAGTCTTTCTTGTTAGGCGCATGTGTGAGCAAAGGGAACACAATTGAAGCCTACCAAGTAAACTTGGAGACAGCAGTGCCCTTCAGGCTAGTTGCCAATTGGCCGTAAGGAAAAGGGAAAGCATTGGGGCAATTGACGGGGTTTCTGGCTTCCTGCCAGCTGGGCCCGGGGGGTAGCCTGTCTTGCTGTCTCTCCCACCACGACATAGAGGGCTGTGGTTTCAGCTTGTTCTATACATTGCAGTGATAGCACACGTTTTTTGTATTTGAGTGTTAACCTAAAAATAAAAGGCAAAAGTGAGAGGCAACAAGCATTTATTTGCCATCCAAAGTAATAACTGTTCAGGAAGTACTGATTCAGGCAGAAACCCAAATGGCATTCTGATATTTTGATTAGGAGCAAGGCCAGCCGTGGGCAAACTACGGCCCGAGGGCCGGATCCGGCCCATTTGAAATGAATAAAACTAAAAAAAAAAAAAGACCATACCCTTTTATGTAATGATGTTTACTTTGAATTTATATTAGTTCACACAAACACTCCATCCATGCTTTTGTTCCGGCCCTCCGGTCCAGTTTAAGAACCCATTGTGGCCCTCGAGTCAAAAAGTTTGCCCACCCCTGAGCAAGGCAATGGCGTATTTATGAGAAAGGGAAGGGGAACAGTTACAGAAGGAAGGAGTTTCTGTGGTGGTAATAAGCTAAGGAAGGAATTTATGTAGGTGCCAATAAGCTCAGATAGCGATGTTAATTCTAAAGACTGTTTTTTAGATTTCAGTCCTAGTTGTAATCTCTGCTTTCTTGTTATTTTTGCAAATAGTTGTTTGAGATTCCCTGCTGCTGTAGGCCCATCCAAAAGTCATTTTGCCCAGTTGCCCCTCCTCCATCCCCTCCCCTGGTATGAGGAGTAAGATATGCAAGGCAGTCCCTCTGGGGTGGTAGCTCTCCTCCATTTCCAAGTGTTTCTGTTGATATTATTTTTCATGAGGATGTCATTTACTCATCTTTTGGTAGAAAAAAGAGACTGTCACTGAGGTACCACCTTTGCTGTTCAGCGATGAAGAAGAGAAGGAGGTACAACTTGGAGAGAAGCCTGTGGACGAGAAGGTTGAGAGTGCCAAAGAGGTGTCAGAATTTGGGAGCACTCATGTGGTTGAGGAGTCAGAAAAGGTGGAGTTTTTTCTTGTATATTCAATACGTTTGTTTTTTGTTCTTGTAATACACACACATGCGTGCACAGGAGCGCGCGCGCGTGCACACACACACACACGCGCGCCTTTACATTTTCCTACTACAGAAAATAAATGGCTCATTGGTCAAAAGTTTGAAAACACTGGGAAGTATAAAGCAGAAAATCTCTAGTCCCAGCCTTCAGGAGCCCTTCACCGTTGCTGGGCTTCCGGACGCTTCCAGGCCGCATGCGCACAGGAAGTGCCCGTGGCCACTTTGCCTTTCTCCCTCCAGGGTGGTCTTCCATGTCCTGGTTTTCGTGCTGGCCTTCTCTCTGCATGTCTGCTCTCTCTGACTTGTTCTCTTTTCTGTTATCCCCGGTTCCCTTCCAGTCCCCACCTGTACTTCAAATGACTGTTGTAAGAAGATTTGAGTGTACTCTCTTTTTTTCCATTTAGTTGATGTTGGCTGTGAATTAAAGTGAAATTTGTTTTTCTTCTGACTCATGAGCTTCCTTTTTCTGGATGATCTGTCATTTCCTCCAGGAGAGGCCTGTGGATAAGGCTGCTGGCTAGCTGGAAATCTGCGATTGCCACCAGTCTCTGTATGCCTTTTCCTTTTTCTAACTTTTCTATCCTCTGTGTGTTCAACTCTTAGATTCCGTCTCCCTTCTAGGGCCTGCGTGAAGAACGTCACGTGCACTTTCCTCTGGAGGCTTCTTGGGGCTGCAGCAGAACCTGAGTCATTGGTTAACATTCTCTTCCTGTGCTTTCAGTGTGGACCTCTCTGTGTTCCCGTAACCCCTGAGTTACTCTAGTCACAGCCCTTTCCACACTTCAACTCTAACTGCTGTGTACTGCTGTCTCCCTTGCTTGCGTATGAACTCCTTGAGTATTGGGGCCAGGTTTGTTTTGTTCACCATTATATCTGCAGTACAGAGCATATTACCTTGCACATAGTAATTACACATTTCTTCAAAGAAGCATAATCTTTCACAGTTGAACCACTCTGAAACTAGGATGCACCACACAGTAAAAGGCATGTTTAATTGGAAGTTTTTCTTTCTTGGCGGTTCATACAGTAATAATGGTTCTTATGATCAGTGGTAACTTACCTGAAATGTGGTACTTGTTGAATGAATAGAATAAATGCTTGATTTTAGCATTATTTTAGAGATTCTTCTAATTGCATATAATGTGAGTCTTCTATAATTTAAATGTCTAATTTTGTCAGTTAGGTTTCTCCTTGAGACTTGTGTGTTAGGTAAATATTAGGAAATATAGGATCCACTCCTAATGATTGGTATTTGTGTTATCTCTGTGACTTAGAAGTTATTTATAGCTCTTGAGCAACCTAAGTGGATCAGGATAATGACTGGCATATATCTCTTGGTAGGAATGAGGAACTTGGGTTTTAAAATGATTGAAAAAATTATCTTTGGCTATAAATTATCTGCACAAGACTCTTCTTCGGAGTAGCCGGTCGAGGATTGGCCTCAATGTTTTATTACCTGGGAGTAGAGCTGCAGTGCCCTGAAACATGTAAATGTGGCCGTTACTGGATTAATGAGGAGCTTGGAAGGCCCCAGAATAAAATTTGCATTTCCAGGTCTTGTATTTTTCCTTATTTCCATTTTTCAGGAAGGGCCTTTGACTGTATCTACTCAGGAAGCAGCCAAGCATTCTGATTTATTTTCTTCATCTTCTCGGGACAAAGGAACCAAAAGTAGAACCAAAACTGTTCTTAGCCTTTTTGATGAGGAAGAGGATAAAACAGAAGATCAGTGCAGCACCCCGTCTCTAAAGAAAGATGTCGGGAAGGTGAGCAGGAGCAGCAAAGGCTCAAGGCTTTGAAGGATAGAAGAATCTTATTTCATGGTATCAGGCCTGTCGTGTGAGTTGCTGAAGAATTGAGGGTTCCAGTTTCTCCACATCCCCACCAGTACTTTGCTATATATTTTTTAAAAGATTTTATTGATTTTTGTTAATCCTTACCTGAGGATATTTTCCCATTGATTTTTAGAGAGAGTGGAAGGGAAGGAGATAGAGAAACATGAATGTGAGAGACACATCGGTTGGTTGCCTCCCACATGGGCCAAGACGAGGGCCAGGATGAAACCTGCAACCAAGGTACGTGCCCTTGACTGGAATCGAACCCGAGACCCTTCAGTCTGCAGGCCGATGCTCTATCCACTGAGCCAAACTGGGTAGGGCACTATATTTCTTTTTCTATGTTACACTGGCTTTTATGTATAATCAGTAATAATAAAAGTATAATATGCTAATTAGACCATAGTCCTTCCGGACAACCTTCTGGACGAAGCCAGGGCTGAGAGGGAAGCCGGGTCCTGGGTTCCTGCCGGTGGCCGGAGGGAAGCCCTAGTCTCAGGTTTTGGAGGGAAGCCTGGGTCCCGGGTGCCAGAGGGAAGCCAGTGCCAGCAGCTCAGGGAAGGAAGGCCTCCTCTTGCACGAATTTTGTGCATCAGGCCTCTAGTCAATAATAATAATTATTAACTTTAAACTAAAACTTTTGGGGGCGTTAATCCTCACCCACGGGTATTTCTTTTGTTTCCATTGATTTTTAGAGAGAGTGGAAGGGAGGGAGGATGAAGAGAGAAAGAGAAAACCGATGTGAGAGGACACATTGATTGGTTGCCTCCTGCACATGCCCTGACCTGGGCCAGGGTCTGGCCTGCAACCCAGGTATATGCCCTTGACCTGGAATTGAATCCGGACCCTTTAGTCTGTAGGCTGATGCTCTAACCACTGATCAAACCGGCCAGGGCTTATTAGTTAATTTTTAATGTGACCCATTTTGTCAAGAGTGAGTTTTTTTGTTTTAATTTGTGGATGTGATACTAACAAAATAGGGGAGGATTTTAGAATCTGGGGCATTATAATGTCAAACCAAGTAATGTACATAGTAACTTTCAATGTCAGACATCCTAGCAAACAAAATGAACTGGTTTGGAATCTGAAGGTAGTGGAGTAGGAGGTGGATGGGAATAGGGGAAGGTTGGCTGGTTATACCTGTGCCAGGACTTCGGACGAGATGCTGACAGGTTAGGCATATGTGCTTGACCACTCTGTGTAGTTTCTGGTTTTAAGACAGCTGCTGTCTCTTCTCTTTGGCAATGAGATGGAGAGAACTTATTTAATTTTTGTGTTTTCACCCCTAAAATTTTTCTCATTATGGAACTAATAGATTGTTTTATAAGTAAAAAGTTCAGATACTACACAAAAGTTGTATCTGTTATCTGTACTTATATATTCTCAACTATTTTTGGTAGCTGCATAGTATTCCATTATGTGAATTGTCATTCCCTTTCTGTTTGACACTTAGGCTGTGTTCAGCCTTTAGCTTTTGTAAACAAAGCCACAGGAGGTATCTTTGTTGTTCCATTTTTGTAGTTGTGTGCGATTTCATTGAGAGAAATACTTAGAAACCTAAACACACACCCTCTTCCCTCTCTCCCCAGAGTCCCGACCCTGATGCCCACCCAAAGAGCACAGGTGTCTTCCAGGATGAAGAGCTCCTTTTCAGTCACAAGCTCCAGAAGGACAATGACCCCGATGTTGATCTTTTCTCCGGCACCAAAAATACCAGGGTCAGTGCCAAATGGTTCTCCACAGCATGGCTGTGGTATTGTTTTGGGTACTATCTCAGCAACTCACCTCGCTCTCTTTGTAAGTTGTTTTGGTTTGGATATTGAATTTGAGTTTTGTCTGTTCTAGTTGTTAGAGCCAAGTGTTGGGAGCCTCTTTGGGGATGATGAAGATGATGACCTTTTCAGTTCTGCCAAGTCCCAGCCTTTGGTACCAGCCTTTTGTTCTCAATACTGGGGTGTGTGGGAAGGCTTCTGGGAAAAGAAATTAATGTCTAGTTACAGGATTAAGAAAATACCCAGAGAATTGTGGGTCTTCATAATAAATGATTGGCAAATAATGTGCTGAGAATGGTGGTGTTGTCCCCATCTCCTGTTCCCTAGCTAACATGAAAACATTAACTAACTCAGGCTCTTTTATTACAAATTTGTTTGATTTTTAAGTTTGTTGAAAGGTCAATGCATACAATGCAGTTACTAAATATTCATGCTTTTCAGGTGCAAATCTTTAAATTTGAGTGTTAGCCTATATGTGTCATTTGCCCCTGTCCCAGTAGATATTGTAAGTACTCTTCTTTTTATTACAGAGAAGACTCCTTAGAAAGTCAGTCTTTAAAATGCTATTTCTGAAATGCTGCCTTTGAGTTAGTTCAGCTTTCATTTGAGAAATGACCTTAAAACTCAGAACCCAGATTCTTCTATTGCATTATGACTTTTCTTTCAAATGACCAAGCTGCTTGGCAGACCTCTAGTATCCTTTTTCATCTGAAGGTATCAGAAAAGAAGAGGGCAGTGAAAAAAGATCACTCTGTTGGCTCTTTCAAGAACCAGAAACATCCTGAATCCACTCAAGGTATCAAAGAAAAAAGGCTATGGAAACCGGAAACCGCTCAGGTTAGAACTGATCGCTTTAAGGACTTTGAGCTCTTGTTTGCATCCCAGTCCAGATGAACTTCATTCTACTGAGCCAGGGGGGTGCCAACTGCTCTTAATTAGGAGGAAATAGCACCTAAGACCACTTCTCTTTCTTTATTGTATTTTTTCATCCTTGCTCATCTCTCTTTTCATCCCATAGTCCAGTCCATGAGTCCATACTTACCATTGTTATTTTTGTAATACCTCCAAATTCTAGTCTAAGATAGAGTTAAGGTGGGGTGAAGAATCTTTTCCCACTAGGACCCCCATTTCTCCCTTTGGGGTACCTTGGAATAGAATTACATTTGAATAAAATATATGTTGCCTCCAGTTTCTTGGTTCCCCCTCATGTTACCTCCTGTGAGGTCTCTGTCCTCAGCCATCTTCCCTATGGGGGGCCTCCTGAGAAGAGGCCAGGACTGGACGGGAGTTCTGCTTCTGGCTCACTGCTGTCCCTGGGTGTCTACTGAGGCCTCAGCATGCTGAGCTGTGAAACAAGGACTAGCACATCTCCAGTGCCTCCTCCCAGGTCTCAGCCTCTTTTGCTCCTAGAAGCAGTGCATCAGGCTGTGGGTGAATTTCTGTGTGCTTGGTCGTATTTGTGTGGGATAACTAGCATGTAATGTTGCCAACTGGTCAGGTTTGGATGCTCTGGCTCACTACAGTTCTCATGCACCTTATTCATGATCTGTCTCCCTTCACTCCATGTAGTCTGATAGCCTGTCACTTTCAATGGATGACGGGGTATAACGGAAGTAATGCTAGTGAAATGTTGTGAGGCCCCAGGAGAGATGGGAATGCCCTTCCCGTTGGAGAGTTACAGAGAGCAATAGCTCAGCTCCAGCGCAGATTTCTTTACAGGCATAAATGTAATCCAAGAGACACTATTCTTTCTATTTCCCCAATGGATTTTTAACTGACTGTAATTTCACACAGGACTCACCAGGTCCAGCTCCATTTAAAACCAAAGAGCCATCCCCACGGATCGGGAAAATACAAGTAATTATAACATGTCTGGAATCCTCATCGCCCACCCTGTGGCGTCTGTACACTTGCTTGGTTTTTTACTTTTGTCAGCGGCTGCAGGTGTTCTCTCTCCCCACCCTCCAGTCATTGCTTTTGTGTGCTGCGTCTGTAACAGCTTTTCTTTGGGCCAGTGGTGGGCACAGGTGTATAACGTTCTGTTTAGTCCTAAGACTTGATGAGGGACTTGCATTTCTCCTCTTGTATTATTCGTTATGTACACTTGAGTCTCTCGCCATGTGTCACAGTAATAGTAATGGACTGCTGTGTTTAAGAAAATGTACGAGTAAGTTTTATTTTTCTTCTTTAGGCAAATTTAGCGATTAACCCAGCAGCACTGCTACCTGCAGCGGCTCCCCAGATCTCTGGAACGCATTCTGCTTTGCCAGAATTGGCTTTTCCTTCGTCTGAACCTGGGAGAATCCAGAGTCTGGAAACTATACCCACTCTTCCTGGGAGTGGGGAGGCCGGCGTGAGTTTTGATGTTCCAGCTCAGGCCGACACCTTACACAGTGCAAACAAGGTGATGAAGCTGCCTGCGCTTGCTTGCTTGCTTTTTTCTTAGCCAAACAACTTGTTTGTTTCTTTCTAGTTCATCAGTTACACACAATAGGCCAATTTTCCATTTGGAAGAGTCACCTCATCCTTCCTTCAGCCTCTGTCCTCCTTCCACCTCCCTAATTCTGCATCCACTTTTCTGCTGCCCGCATTTGTTACATTTACATTCTTCTCAGTAGCCACAGCGAAATCCGCTACCTCTCGCCTTTCTTTCATTGCTACCGGAGGTCTTCTAAGCACGGAGCAGACTGTGTCCCTCTGCTGGCTCTCGCTGCCCAAAAGAGGACATTAGAGCCCCTTGGATGGGTAGTAAACCTTTTCCAGTCTGTGCTAACTGGAGCTTCCAGTTTCCCCACCACTCACCCCACACTGCCTGCCTAAACTCCAGTCACTCCAGGCACCGTTCTCTGAACACACTACCCCCACTCCCCTCCCAGCTGCCATTAGCTGGGGCTGCACCCTCATTGACAGCTCTGCTCAGACTTGACTGCGTTTGTGATGTTTCCCTCCTGCCTTGTGGCCCAAGCTCCCTCCTTGGAGATCCCCAGCTAGTACGGGCCCGCCACACCCGTCCACAGGACTGCGGGCTTATGCTGGGTGGATTGTGAACTCAGGTTTTGCTTTCATTTGAGTTGGTTCTCTTTTTTTCTATCTAGTCTTCTTCTCTAGAAGGCCGTAGCTGATCTCTGAGTAAGTGACAGGACCTGGAAACCCTGGCAGATACATTCATTTCATGTGTTCCCAAACTGGTTTTCCTTGTGAAAAATAAAACTTCCTTTTGTTATGTTTTTTAGCTTTCATTTTGGTTAAGTTTAAATGGTGACTTCTTCAAATTATTTGTTAATTTCCTTGAAATAGGCAAACACAGTCAAGTACTTACTTTGCCCAGAGTAGCTTATACATTCTCAAAATGAGTTGATTATTTATTTTGGAAAATATTACATTACTATAATAACTGATTCATATTTTGAGGTTATATTAAGAGTTCTGATTTCTAAGCCACTTTTTTTAAAAAAAATCTTGATTGTTCAAAGTATTACATATGTCCCCTTTTTTCTCCCATTGACACCTTATCGCCTGCCCCTGCCCCTCACCCCAGGCCCCCACCGCCCTATTGTCTGTGTCCAATAGATTATTCATATATGCATACAAGTTCTTTGGTTGATCTCTTTAAGCCACTTTTAAAAAATATATGTTTTTTTTATTGATTTCAGAGAGTAAGGGAGAAAGAGATAGAAACATCAATGATGTGTCCTAACCGGTTTGGGTCAGTGGATAGAGCGTCAGCCTATGGACTCAAGGGTCCCAGGTTCGATTCCGGTCAAGGGCATGTGCCTTGGTTGCAGGCACATCCCCAGTAGGGAGTGTGCAGGAGGCAGTTGATCGATGTTTCTCTCGATGTTTCTAACTCTCTATCCCTCTCCCTTCCTCTCTGTAAAAAATCAATAAAATATATTTTTTAAAAAAGAAAAAAGAAACATCAATGATGAGAGAGAATCATTGATTGTAAGCCACATTCTTTTTTTTTCATTCTTATTTTTGAAAGTATTACATATATCTCCCTTTTCCCCCATTGACCTCTCCCAGCCCGCTCTCACCCCCTTATTGTCTGTGTCCATTGGTTATGCTTATATGCATGCATACAAGTTCTTTGGTTGATCTCTTTGCCCTCCCCCCTTCTCCCTAGCCTTCCCTCTGTGGTTTGCCAGTCTGTTCAATGCTTCTATGTCTTTGGATCTATTTTTATTCATCAGTTTATGTTGTTCATTATATTCTACAAATGAGTGAGATCATGTAAAACTTACCTTTCACCAACTGGTTAGCTACTTTTTTAATGTAAAGTATTTACCAGTTGAATTTACTTTTTGTTGATTTGAAGAAAAAAGCACCTTATAGTATCTCTCTTTATTGTTTGATATCTCCCTGCTCTTGCAGAGTGATTTTAGTTTAGTCCCTAATAAAGGTCAGTGCTAGAATTTCTCCTGTTCTTTCTTGTTTTGAAATAAACCCACAGGCCGAGTAGGGACTAGGAAGGGTTATGGGACACAGAACACCAACATTTCTGTTCGGGTTCCAGTGGCAGATGAAGCCTTTTGTATGAAATTGAATAGAAATTGCCTTCAAAAGACTGAAAAATGGGGAGTAGTGAAGGATGAAAATGACTTAGTTTTGGAGTACTAGGAGCTATTAAACTTCTGGACATCTTAAATAACCTCTTCTGTGTCTTAGATAATATCTTGATTGAGGTAGAGTTGCTGATTATTTGCTGTGTTAGCTTTGGACACTTTTATCACTAGATCAACATGTGGTCTTTTGTCCTTGCAGAGCCGGGTCAAAGTGAGAGGGAAGCGCAGGCCGCAGACCCGTGCAGCTCGACGGCTGGCTGCCCAGGAATCCAGTGAGGCTGAGGACATGAGTGTCCCCAGAGGACCCATTGCACAGTTGTCAGATGGTGCCATTTCCCCGGCGGGCTATCAGCCACAGCCCAGGGCAGCTGGTGGAGAAGATGGCTCTGAGGAGGTCTTGGCAGCGGCCACTTTGACTTGGGCAGGTGGTCTGGTGCCTGGAGTGGACAGAAGCCCCTCTGGGAAATCTCTGGGTCAGCCTCTGGGGGGTGACCTTTTTGATTCTGGAGATATCTTTTCCAAGGACACTGAAACTCAGCCCACGGGAAGAAGAAAAGCCAAGGCAAAGGCAGCAGAGAGCCCCGCCAACCTGCTTGGGGGAAGTAAGGCAAAGAGCCCCACGTGTCCTGCTCTGGCTGAGGCTGGTAGTGATGACGACCTCTTTCAGCCTGTTAAACCAAAACCAGCCAAGGAAGCAAGTCCCTTCCCTCTCCTGGAAGGTGAGGACTGTCTCTTTCCAGATCAGAAAGGCAAGAGGAACGAGTCAAAATCCAATGGTCAGCAAGCTGCCGTCTCAAAAGCACAAGATATTTTTGAGGTAATAGGATATAACAGTGTGTTTTCATGCCTGGTTCTATATGAAGGAAAATACCAGTTGTCTCATTTGAGCTATAGATTACATAAAGTGTGTTTGTTGCTACCCAGTAGCTACTTGCTTAGTGATTATAATTAGGTTCCCTTATTAATAACTCTGAAACTTACTCAGAAAGAGTTTTTTGTTTTGTTTCATATAGTTGGTAATTGCTGGCTGGCCATAACCATTGATACAGATCTTGGTTTTTATCAGCCAGCTTCCTTGTCATGCCACTCTGTGGCATATATAAGGCAGCATTTGCGGTTTGAGTGTTGAACCTGGTTCTTGGGGAAGCAGGCCCTAGCTGATGACTGAGCACAGACTGTGAGGCCCTCAGTAGCACTCTGTGGGCAGGTGTGCATTGAGCATCTGGGTACTGGAGACACCAGTGAACTAGGACCTGTGCTCTGCTCCTCAGAGCTCCCAGGGAGGGGATTTGGGACAGGGCAACAGATAATGTTAAGTGTCAAATAGAGAACAACCTAGGGTAGTGGGGCAGAGTGATGGATAGGTGGGAAGTGCTCCTTCAGATAGGACTGGTAGAGAAGGCCTCTCTATGGAGTTGGCATTTAAGCTGAGACTAGAAGAATAAGAAGGACTGGGCCGGGCAGAAATCTAGGAGGCAGGTCATGTTGTTGTTCCAGAACACTGGCAGGTTGCATTTCTGCAACTTGTTGAAATGAGTGTTTTTAGTAAAAAGTTTTCGATTTAATATTATTTTTGCTTGTTTTTTACCTTAACAAGGATGATATATTTGCTACAGAAGCAATTAAACCCTTACAAAAAACAAAAGAGAAGGAAAGGACATTTGAAGCAAACTTGTTCGATGATAACATTGATATCTTTGCTGACCTAACTGTAAAACCAAAAGAAAAGTCCAAAAAGAAAGTGGAAGCTAAGTCTATATTTGACGATGACATGGGTAAGTTGGGTTTTCTACACACGACATAGAGATTATTACCATTCAGTGACTTGGTATTTCTCCTGCTACCTTTATCTTGGCCTTTTCCTGGAAAATGTTCCTGATGGGTTTCCTTTGGCTTGCTGTGTAATCCCGAATTAAGCTGAGGATGGATAGGTAAATGGTGAAATAGCTTTCGGGTATCATGGACATCAAAGATTTGAAGGAGCCCAGAATTTGATCTTTAAGTGTAATTTAACTTTTATCTTATTATGTCCCCTGCCAATTACCTGTGACAAATATGAACACTGATGCTATGAAAGGAGGATCAGAATTATCAGCCACATGCAAAGTTGACAGAGGCTGCTGCCTTGGGCGTGATGCAGTTTGTTGAGTCAGAGTTCTAGGTGGAGAGAGAGCATCAGTGCCCAGAGGGGCAATTCAGGAAAACAGGACTAAATAGGGAAGCAGGTTATAACTCAGACTTTACATCTCGTCAAAGATCTGTGTTTGTAAATATGCTCATTTTCTCTCCATGTTGTAACATCTACTTTATTAATGGGCAAGCCAAATGCCTCATAACCCTAAATGTAATGACTTGGTGTTGGTAATAGAACTTGGGCTGAGGCCAGATATACATTTCCTACTCCTTCCCCTCTCTCTCCCAGGTCGGAACCTTGGAGTTAACTGGTAGAAAGCTGGTGCTAAAGTGCCAGACTGGGTCTGTTCCCCAAGCAAGCTGTGAGCTCCATCTCCACCTGCTTCCCATCCCATGGGGTGCAGAAGAGACTTATATAACAAAAGAAGTAATACATACCTCTTGTAATAGATTAATACTCGTCAGAAAATGTAAACAGTGGGAAACAAACCTAGAGGTAGCCATTATTAAGAGTTAGGCTGTAATCTTTCTGATATGCTGATATTGTTATTGGTATGAATACTTACTTTTTTCTAAAATAAGAATATATCTTCATAGCGGAAAAAATAGTGTTCAGAGAGAACCTGTGACTTGTATGTGATCATAAAACTTAATTAGTAGCAGACCAGAATCTAAGAGGCTTGGCTCTATTGTAGCGTTTTTTTGGTAACCCATTCTGTTACCAGACTTGAGTCTTTGGTGGTTTGTGTAGATGTTTTCTTTTTTTGTTTGTGTTTTTCTTTCTTTCTTTTTCTTTTTCTTTCTTTTTTTCTTTTCTTTTTTTTTTTTTTTTTTGCCTATTTAGCAACTCTTTTTCTTTCTTTTTAAAGATGATATCTTCTCTGGCGTCCAGGCTAAGACAACCAAACCAAAAAGTCGCTCTTCACAGGCAGCACCTGAACCAAGATCTGAACAGAAGGTGGCCAACATATTTGACGATCCTTTGAATGCCTTTGGAGGCCAGTAGAGCATACAGACTATGCCATCTCACTCTTCAGCTACATCCTTGAGTTAATAACGCTGTCTTATGCATTTTTTGTCTTAACTGAATTATCAGAAGCAAATACTGAAACAGTGTACTCACCTCTTACTAAATGCACTTTGTATTTTTCTGCACTGGTTTTAATCATGCTTAATACTGCAAAACAAAAATAAATGTTTCACAGTGTTTTTTTGTTTTGTTTGTTCTTTTAAAACTGTATTTATACCAGAGGCCTGGTGCACAAATTCATGCACGGGCAGGGTCCCTCAGCCTGGCTGGCAATTGGGGCTGCGGGAGGTTGGCCGGCAGTGGGGGGAGGGTGTTGCGGGAGGTTGGCTGTGGGAGCGCACTGACCACCAGGGGGCAGCTCCTTTGTTGAGCATCTGCCCCCTGATGGTCAGTGTGCGTCATAGTGACCAGTCATTTGGTCACTTAGGCTTTTATATATATATAGATAATTAGCTTTGGTAGCCACAATATTAGGGAAGAAACCTATTTGTGCCTTTCATGAGTGGGCAAGGAATCCCAGAGGTGGCAAGCAAAAGCCAGACTGATGACCAGGAGTCTTCCTTATACATGGATGGGAGCCCTATCTTAGTCAGAGCCTGGGCAGATGGTAGAGGAAGGGGATGAGAGATTACCTACTTCATGAGTCTTTGCAATAGGAGAGAAGTTTCCTTTAATATCTCTATAAGTCCACTAAGGGAAGGTTTGACAGACTATGGCCCTTTACTCTCCGTTTTTGAAAATACAGTTTTATTGGAACACAACCATACCCATTTATTTACATACTAGAGGCCCGGTGCACGAAATTCATGCACAGGTAGGGTCCCTAGGTCTGGCCGGTGATCAGGGCTGATCGGGGCCTTCTGGCTGCTGGCTGGGGCCTTCCTTCGTTCTGCGCTGCCCCCTGGTGGTCAGCACACGTCATAGCGAGCAGTCGAACTCCTGAGGGGACACTTTGCATATTAGCCATATATATATTCTATGGTTCTTATCCTATCTATAATGCCAGAGTAGTTGTGACAAAGGCTGGATGCCCAACAAAGCCTAAGATATTGTCTATCTTGCCTTTTTCAGAAATCATTAGCTGATCCTTGCTCTCAGGCATCCATTTCCATTCCTTGGAGCTTTGTATTATTTTGTCCAAGAGGCAGAATGAACCTCGGTAATTGTAGGGAGAAGTGCTAAGGGTGGACATGCCAGCCTCTAGAGCAGCACTTAAGGGAATGTCCTGTAATTGTTGCCACATAGATGGCTGTCCCTCCCAGTCTGTGTTTTCCCGTGCTGTGCCATCTCGGTGCTCAGTGGTCAATCTGTAGCAATGGCACAATCTTGTAGGCAAGATTGGCTTCACCAATCCTGAAGCCACTAACTTCTTCCTTGCCCACTTTTAAGATTGAACTGGGAGTTGCTCATCTCCTAGCCAAAGGTTTTGTACAGCTGCCACAGAACAGCTCTGCTTACCCTATGACAGGAGAGGGTGTTACTAGTTGCCTATTCTTTTTCTCTGATCCTTTTGTGCATCTGATATTGTTGTACTTAACCCAGTTATTAATTAACTGGAAAGGAACAGAGGAAAGGCCAAATATTATAGGCATGCTCACTAAAGTCTAAATGATGTAGAGGGTGCTTGCCTGTCTGTCATACCTGGGAATAGGGCATTGGCCAGAGTAGGCCTGCAGGAGTGGCCACTGCAAGTGCAGGAAGATTTGATATTTAAGCTCCTAAACAAAGGGGCTCTTGTGCTCTTGCCTGCTCCTTGCTGCTGGGGTCTGACTCCTGGCTTGGGCTCACCACATGGCCCACAGCCATGTGGACCCCACACACATGGACTGTGTCTAGCCTGACACTACGCCGGGCTCAGCTCCACCATGAAACGGAAACTGGACACTGGCTTTGCTTTGGCTCTGCTGACTCCTACCTGCGTGTTTTCCAGGACTGGTTTAAGGGGAAAGGGACTTTGGAAAATGAGCGATATAATTCCATACAAATAAAGTTTTCTACCACACCTCATCCTCACGGGGCATCTGGAAATTCTTATTCCAGAGGTGCCTCAAGAACCCCACTTCCACTAGCAACGGAGTAGAGCAGCCCATGCAATGACCCGATAACACATGTACGTTCTGTCCCCTACGTACGTAGTTTCCTGCTCTGAGTCTGAGCTCACTGGTGGGTGGCTCAGGAAGCATTTGTTAAACATGGTTTTTTCTTTGGGAGTGAACAAATCTGATCTGTCCTTATGATTGATTCCAGGGAATTCAGGAGAGTTAGAAATATGGTTAGAAAATAGGCAAATTGCTATTTTGAGAAGTTTGAAAGGGGAGGGAACTTATATTTATTGGCCCTGTGGTGAGCATTTCTTATTTTATTACAGAAAAGGCTAACATCTGGAAGCAGTGTAGAATGGTGGAACAGGTTTGGATCTTTTTTTTTTTTTGACTTTATCTTTATTGTTGGAGGTATTACAGATGTCCCCTTTGTGTGTGTTTTCCCCCATTGACCCCCCTCCACCCCATACCCAAGTTTGGATCTTTTTGAGACCTAGATTAAATCTGACTCTGCACTCAGAGCTGTTCGAATGTAGGCAAATTGTTTCCCTTTCTTAGCTTTTATCTGGTCCTTTGTCAAGTAGGGTTTTCAGTACCGACTTTGCAGGATTACGAGGGGAGCGCATATGCAATGCGCACATTCAAGGCAGGCGGGAGGGCTGGAGGCGCTGGGCTCTGGAAAGCCCGCCCCCGTGG
>NW_005353467.1:96265-109589 GCF_000412655.1 Myotis brandtii
CCGCCCTCGGCGTCTGTGGAACCAGCTGCTCCCGGAGGAGCCCGGGCTGCGCAGGTGACTCGGGTGCCTGTCCCCGCGGCGCAGGATCCCCGGCGCCTCTAGGAAATGGCTGCAGGCTGCAGTCTAGGGCACAGAGGCAAGGCGTAGGCATATGATTTCTGTAGCTTGTGCCGGAAGCTCAGGGGTTAGTGACAGCAGCTCATTAATGTCACCATTTTAATGACCGCATATCATCCGGATCTCTTGACGTTGGAGGGAAAGTTTAAAAGATAACTGCTCTTATGTGGCTAATACTCTCTATGACGGGATAAAGCGGATTCCGAGTCACTGACATTGCTTATTTGGCACTATTATTGTTGCCTTACCTCTTTGGTTGTATTTTTAAAAAGTTATATATTTTTATTGATTTCAGAGAGGAAAGGAGAGAGAAACATCAGTGATGAGAATCATTGATCGGCTGCCTCCTGCACGCCCCCTACTGGGGGTCGAGCCTGCAACCCGGGCATGTGCCCTGACCCGAATGGAACCCGGGACGGGCCGATGCTCTGCCCACTGAGCAAAACCAGCTAGGGCTCTTTGGTTGTATTTTTAAGAACTCTTTCAGCCCCGCCAGTGTGGCTCAGTGGTTGAGCATGACCCATGCACCAAGAGGTCACAGGGCACATGCCTGGATTCCTAGTAGAGGCGTGCAGGAGGCAGCTGGTGGATGTTTCCCTCATAGATGTTTCTATCGTTCTCCTCTCTTCCTCTCTCTCTAAAATCAACTAAAACTTTAAAACATTTTTTTAAAGATCTTTTTTAGAAGGAATGAGAAATGTTTTGGGAATTGATTTAGAAATGTTTTTCGATTCCATTACTCTTTAAATATATATGTATATTCTACCTTTTTATTGATTTCAGAGAGGAAGAGAGAGGGAGAGAGAAACATCAATGATGAGAATCATTGATCTGCTTCCTGCACGCCCCCTAGTGGGGATGGAGCCCACAACCCGGGCATGTGCCCTGACCCGGAAAGGTGAGCTCCTGGTTCATTGGTCAACGCTCAACCACTGAACCACGCAGGCCGGCTGATTCCATTACTCTTAATAGCTAAGTCTGTTTTTTAAATTATTGGTAAAAATTCTGGAAGAACTCTTTTTTCTTTATCTGCCTTCCTTTCCTCTTCCATTTTTTACCTTCTTGTTCTTGCGTCATTTTCCCATCCTTTAAGTCTTCACTGCCCTTTGCTTTCCAACATCATAGGGTTCTGTAATAGGCTCAGTTGGGCATGACCACACAGCACTTTCAGAAACTGCCATGGACCCTGCTTGTAATACTGGCTGGGTCTTTGGCCTGTTGAGCTTCTATTTGACCCTCTACCATCATGTGGTCCTCCAGTCAGTTTAACAAGATTTAATGGCCTAAAATTGTCCTCTGTTACAGTGATTTCTACTACTGAGGAGAAATATATTTTCTTGAGGCATATAGTTCAGTTTTTGATTTGGTTACCAACCTTGCTTCTTTTTGGACATTGATTTTGCTCCATTGATTAGGGCCCACAATTATGTTGGGTGTTCCAGCACAATTAATGCTGTCCTAGGTTGCTTTTTTTCTTTTAGCCCATACTTTATTGATTCTCCTGGTAGATGGGCTTCCAAATCTGTCTTTCCTCCCATCTCCAGCTTGTCCCATTATTACATTCAGGGTATTGCTATGGAAGAGTATTGTGTGCACCTTACATCTTCTGCCTCTAAATTCCTTGGTCAGGCACTGGTCACCCATTCCTTTATTTCTGTAACATTCATTTCAGCATTCCTGACCCCTGACTTCTGTTGCTAGAGCTGCTACCATATATGTAGGAATGCTATTGGCTTTGGGGGAACAGATACTGCTAGTTCTAAAGTACATTTCTTATTTAATATATCATGATAAGTATTCTCTTAAGAATCCACATGTTATCTAAAATATTAAAAAAGAAGTTTCAGTGAGGAGGAGGAAGGGTCAGGGGTTAGCTTCATACAAAGTAATTTTTTCTATAAGCATTTCAATGTATTAAAGATATAAGAAATAAAACCTGAGCAATAAGGCCATTTATTTGGCTTATATTTAAAAGCAATAATCTTTCTCTACTATCATCAGCAGTATTATTAGCACAGTACTTTGTATCCTTATATTTATTACTCATTATTTTGATAAATATATAACTGCACTCAAAACAGCTGTGTTGCTAGCAACAACTTTTCTTCCTGTGATGCCATCTCTTTAGGACCATTAGCAGTTTGCACAGTGCAATTCAGGTTCCTTATTAAATTAATTATACTTCGTTAGTATTATAAAAATTCATACTATAGCAGAAATCACTGTATGTGCTTGTATGTCATAAGTTGTATAAACTTTGGTGGACTTAGTTTGGAGTGAATCATAACATGATTCCCATAGGAAACCAACAAATATTTGGAGCATAACCAACCATTCCTTCATCTTTAAATCAGGGATAATATAGTTCCTATATCACAGGTTTGTTCTAGGAGCAATTGAAAGACTGAATATTTATGTACTCTTTCATTGAACAAACCTTTAGTGAGTACCAATATGTACAAAATACTGTCCTAAGTAAGTAGTGTACAGTTCAGTAGAATAAGAAAGCCATGTAAAAGATGAAATTGATTGTAATGGGTACAATATATGATAGAGGTATATAATAGAGGTGCAAAGGAGAGTAACCATAAAAGGCTTTGTGGAATAGTTGCCACTTGAGCTGAGTCTTGAAAGATGATTAGGTATTGTCAGGTAGCCAGTTGTGTTGATGGCAGTGAGTAGACCAAAGCAGGAGGAATGATATAGAGCAGTGGTTCTCAACCTTGGCTGCACATTAGAATCACCTGGGAATCTTTTTAAAATCCTGATTTCTGGGCCTCATCCTCTGGAAATTCTGTTTCTTTGTTACTAATGTTGTGGCCCCACCCCATAAAGAAACAGAATTTCCGGAGGATGAGGCCCAGAAATCAGGATTTTAAAAAGATTCCCAGGTGACTCTAATGTGCAGCCAAGGTTGAGAACCACTGATATAGAGGCTATGTGTTCCAAAACTGCAGGTGCAAATGATTAAAGGAGAGAGGTACCAAAGGTGTTACAGGGTGGGATGAAGTAAGTATATGAATAATTACCAAGGTGGAGACTGTATGACACGAAGTAGGTTTGTAGGAAAGATGATAAGTTTTGAATATAGTGGATTTCAGATGTTTGTCAATAGTTAATATTGCAGATGCTTATGGGATATAATGCCTATAGAATGGAGATATAGGTTACTAATAAAACCACAGCCTTTAAAAATAACTGCTCTTTTAGACACATTTCTATGAAAAGTGCAGTGACTTCAGTGATATCTCATATTCTTTGAAAAAAAAAAGTATATAATTTATCACCCATTTTTCTTCTTTACTCTTTTTTAACTTCCCTAGTGTTCATTTTTTATTCACCTAGGCTTACTTACTGGTATCCTTCCACTCTGAGGCTTTACCCATTCTGAAATACATTTAAAAGTTTAACCACTTCTGGACTACATCAAACAAAAAGTTTTTGCACAGTGAGGGGCACCATCAACAAAACAAAAAGTCAATCAACTGAATGGGAGAACATATTTGCAACTTATACATCTGATAAGGGGGGTAATATCAAGAATATATAAGGAACTCATACACTTAACACCAAAAAAGAAAAAAAAAAGAATACAATTAAAAAATGGGCAGAGGACCTGAATAGACATTTCTCTAAAGAGGGCATGTAGATGGCCAACAGATATATGAAGAGATGCTCAGTATCACTAATCAGGGAAATGAACATTAAAACCACAATGAGATATCATCTCACACCTGTCAGAATGGCTGTTACCATTAAATTAACAAATAAGTGCTGGTAAGGATTTGGAGAAAAGGGAACCCTCATATGTTCTTGGTGGGATTGTAAATTATTGCAGCCACTATGGAAAACAGTACAAAGATTTCTCAAAAATAAAAAATAGAAGCCCCATAATGGTCCAGCAATTCCACTTCTGGGTATTTATCCAAAGAATACAAAAATACCCATTCAAGAAGATATGTATGCACCCCTATGTCCTTACAGCATTACTAATAATAACCAAGATATGGAAGCAACCTAGACATCCATCAATAAATGAATGGATAAAGAAGACGTAGAATATAGATATCATAATATATATATAGACAATAAGCTTATGGTTGCCAAAGGGGATGTGAATTGTTTTTAAAAAAAGGTCCATTAAAAAGAAACACCAGCTTTGTATCCCTAGTGGTTGGTACATAATTGATACCTCAATAAATATTTATTGGAAGAATACTTCATTTGCAAATAATGCATTTAGATAACATGAGTGCACAAGTTAAAACATTTATCCACCTCTAGGAAATACTTCCCAACGTATTCTATGAGGCCAATATCACTTTGGTAAGAAAATCAGACAAAGGCATATAGAGAAAATTAGATCAATCTTCTGGTAAAGATGGCTGAGAAGGTAAATGTGATATTCGCAGCCTCCCACAACCACATCAAAATTACAACTAAATATAGAACTACCATCATTCAGATCTGCCTGAAATCTGGCTGAATAGAAGTCCTACAACTAGAGAAGTAAAGAAGAAAGCACATTGAGATTGGTAGTAGGGGCAGAAGTGTGGACGGGCTGGTCTGACACCCATGTGTAGTAGTTTTTTAATTGGAAGGGATATCTTCAAGGCCTTCTGTGAGAAGCAGGGGTCCCCAGCCCCCCAGCCCCCAGAAAAGAAGAGCTGGGAAGAGAAGTCCTCATAACTTCAGGCTGTAAAAACCAGCAGGGATTGTGACTGAGTGACATGGAGGCTGCTAGAGTCCCAGGTGTTCCTCTTAAAGGGCCAGTGCACGAACTTACAAGGTCCTGCTTACTCTGAGCTCCAGCATGGAGCGGCAGCTTTGGGGGAATCCAGGGACATATGGGGAGGAACTGGACTATCTGGCATCAAGGCAGGAATCAGGGGTGGCTTTTTCCCAGACAGGGGTGCTAGCAGGGGTCATTGTTCCTCTGCTGGAACCTCCCTGTCACAGAGCTGACTGGCAGCCATATCTGAGTTTCCATCAGCATAGCCCACATTGTTCGCTCCACCCTGGTGATTCCCTGAGACCCTGCCCCATCCAGTTTGCAGCCCCATCCAAGCTGCAGTTGCTTTTCTATATGAATGACCTGTCTTTGCTAAGGCTCCAGACTTTGCTAAAATCTCTTAAATAAGCAGCAGCTGGAGTCAGCGTGCCCCAAACCCATTTACCAGGCTGTCTTGCTTCACAGCTGGGCCTCACCTGGGCACTTCCTAATGAAGTAGCAACCATCTGCAGATCTCTTGGTAGCTCCTGCTGAGTGGCCCCAGGCAGTGGCTGACTTTGCAACTCCCAGGAGGCCCCAGAGCCAGTGCACCGGTGTGCATTTTCAGAACATACCATATTACAACTCTACACATCCACAAGTGACACACTGAAGGGACAGACTCGGTGAGTACCAAAGCCCCACTGAAGCAAGTCCTGCTCTATAGGTTGTCTCTTGCACAGCAGCTCTTCCATTGTACACCCAGCTGGTCTTCACAGTCAATTCCTTCCAGTGATGCCAACAGCAATCAAGGCTCAACTATAACAAGACTGTGCACACAGTCCACACAGGGGTGCAGCGTACCTAGAATGCCCAGCTCAGGTAACTGGGGAGGCTGAGCCACTGAGCCCTACAGGACACCTACTACCCAGGGCCACTCTACCAATCCCAGGAAACATAACAATTCTACCTAATACATAGAAACAAACATAGGGAAGCAGCCAAAGTGGGGAAACAAAGAAACATGTTACAAATGAAAGAAATGGAAGCAAGAAAACTACTGGATACAGAGTTCAAAACAATGGTTATAAGGTTACTCAAGGATCTTAATGAGAGCCTCAAGGGACTTAATGAGAGTTTTAAGGGACTTAGTGAGACTTTCAAGGATCTTAATGAGAATGTCAAAGACATGAAAAAAGGACCAGTCAGAAATTAAACATACACTAACTGAAATAAATAATAAATTACAGGGATTCAATAGTAGAGTAGAGCATTCAGAGAATCAAATCAAAGATGTAGAATATGAGGAAGCAAAAATCACCCAATCAGAAAAGCGAAAAGAAAAAAGAATCCAAAAATATGAAGGTAGTGTAAGGAGCCTCCAGGACAACTTCAAGCGTATCAGCATTTGCATCATGGGGGTGCCAGAAGAAGAGAGAGAGAGCAAGATATTGAAAACCTATTTGAAGAAATAATGACAGAAAACTTCCCCTACCTGGTGAAAGAAATAGACTTACAAGTCCAGGAAGTGCAGAGAACCCCAAACAAAAGGAATTCAAAGAGGACCACATCAAGACACATCATAATTAATCTTGAAAGACACAGAGAGAATCTTAAAAACAGCAAAAGAAAAACAGTTACCTACAAGGGAGTGCCCATAATAATATTAGAGACTTAATGAGAATGTCAAAGACAGTAGGTTCCATGGAATGTTCATCAGTAGGTGCCCTGGCTCTGGGGCCTCCTGGGAGGTGCAAAGTCAGCCACTGCCTGGGGCCACTCAGCAGGAGCTACCAAGAGATCTGCAGATGGTTGACTGTGAAGACCAGCTGGGTGCCCATATGACTGTCAGCTGATTTCTCAACAGAAACTTTGCAGGCCAGAAGGAAGTGGCAAGAAATATTCAAAGTGATGAATAGTAAGGACCTACAACCAAGATTACCCTACCCAGCAAAGCTATCATTTAGAATTGAAGGTCAGATAAAGAGCTTCAATTCAATCTAAAAATCAAACAAAAGGAACAAGAAATCTAATGAACAAAATAAACTGATGAATAAAATAGAATCAGAGCCGTAGAAACATGGAACCTACTGATGAATCTCAGAGGGAAGAGGGCTGGGGGAGAGCAGGAAGAGATTAACCAAAGATTTTATATGCATATATGCTTTATCTATGGATACAGACAACAGAGTGGTGAAGGCCAGGGCAGAGCAGGAACTGGGTGGAAGGGGGCAATGGTGGGAAAAAAAGGGGACATCTGAAATAATATTAAAGATTTTTTTTTAAAAAGCAGCCAGGTGAAGACTGGTGGGAGGGGCAGAGATGGAACTGGTTGGTGTATGTGAAATACAGAATTTATTCTTGTATTATTTATTTATTATTGTATTAATTACTTTAGCCTACCTCTGTATGTAAAGGATTATACACCATATACAAATAGAACTTATCCTAGGAATACAAGGTTTGTTCAACATCAACGTAATACACTATGTTATAGAATAAGAGACAAAATCCACATGATCATCTCAATAGACTGGAAAGAAAAACATTTGTCAAAATCTAACACACCTCATAGTTAGAAAAGAACAATTACCTAAACACCTGATAAAGGTAATCTGTGAAAATTCCATACCTAAAATCATACCTTATGATGAAGGACTGAGTGCTTTCTCCCTACAATCAGGAATGAGACAAGAATGTCTGCTCTCATCCCTTAGCTTCATTTATTTATGTATTTATTTATTTATTATTTATTTCAGTTTTGTGTTGGAGATTCTTGTTAGGGCAATTAGGTAAGAAAAAGAAATAGCCATCAATTGGAAGGGAAGAAGTAAAGATTTCTATTTATAGATCACATGATCATGTATGTAGAAAACCCTAAGGAATTCACTAAAAATACTTTTAGAACTAATAAATGTTTTCAGGAAGGTTGCAGTGTACACGATCAATATATTAAAAGCAATTTTACTTCTATACACTAGCAGTGAACAATCTGAAAGTGAAATTAAATTTTATTTCAATAGTTTCAAAAAGGATAAAATTCTTCGGAATAAATACATTTTTTAAAAAAAATTCGAAACTTGTACTCTAAAAAGCATAAAACGTTGTTGAAAGTTTTTTTTTATTTTAAAATATTAACAAATACTTTAAATTGACTTCAGAGAGGAAGGGAGAGGGAGAGAGAGATAGAAGTATCTTTGATGAAAGAAAATCATCCATCAGCTGCCTTCTTCACTCCCCACAGTGGGAACTGAGCCCACAACCCAGGTATGTGCCCGACCGGGAATTGACCCGTGACCTCCTGGTTCATAGATCCATGTTCAACCACTAAGCCACACTGGCTGGGCCACTTTGGTGTCTTTGATGTTGAACTTATTGAAGTCTGTGTGGTCGGAGTCATTGTCCAATATCAAAAGAACTTTAAAAGGCAGTCTCGTACTGGCAAGGTACTTCCTTCAGGAAAAGCATTGATAGAACCTATCCAGAAAAAGGGTTCTCTTCCAGGCCGTCTGTTGTACAACCAAACACTGGAAGCTGGTTTTTATCTTTTCCCTTCAAGGCTCAGGGGTGAGCAGCTTTATAGAGAAGGCAGTCCTGATTATAAACGCTATTGCATTTGCACAAAACAGTAGAGTTAGCTTATCTCTTCCTTTCTTAGATCCTGATGTTTGTTTTTCTTCCCTACTAATAAATGTCTTTTTTGGCATCCCCTCGGCCCACCTCCCTATAATAGGACACCTTTGTCTGCATTAAAAACTTGTGATGTAGACACCCTTTCTCTTCATTGATTTTCTTTTTTGTTCTTCTCAATAACTTTCTTAATGGCATCTGGGAACTGGTCTGCTGCTTCTTGGTTAGCTGAAGCTCCTGTTATCTTGACATTTTAAAAATCAAACCTCTTTCTAAAATTATCAAACCATCCTTTCCTGCCATTAAATTCTCCAGCTTTAGATCCTTCACCTTCCTTTTGCTTTAAGTTGTCATATAATGACTTTGCTTTTTCTCGAATGGAGTCTATAGGTATGTCTTTCTAGTAGCTATCTTGCCCCAACATAAAAGCTACATTTTCAATACAAGATCAAAAGGTATTTCACAAAAAGTGCAAGGTTTTTGTGCCTGCTGGTGTAACTGCAGCAGTGGGTTCACAAATTTCATTCCCTACCCCCCCCCCCCTTTTTGTACAAGGGTCCTTATGCTGGATTCATTTATCTTGAAATGGTGAGCAACTTCAGCGCCCCCCTTTTTGTACAAGGGTCCTTATACTGGATTCATTTATCTTGAAATGGTGAGCAACTTCAGCAATTCAGCTTTTTCTTGTAATATGACTTTACTTCTTGGGAGTACTTCTAGAATCACTAGTGGCACTTTGTTTGGGTCTTATGATGATAGTCAAGATTTATGGTATTATACTGACCACGATGAAAAATATATGAGATCCTTGATAGATCTCTTTTAATTGCAATATGCAATTTATTGGAGAGACGAACTGCTTACATGGCAATGATTACTATCGTGGTATTTTAAGCAGATTCTCACAACACGAGCTCACCACTTATAGCAGTAGGAGGTAACTACAAAATTATTATAGTAGTACAGTATGTACTACAGTTAATTTTATGCAGTTATGATTTAATATATATTTACATTTTTTATTTCTCTCAACTGAATGGTGTGTATAGTCTGGTTTGTGTGCTTAAATTTTGATAAATTTTAACTGTGTAATAGATTTGTATATATTTTGTGGCAGTAAATTACAAAATAAATTAGTTTCTACATATATTTTTTACATTCATGACATACCAAACTTTTTTTTCAATATTTCAAGGCACCACAATTTGTGAGTTTTTCAAATTGTCACAAATCTCCCTGCATATAAGTGAACCTGCACAGTTCAAACCTGTGTTATTCAAGGGTTAGCTGTAACGTAAAACTTTATTACTTTGGATTAGACAAAGCTTTTAAAATATGACACCCAAAGCACAAACAGCAAAAGAAAAATAGCCAAATTGGACTTTATTAAAATTAAAAATTTTTATTTAACCATCAAGATAGTTAAAAGATAACCCTTAAAATTTAAGAGACTTCTATTTAGAAAACAAAAAATCCTTACAACTCAATAACAAAAAGACAACCCAGTTAAAAATGGACAAAGGATCTGAATAGACTTTCTTAATAGACATTTCTATGAAGAAGATATACAAATGGCCAATAAGCACATAAAATGATGCTTAACATCATTAGTTATTAAAGAAAGGCAAGTCATAACCACAATGAGATACTACTTCATACCAACTAGTATGGCTTTAGTAAAAAAATACAATAAAAGTATTGGCAAGGGTGTAGGGAAATCAGCATCCTCATTCATTGTAGGTGGGAATGTAAAATGGTTCAAAACTTGAAAACTTTTTAAAACAGTTTGATAGTTCCACAAATTACTAAATGTGGAGTTATCACATAACCCAGTAATCCCACTCTTAGATATATCTATGGAAGAAAAAGGAAAACATGTCCACACAAAAAGTTGTAATTGAATGTTCTCATAGCATTATTCATAAGAACCAAAAATTAGACACAACCCAAAATGCCCATTTACTGATGATTAGGTAAACAATATTTATTCATTAATTAAAAAAAGAATGAAGTACTGATACATCCTAAAACATGAATGAACTTTGAGAACATTAAGTGTACGAAACCAGTCACAAAAGATTACATATGTATTATTCTACTTATGTGAATGTCCGGAATAGGCAAAATTATAGGAACAGAAAGTAGATTAGTGCTTGCCTAGGTCTGAGAGGGAAAGGAGAATTTGGTAGTGATGTCTAAAGAGTACTGAGTTCCTTTCCTAGGTGATAAAAATGTTCTAACAAGGATTGTGCTGATGGCTGTACAATTCTGTGAACATACTATAAACCAGTAAGTTTTAGACTTTAAATAGGTGAATCCTATGGGATATAAATTATATCTAGGGAAAGCTTTTATAAGATCTACCTACCTTTCCAGGAAGATGTATATCATTTGTTCTCTAGTTTAAGTTCAAGGCCCCCTTCCTTTACAAAGTTTTTGCTGATTAATAGCAATTTATTTGATTATTCCTATTCTAATTATACACTGGTCATTTATCTTACTACTTCTGTTGGTTATGTTTGCCTCTCGTATTTATTAGTCATTGTATGTTTGTGTGTAGAGATTATGTTTTAATGTCCATTACCAATATTAACTATCTCAATGCTATACTGATGGATAACCTGTAAATCCAAATCCTCATTGATTATTTAGTGATTCCTATTTTTAAGGAAACTATTAAGATGATTGCTATTCCTTTTATTTAGTGTGATTCAAATGTATAGTGGTTATGAAGTTATGCTTTGTATGGGTTAGAAAACATAATTTACATATTTTAGAAAAGGATATGCATAAATTTTTCAAAGTCCTGCAAATATATACCTATTAATAAGAAAATACTTGTAAGTAACTGTGCTGAGCTCTAGTAAGACACAGAAAATTATTGCAAATATACATTTTAAAAATGATCTTACAGTCTAATGGAGTGGAGGAATGATTTCAGAGGCAAATGTGAGAAGTTTAGGATCAGACAAATTAAGCACTTAAAATGAATTCTGGGGCGTGGAAGACTGGGCCATAGTTGTTCAGAAAATGTTTATGGAGGAATGAGATGTTCAGATAGGCTTCTTAAAAAATTCTTGTTTTTTAGGTACTAAAGTCAAAACATGAACAATGATATATATTACCAATGTTCAAAGCTGATTTGGCTAGAACTGGAATATAGTTGCCTACTACATATTCCAAAGGATTTAACAAAGTCAAAGTAATGGATAACAGAAAAGATCCTCCATTCTTCAATGAAGATAATGTGGGACCATTTTACTACAAACTTCTTTTCTATACCATGGAGCTCTTCATTGAAACATTGACTGGGACATGTTTTGAACTGAGAGTTTCACCATTGGAAGCTGTTATTTCTGTGAAAGCAAAAATTCAAAGACTGGAAGGTACTCATCTTTCTTTTTTCTTTCTTTAATTTTTAGGATATGAGGATTATATTTGTTCATCAAGAGTGTATAAATAACTTTAACTTTTCTTCCAGAGAAAATGTCAAACATACATGGAATTAGAAAGTATAGGATAATGAACCCCCATATGGCCCTTACTCAGCTTCAACAGTTATCAACTCATGAGCTATCTCATTACCATTTCTGCATTCCTCCACCTCAGTCCCCTTCTACCCAGTTTTTTTTTTTTGAAGCAAATCCGTGGTATCATGTTAGTGGTGTGAAATAATATTTTAAAAATAGTTTTTCAACAGGTTATGATGACATGCAAATTCTTCCATAACTACCCTACAGTTACTTTTTAAATTTTTTTTTATTGTTTAAAGTATTACATATGTCTCCTTTTCCCCCCATCGACCCAGCCCTGACCACTCCCACCCCCCAGGACAAGCCCCCACTGCCCCAGTGTCCGGATCCATTGGTTATGCTAATATGCATGCATACAAGTCCTTTGGTTGATCTCTTACCCCTCCCTCCCTTCCCTCCCCTGCCTTCCCTCTGAGGTTTGACGGTCCATTTGGTGTTTCTTTTCTTTCTTTTTTTAGTATATTTTATTGGTTTATTAACAGAGAGAAAGGGAGAGGGATAGAGAGTTAGAAACCTTGATGAGAGAGAAACATCAATCAGGCTGCCTCCTGCACACCCCCTACTGAAGATGTACCAGCAACCAAGGTACATGGCCTTGACCGGAATCGAACCTGGGACCCTTCAGTCCGCAGGCCGACGCTCTATCCACTGAGCCAAACCGGTTAGGGCTCAAGGAAACATTTTATACACATAAACAGAGAGAGGGAGAATCTAAAGGAGGGAAGGCAAATGGGATAACACAAATGTTGCAAAATATGAACAACTGGTAAACCTCGGTCACTGTTTTTCAACCTCCTCACTGTTGACATAGGGGCCAATCTCCCTCTGTAGTGGGCGCTGCTGTGCACTCTGAGACCAGCAGCAGCACCCCTGACCTCTGCCCACTAGGTGCCAGTAGCACCCCACCACCCCCAGTTGTAACCACCAGAAATGTGTCCAGACGTTGCCAACGGTCCACTGGGGGGCAAAACCTCTCCTTTTTGAGAAATACTGCTCTAGGTGAAGAGGACAGGAATGGTAGTTGTACACGCCTTTCAACTCTTCTATATGATTCTTAAAGTGAGAAGTCAAGGAAACGAACAGTCTTGGTTGGGAGTGTGAGCTTGCCATGAGAGGAGAGCTATTTCCGGCTAAGGGAACCTTGACCTGGAAAATGAAAATGACTTGATACCAAGGGTTAATTTAGTATCGGTAAGGTTTAGATGAATGGCGATTTGGTTTTCAGAGAAACAGAGGCAATGCTGAAGCAGTGAGTTCCTGTTGACCTCCGTATTACCTTATGGCAGTGGTTCTCAATTTTGGCTGCACATTAGAATCACCTGGGAATCTTTTT
>NW_005353467.1:109610-111133 GCF_000412655.1 Myotis brandtii
AATACTTTTTTAAAAATCATTTATTTATTTATTTATTTATTTATTTATTTATTTATATAATTCTTTATTGTTGAAAGTATTACATATGGTCCTCTTTTCCCCCCCATTGATACCTTCCAGCCCGCACCAATCAGAAAGAATGTATGCACCCTATTGTCTGTGTCCATGGGTTATGCATATATGCATACAAGGTCTTTGGCTGATTACCTCCCAACCACCCATCCTCCTACACCTTCCCTCTGAGATTCTGCACTCTGTTACATGCTTCAAAGTCTCTGGATCCACTCTCTTCATCAGTTTATTTTGTTACTTAGATTCCACATATGAGTGCGATCATGTGATACTTATCTTTCTGTGAATGACTTATTTCACTTAGCATGATACTCTCCAGGTCCCTCCAGGTTGTCTTAAAGCAGTGGTTCTCAACCTTGGCTGCACAAATCACCTGGGAATCTTTTTAAAATCCTGATTTCGGGGCCTCATCCTCCGGAAATTCTGTTTCTTTGTTACTAATGTACTGGAATATAGTTGCCTACTACATATTCCAAAGGATTTAACAAAGTCAAAGTAATGGATAACAGAAAAGATCCTCCATTCTTCAATGAAGATAATGTGGGACCATTTTACTACAAACTTCTTTTCTATACCATGGAGCTCTTCATTGAAACATTGACTGGGACATGTTTTGAACTGAGAGTTTCACCATTGGAAGCTGTTATTTCTGTGAAAGCAAAAATTCAAAGACTGGAAGGTACTCATCTTTCTTTTTTCTTTCTTTAATTTTTAGGATATGAGGATTATATTTGTTCATCAAGAGTGTATAAATAACTTTAACTTTTCTTCCAGAGAAAATGTCAAACATACATGGAATTAGAAAGTATAGGATAATGAACCCCCATATGGCCCTTACTCAGCTTCAACAGTTATCAACTAATGAGCTATCTCATTACCATTTCTTCTGCATTCCACCTCAGTCCCCTTCTACCCAGTTTTTTTTTTTTGAAGCAAATCCGTGGTATCATGTTAGTGGTGTGAAATAATATTTTAAAAATAGTTTTTCAACAGGTTATGATGACATGCAAATTCTTCCATAACTACCCTACAGTTACTTTTTAAATTTTTTTTTATTGTTTAAAGTATTACATATGTCTCCTTTTCCCCCCATTGACCCAGCCCCGACCACTCCCACCCCCCAGGACAAGTCCCCACTGCCCCAGTGTCCGGATCCATTGGTTATGCTAATATGCATGCATACAAGTCCTTTGGTTGATCTCTTACTCCTCCCTCCCTTCCCTCCCCTGCCTTCCCTCTGAGGTTTGACAGTCCATTTGGTGTTTCTTTTCTTTCTTTTTTTAGTATATTTTATTGGTTTATTAACAGAGAGAAAGGGAGAGGGATAGAGAGTTAGAAACCTTGATGAGAGAGAAACATTAATCAGCTGCCTTCTGCACACCCCCAACTGGGGATGTGCCTGCAACCAAGGTACATGCCCTTGACCAGAATCGAACCTGGGGCCCTTCAGT